>NC_055967.1:37758022-37961155 GCF_018492685.1 Alosa sapidissima
TATATATACTAAATGTTACATGTGATGGCATATATATACTAAATGTTACATGTGATGGCATATATATACTAAATGTTACATGTGATGGCATATATATACTAAATGTTACATGTGATGGCATATATATACTAAATGTTACATGTGATGGCATATATATACTAAATGTTACATGTGATAGCATATATATACTAAATGTTACATGTGATAGCATATATAAATATGGCACTAAGGGCAAAACACTGTTTAGCACATGGTGTAAGAAATACAAACAAGACATACTGTTGTTTATTAGACTGAACCCCAACAAGGGGCACTCACCTGTAACACACCTGTACCGTAGTCCATACCAAATGCCTGATGTCTCTTCACCTGTAACACACCTGTACCGTAGTCCATACCAAATGCCTGATGTCTCTTCACCTGTAACACACCTGTACCGTAGTCCATAGACATAATATACATAGACGCCGCATTGGCTGCTGGAAACGAGAAATGCGGCCGCCATCTTGGACCGGTCATACTCCTCGTTGCGTTGCAGCAGAAGACACAAGATGCCAGTACTGTGCAGCATGTTCCTGCTCAAATCGACGAACCATCGCAAACAGGGCTCGGGGGATTTACTTTTCTCAAGTAAGATTTAACATTACCGTACTAATGGTTGTATTTTGTGAATAGAATATTACCAGAGAGTTGAGAAGGAGCAAGGATCTTTGATATTACTGTATGAGAATCGTAGCCAGCTAGCTAGGCTGTTTACTCGGTGTTCACCTGGCTATGAACTGAGACTTAATAAGTCATATTCCATAACACTGACTTAGATTACAACTGACACAAAAAGGCTATTGTAGAAATAAATCATACTAGATTTGGCTGGCGAATTTTACACAAGTAGCACAGACTGTAGCCTATATTATTGGGCAATCGCTAGCTGCTACTTGTAGCCTAAGCGTGTTGGTAGCTTCACTATTTTCTGAATAAAGTAACTTTTCAATAGCTTAACTTCTTTATTTATCAAGTGGCTTAGCCACACAAGCTACACTTTTCTTGTCATGTGTAATTGGCACAATTTAAAGTAGCTTCCTATGTAGAGAACTAGCCTACTGCTGTGTTTGTGTTAATAATACATTTGACTGGGTGGTAGTATTGTGTAGTGTTTTATTCATAGCAGAGTAACTGATAGTTTAGCTCACTACAATGTCTAAGTAGCTTGCCCAACACTGTATTATTCACATGTCATTTACCCTAACAAGAATAAGATGCCTCTCAAATTCCTTTATTCATTTTATTCATTTATTTATTTTATATCTCCCCAGAACAACTGCCTTGCTCAAGGAGACTGTGAATGAACTGAATAGTCTCCTCACATCCCTGGAACTGAGGAAGGTGCAGCTCTTCATTGCAGTATTGGAGGGCATCTGCTACACTGTGAATATTTGATTTATGAGCTCCACCTTCATCACCTGCATTCACCACTCTGTGTCCCATTTCCCCATCGTCTGGTTGACTCGGTCCTCTTTTAGGGAGTTTACCCAGTTTCACTATGTACTGCTATCTTATTTGCCCACCTGCTGTCTGAAGCACTTTTTTCTTAGCCAAAGTGTACCCAAGCAATTTTAGCAAGGTGGGAACATACAAAATTACATGCACCAGTTATCGAAATCATAGAACCAACTGCATGACAGTAACCTCTGTCTCACTGAGCCTGTGAAGACACTCCCCAATTCTTTACTGATTGCAATGAACGGGGCTGATCTTAGCAGTTTCTAAAATGTTTCTTAATTCTTATTTATTTAATCTCTTCATTGGGGCTGAAAGCTTTCTGTGAACTGTAAATAACAGATGCTGTTGATGAACCCATTGACACTGTACAAGTGACAAGTCACCTTTTTGTCTTGAATTGATGAAGTTACACTTACTATGCCAAACCAATGTCTGTTTTTTAAGGATCAGAAACAAACCTACAAACTTGCACTTTACAATATTTATGGAACTTGTCTAACAAATGCTGTTGATATTGAACCCAGTTACTCCATTTCCTTTACTTATGCCACACCAATGTCTGTTCATCAAACTTTATTTTTGATGGCACTGAACTGAAAATGTTAATGGATTTTTTCTGTCAATTTAACCCATTAAAACTTGTATCAAACCAGTTTCTGTCTATGCTGTCAAACATGGATTAGTTATGTTCCCAGTGTTTATATTGGATGTCATCACTTTATAATATATCATATATGAGAATATTCTATTACTATTAAGCCCACTATGAATATTAAAATACACACAACCATGTTTCCTGTATACAGCTTTTCTACTGGAAGGTTTACAACTTATTCTGTCAATTTACCCAAGTTTGTCACTAAACCACATAGGCCTACTTGGAATACCCCTCAGATGTCTGAATGGCACTGATCTCACTTAAATGTTTATAGAACCTTTCTGTGAATAATGCTGTTGATGGAACTTTTCTGTCAACTGTGAACTATATTTAACTCATTAAACTTGTATCAAACTAGTTTTGTCTATGCTGTCAAACATGGATTATGTTCCCAGTTTTGATATCGGACGTCAGGTCACTTTATATCATATATCAGAATATTATATTACTGTTAAACCCACTATGAATATTAAAATACGCTAAATCATGTGTCCTGTATCATAGCTACATGTATGACCTTTGCAGCAAAAAAAACCGAGTGAGAACCTGTTCGGTATTCAGTGAGATATGATTAATTAAGTGCGCTGACAGCTCATCTCACAGGCCAAACAGATTACACTGAGTGGAGTGGATGACCGGTCCAAGATGGCGGCTCCAAATCTCGTCAGCGCTAGTAAGGAGTAGCGGTCGATGCGGCGTCTATGTATATTATGTCTATGCCGTAGTCCATACCAAATGCCTGATGTCTATAACACTGTACCGTAGTCCATACCAAATGCCTGATGTCTCTTCACCTGTAACACACCTGTACCATAGTCTATACCAAATGCCTGATGTCTATAACACTGTACCGTAGTCCATACCAAATGCCTGATGTCTCTTCACCTGTAACACACCTGTACCATAGTCTATACCAAATGCCTGATGTGTCTTCACCTGTAACACACCTGTACCGTACTGTAAGTCAGGTTCTGCTCAAGGTTTCTTCCTGGAATATGGGAGTTTTTCCTTGCCACAGTTGCCATGTGGCGTGCTTGTGGGGGGTAAGAGGGTTAAGGCTGCCAGTCTTATGACGTCATTTTCTATATTTTTGATATGTTGCTGAGTAGATCATAAACAGCAAAGAAAAGTGATTGATAATGACTGACTGACTATTATTGTGTTACATGCTTCAAATGTAAAGCACTTTGAGCTGCATTCTGTGTATGAAAGGTGCTATACAAATAAAGCTTATTATTATTATTATTATTATTACCGTAGTCCATACCAAATGTGTCTTCAGCGTCCACATGTGCTCCATCTTGAATATAAATGTGTCTTCACAGCAATCCATTCCAAGAACCTTGTGGCCATTGTGTACCTGTTGGTGACCCTGGCCATGCACTTCCAGGCTCCTATCAGACTCCCAGAGCATGTGTCCGTCCAGGTGGTGGTGGTCAAGGTGGGGAGCACTGATAGTCCAGTCTGAAATTGATTCGAAATGTTGTATACATGATGATCATTTCACTCAGTTGTAAACTCTTTTGTCTCTCTTTGTCACTCTTTGGTGGTGTCAGGGATAGCCTGCACATGCCGTATTTATAATTATTTATCATTATGTTTAATAAGAAAGCAGGTCCTAGTCATGTCCTCCATCATAAAATAATGACTCAAAATCAAAACATTTCCTGCAGAAAAAAGAGGGACTCTTACACACCTCCCATGTGACCAAGGAGCTCACAACAACAACAGAGTAAGATATCACAACAACAACAACAACAACAGCAACAACAACAACAGAGTAAGATCTCCTGCACATTCTATTCACAACAACAGAGTTTGATATCACAACAACAACAGAGTAAGATATCACAACAACAACAACAGAGTAAGATATCACAACAACAACAGAGTAAGATCTCCTGCACATTCTATTCATAACAACAGAGTAAGATCTCCTGCACATTGTATTCATAACAACAGAGTTTGATATCTCCTGCACATTCTATTCATAACAACAGAGTTTGATATCTTCTACACATTCTATTCACAACAAGAGTAAGATCTCCTGCACATTCTATTCATAACAACAGAGTAATAAATCTCTTGCACATTTCCAAAGTGTTTCACATTGCCATCTAGTGGCAGTGAATATAAATCCGGAAAGACCCCCAAGTTTAGAGAAGGTTAGGCAGTATATATGCAGATATTTTTGTACTAATACCTATACTAATATACATGTGGTCTTTTTCATCAACTCTGTTTTGCAGGATGATGATGGGACGATTTGGTAAGTCATCCATTCTAACAGCATTATTATTTGTAGGAATTGTAGTTAATTTTACTCTGATTAAGCAGATACATGATAATAATTTCTTGAAATGTCCCAGCAATACTCCCCCATGTCTATTCGTCATTTCAGAGAGGGATGCTTTTGACACATTGCTGGATCATGCCCCTGACAAGCTCAACGTTGTCAAGACGGTAATATATATATTATTTTACAGTTAAATTTGTTTAAATCTACTTTTTATGGAGATTAATGAAACCTCTGAAATAACATCTGCATGTAGAAAGGCCGGTTGTTCTAATCTGTGAGTGTGCAGGATGTCAGAGCTAATAAGCGCATAAACACTTTGTCCTGCTCTTCTCTGCAGTCTCTCATTACCTTTGTGAATAAGCACCTTAACAAGCTGAATCTGGAGGTGACAGAACTGGAGTCACAGGTACATTTGCTACAGCGCACTCGTTGCATGACAAAATGCGGACTACTCGTTGTTCTGAATACAATCAATTTGCTCTGTACAAAATGCCACTGTTCTCTGGCTGTCAATCATTTCCTGTAGCTCTGTGAAATGCGCGATGGAACTGCACAAGTAATTTCTTAAAGCCTCTGAATAGAATATTCCATGCCTTAGCATTTTAATATTATATAGTATTTAATATTCCATGCCTTAGTATTGTAATAATATATAGTATTTAATATCCCATGCCTTAGTATTGTAATTATATATAGTATTTATTATTTCATGCCTTAGTATTGTAATAATATATAGTATTTAATATCCCATGCCTAGTATTGTAATAATATATAGTATTTATTATTCCGTATTTATTATTCCATGCCTTAGTATTGTAATAATATATAGTATTTAATATTTCATGCCTTAGTATTTTAATAATATATAGTATTTAATATTCCATGCCTTAGTATTAAACCCCTTTTCCCTTAAGGGGCTCTGATGTTTTGCCATAAATATTATGTAATTATGCAATTATATAATTATCCTGCTCAAACATTGACTGCTGTTAAATGAAACATGATAATGGCCATATAGTACCCACCCACTATGCTTTTCTCAGGCTTAGATCTTCGACTGCTTAGAAAAGTGTTTATTTTAGTGTCGGATTGGAGCAATTGAATAGCAGCCTTGTTTGCAGTTTGCAGATGGTGTGTATCTGGTGCTGCTGATGGGGCTTCTGGAAGACTACTTTGTTCCGCTGTATAACTTCTACCTCACGCCGGAGAGCTATGAGCAGAAAGTGAGTGTGACACGGGGGCTGCTGCTGTCTGGGATGGGCCTGCTCTTGTGCTGTCTGGGATGGGCCTGCTCTGGGATGGGCCTGCTCTTGTGCTCTCTCTGGGATGGGCCTGCTCTTGTGCTGTCTGGGATGGGCCTGCTCTGGGATGGGCCTGCTCTTGTGCTGTCTGGGGGGATTGGCCTGCTCTTGTGCTGTCTGGGGGGATTGGCCTGCTCTTGTGCTCTCTGGGGGGATGGGCCTGCTCTTGTGCTCTCTGGGGGGATGGGCCTGCTCTGGGATTGGCCTGCTCTTGACATGACACGGGGGCTGCTGCTCTCTGGGATTGGCCTGCTCTTGTCATGATATCTGTGCAGGAGCCTGTTCTGCATTATTTATTGGGTACAGGCTGTCATCTGAATACGGTATACTTGTTGGTGTGTGGGCAGATATGAAATGTACTCTCCCTCCAAGTATTTTTTAATTATGATATTCTCTAGTCGCATCCTGACTTCAAATGTATGTCCCCTTCACCACAAGTGGCTACTGTATATGTGTATAGCAAGTATAGTATAGCAACTATACCAAGTGGCTACTGTATATGTGTAAGTATAGTATAGCAACTATACCAAGTGGCTACTGTATATGTGTAAGTATAGTATAGCAACTATACCAAGTGGCTGAATGAGATGAATGAGATGAAAGAGAATCTTACAACACCGAAAGCTCAATCTACTTATTGTGTGTTTCAGCACAAGCTGATGGGAGCAGATGAGCACTATTCACACTCAAACACACGCATGATGTTACATAATGTTACTGATGAGCACTATTCACACTCAAACACACGCATGATGTTACATAATGTTACTGATGGAAGCCTCTGGATTAAAACATGATGGCTATGGTTACTAGCAGACACGTATGGGAAGCTAATACCTTATATACTTAACAGTATACTACTTACAACACACTGAGCAATGCACTATCATAAAAACTTCAGTTATAGTAATAATTTAGTACCGGTAATATATTTTAAAATACATTACAAATGATAGCGACTAGTTGTAATAATAATACATTCTAGTAATTATATAATACGTAACTGCAAGTTTACTTATATAATCATTGAATCCTGAAGTTTTGAACCCTGAATCAAACCTCTGGTCTGGAACTGCAGGCATGATGCTCTCTGCTCATTCCGAGCCAGTGGGCTGACCACATCCTCTCTGTCTCTCTTAGGTCCACAACGTGGCCTTTGCCTTTGAGCTGATGCAGGACGGAGGTCTGAAGAAACCCAAAGCAAGGCCAGAGGGTATTTCAGCTTTACTCTCTCAGGTGTTATGATTGGTTTGACATGGCAGGTCTGAATGTAATGCCATTGCTGTCCAGCAGGGGGAACCCTAGCACTTCTTATCTCAAACAAGGAGCTTGAAGTGGTACAACTGACTGATATCAAA
Organism: Alosa sapidissima; assembly: GCF_018492685.1. Taxonomy (NCBI): domain Eukaryota; kingdom Metazoa; phylum Chordata; class Actinopteri; order Clupeiformes; family Clupeidae; genus Alosa; species Alosa sapidissima. The sequence goes on from NC_055967.1 coordinate 37,765,139, forward strand.
TATGTCTCTTTGTTAATATGCTCCATATAGCTATATTTCCTGCACAGATGATTTCCTATGTTTTTAATTGGGCTATAATTTGTGGTCTTTAATTCCCAGTTGTGATGGGGTGATAATAGGCCTGTGATTGAACCAAATCGACAATTTCTGCTTGTTTAATATCTCACTCATTTCTTTATTCCTCTCTCATTTTTTTCTGTGCCAGATGTTGTGAACTTGAACCTGAAGTCCACCCTGAGGGTCCTCTACAACCTCTTCACCAACTACAAGAACTCTGAGTGACGGCCCCTCAGCACAGGGAGGTGACGGGAGCCAGATGGGCCTTCAGATGGAGCAGATCCTGGAGCTTTATCCTGGAGCTTTATCTGCGCTGTGGGCTGCTGGACGTACGCCCACAATCAAACACACGTTTACATCACACACACACACACACACACACACATGCCTGATATTGTGTGTGCTGCTGTCATGTTGACAGTTGGAGCTTTAGTGTTCATTTGGATGGGAAGTCCTATGGAGCACCTCCACATCTCCCCCTAGCGCTGCATGAGTCCCATCAGGCTGGAGCACCTCCACATCTCTCATATGAGTCCCATCAGGCTGAAGGAGCACCTCCATCAGCACCTGAGTGCCTGGCGACATGCACAGATATTTAATATAATGGTGTCACGCAAACGAGCCCCCTGCTTAGGATGCCTTGGAGAATGTATAGTATATACTCTTTAATCCCGTGAGAGAATGTATAGTATATATACTCTTTAATCCCGTGAGAGAATGTATAGTATATACTCTTTAATCCCGTGAGAGAATGTATAGTATTAATACTCTTTAATCCCGTGAGAGAATGTATACAGTAGTATATATACTCTTTAATCCCGTGAGAAAATGTCAAAGTCAAAGTCAAAGTCTGCTTTATTGTCAATTTCTTCACATGTCAAGACATACAAAGAGATCGAAATTACGTTTCCCACTATCCCACGGTGGAGACAAGACATATTGTCTATTGTATAGTATATATACTCTTCTGATCCCGTGAGAAAATGTATACAGTAGTATATATACTCTTTTGATCCCGTGAGGGATTGCACTGCTTGTCCAGGAATAGGTATAGATCTGACCACGCCTGCCCTTACGAACTGAAGAATTATTGACATTGTCATCATTATGAATGTGTGTTTGTTTTTTTTAAATTTATGATTCATTCATGTTGCCATGCGTGCGCCTAACATGTGCCGTCACGTTACAATGTTGATGTAGAAACCAAATGCTTTGAATTGCCATGTTGCCGTCACGTCACAATATTGATTTAGAAGCCAAATGCTTTGTTGCCATGTTGCCGTCACGTCACAATATTGATGTAGAAACCAAATGCTTTGAATTGCCATGTTGCCGTCACGTCACAATATTGATTTAGAAACCAAATGCTTTGAATTGCCATGTTGCCGTCACGTCACAATATTGATTTAGAAACCAAATGCTTTGAATTGCCATGTTGCCGTCACGTCACAATATTGATTTAGAAACCAAATGCTTTGAATTGCCATGTTGCCGTCACGTCACAATATTGATTTAGAAACCAAATGCTTTGAATTGCCATGTTGCCGTCACGTCACAATATTGATTTAGAAGCCAAATGCTTTGTTGCCATGTTGCCGTCACGTCACAATATTGATTTAGAAACCAAATGCTTTGTTGCCATGTTGCCGTCACGTCACAATATTGATTTAGAAACCAAATGCTTTGAATTGCCATGTTGCCGTCACGTCACAATGTTGATTTAGAAACCAAATGCTTTGTTGCCATGTTGCCGTCACGTCACAATATTGATTTAGAAACCAAATGCTTTGAATTGCCATGTTGCCGTCACGTCACAATATTGATTTAGAAACCAAATGCTTTGTTGCCATGTTGCCGTCACGTCACAATATTGATGTAGAAACCAAATGCTTTGTTGCCATGTTGCCGTCACGTCACAATATTGATTTAGAAACCAAATGCTTTGTTGCCATGTTGCCGTCACGTCACAATATTGATGTAGAAACCAAATGCTTTGAATTGCCATGTTGCCGTCACGTCACAATATTGATTTAGAAACCAAATGCTTTGTTGCCATGTTGCCGTCACGTCACAATATTGATTTAGAAACCAAATGCTTTGTTGCCATGTTGCCGTCACGTCACAATATTGATTTAGAAACCAAATGCTTTGAATTGCCATGTTGCCGTCACGTCACAATGTTGATTTAGAAACCAAATGCTTTGTTGCCATGTTGCCGTCACGTCACAATATTGATTTAGAAACCAAATGCTTTGTTGCCATGTTGCCGTCACGTCACAATATTGATTTAGAAACCAAATGCTTTGTTGCCATGTTGCCATCACGTCACAATGTTGATGTAGAAACCAAATGCTTTGTTGCCATGTTGCCATCACGTCACAATGTTGATGTAGAAACCAAATGCTTTGTTGCCATGTTGCCGTCACGTCACAATATTGATTTAGAAACCAAATGCTTTGTTGCCATGTTGCCGTACTCTCAGAATGTGTCTGCTGAACAGAGGGGTGAAATGATTATTGATTGTGCGGAGTGGACAGTGTGGAGTGGACAGACAGAACTTCACCCCTCTGCAACCACAAACACAAAAAGCTCTGCTCTTTCAAACTCTGTGTTAGTTATTTAGAGCTATATCAAGATTAGTCCAGTTTCTATGGAGCGAAGAAGATTTGCAAGAGAGCTGAATGACTACTATATAATGTCTACTTCAACAGTGTTTTTGTCCTGAAATAAATAAACGCAGCAGCCCACCACATAACAATTGTGATTTATTTACACTGAACAATGCAGCCTGTTTGGAGCTAGTCGGAGTCTGCTCGCCAAATGGAATTCCCAATAGCTTAAGTTTAGATTTAAAGATTTAACTTGCAGTTATTTCCAGACTTTGCCTCGCTTTTGTATTAGTGCATGCTTATTTCCCTAGTTACCATGGTTACCCCCATCCCTTCGTACGAGCGGAGGAGGAAATGAGGGGGCGAATGCGCTGCAATGTCTTGCCTGTCTACAGTACAGGCAGAGCGAGAGGAGAGGTTTGGCCAGCCACAATGGGATTTAAAGGGTTAAACGTAGATGCTAGGGGGTTCAAATGAATATATGTACAGTGTATGTAAAGTGTCAGATAATGAGTGAATTGTCCTCTTTATCACTATTTAACATACCAGATCCCCTTTAACATGCCAGATACCCTTTAACATGCCAGATCCCCTTGAAGAGTCAACCTATACTGTATGAACAACAGGAAACACTGAAGCAACCAAACCACACTCAAAGCCACTGGTGTGTGTGTGTGTGTGACTGTGTGTGTGTGCCTTTCTGTCACACTAGTGCTGTTGGAACGCATCACTTGAATTCTCCCTTTTCAGCCCCAATGTGTCTAGATAGATAGATAGATAGATAGATACTTTATTGATCCCCAGGGGAAATTCAAGTCTATTCATCAGCATTGTGAAAACGTGCCACTTGTCTGGTCCTGCAAAGGCCTGCTGTGCTGAATAGTAGCCAGTCATGGGGACTTACATTTCAAAATGGTCTACATGGTGAATCCCAGCAAGCTAAATATGGCGAGTGACTAAAAAGAAAGAGGAAGTGTGTACCTCCTCACAACCACAGCTTCCCTTCATGTCAAATCATCACATGCTCAGAGACGGACGCTGGTGGCCCGCACATGCTCAGACAGACACCGGTGGCCCACATCGCATTGCCTCTGTGTTTCCGCTGATGCAGCTCTGCAACACAATCCAGAGTTCTTCTGCTGTCAGGACTGTCCACTCTCTTCTGGACAAACATTTTGTTTTGAGTTCAAATCTGAGGACACACTAAGGAGGGACGTCTGTGTGGTGCTGCTTCACTGCAGGTGAATATTTGCATATTTGTTCAGACAGTTGCATAGGACTGAGACGAAGAGAAGGCACTTGACATTTCTGTCAACATGCAAACACGAACACAGGGACTGGCAACATGCAAACACGAACACAGGGACTGGCAACACAGATGTCATGTAAGCAAAGAAAGCAAAACAAAAGACAAACAGGTTTGAACAAGGCAGTTTGGGGGATGGAAAAAGGGATTTTTGACATCACAGTGAGGCAACACTGAGGCAACACTGACATGTAACCCCTGTTGTTGCATTAAAACCACAAGTACTGCGATGAAAAGAGCTTTGGAAAACAAGAATGTATTTCAATATCCAGACATTTATGCGTAAAGAAACATTTGACCCATATGTAGGCTTCTTGTCCAGGATGTAGGTCAGAGTGGCATGATAAAGGAACATTTGACCAATATGTAGGCTTCTTGTCCAGGATGTCAGAGTGGCATGATAAAGGAACATTTGACCCATATGTAGGCCTCTTGTCCAGGATGTAGGTCAGAATGGCATGATAAAGGATGTTTATTTCAGATGAGCTGTGATATCAGACTCTTGTCTCTGTCTCTGCAGGAGAGAAATGGAAGGAGCCATTGAGCAGTTTGCTGATGAGCCTCCTCAGGGTGAGTGTGTGGACGGCTGACCGGCTCCTTCACTGGACAGCGAGTCATCCTCCACCTCAGAATTACTTCTGTCTATTTGTGTACTTTGTGATCAAGTGTATATCTAGCTACTGAGACAGCGACAGGATATCACATATATTGTAACACCTCCAATTATCACCCATTTCGTTCGAAAATTCTAAAACAACGATGTTCTCTTAATACTTCAAAATAGCATTTGATAAATGAACCTTACATTTTTCAGTAGCCTAGGTGTGTAGATTTGAACAAAATCTGGTTTGGTTCTTACCGGGGCTTTTACTGCCTAAAATATCCGATTTTGTTTACCGTGCTCAGAGGTTAGTGCTGGCCTGGTGGGTCGTCTATTCCCAACCTTTCTCACGGCACATCAATGGTTAGCCTGAGAATTCTCGTCGCAATTCAAAATTCCACTGGAGCTCCAAGCAGATCTGTACACGCAGCCTTACAAGACTGTTTACAGCTCTTCGAGTCACAGTAAAATGTAATTGTTGGTACATAGCTAATTTAGATACACTTATGGTGTGGGTGCTTGCATTTCTTTAGGAATCCGCCGTCTTGGTTTATAGAAATGAATAGTAAGTGACACATACACTTTGTAAGAGGACGGAAACATGGGACTGGTGGTAATAGGGGGCATTCCGATATCTCAGTCAATTCAAAGCATGAGCCCCAGTAGTCTGTGAGTGCCTCAGCCATAATGGGTTTGTGTTCAGTAGCCATAACTATGGGCTTGTGTTCAGTAGTCTGTGAGTGCCTCAGCCATAACTATTCTTGTCTTCAGTCACTTAGTTTCAATTTCAACCGTTTTGTCATAGGCTAAAACCTGGCAACCCAAAACCCAAATAAGGAAGCGGGTCCCGACTGCGCAGCCGTAAGCAAGCGGGCTAGTTGAATGGCCTACTCCAGAACTAGCTGTTGTGAAATTGTTGGGAATTTAATTGATTAACACATCACATAAACTGTTATTGAGTGTTGTTGATACACTGAACTTGTGCCCTCGGAACCAAATCTGACAGCAAGCAGCTTTGGAGTTTTGGAAGTAGGCTGCTGGCAGGCAGCTGGATACATAACTGGCATGCTTAATGGTAAGGTAAAAGCACGTGTATGAAACGTTATTAAATATGCAAACACAGATCCGGTATAAACACTGACCCCCCCCCAAAGAAAAAAGAAAAAAAAAAAAATCTCCCGTTTTTGGAAAACTAAATGTTGACAGGTATGAACTATGGGCTTGTCTTCGGTAGTCTGTGAGTGCCTCAGCCATAACTATGGGTTACTGTACTTAAGTACATTTTCCATGTATTTGTACTTTAGAATCTATAGTGCATACTTTTGACTTTTACTTCGTTACATTTTGCAGCATTTATCTGTACTTTTACTCCACTACATTTCTACACCATCGTTCCTTTTTACATTACATTACATTTTTCTCTTTGACAAACACTTTTGTTTCACCAGGGGGCTGGGTTGCTACCAAAGATAGAGCGCTACGTGCCCCACTTCTAAATCTTTGAAACTAGTCTAGACCAGGCAAAGCGTGAGCTTGTAGCCATCTGCATTCGGTAGGCTATATTCACCAGACCCATACTGGACATGCAACTGTGTTCTGTGCCCTGACCTGAGCATATGCTTGCCATTGTCTATTATCTGCAGCAGGGCCTCCTCTCCGATGAGATTGCGAGTCCGCGGAGCAGCGAAGTTACAGGCTATGCCCATGCGTCTGTCACACGTCTGATCATTTGCGGCACAAATTAATGGTAGACTATAGAACCGCTGTACGAAATTAAAATATTTAAAAGTAAAAGTGAGCGCTCATTCAATGTCTATGCGCGTCTGCGCAAGTTAAACTGAACCTCATCATAAAGACACCTTCTCTGTTCAATCTGGACCAGCAGAATTGGCATTAAGATCCACCGGACGTTTCCCTTGTCTACCCCGTTAAACTTCAGGCTCTCGTGTTTTACTGAATGATATTTAACTCAGCAGATCACACTAGATTAACCAGAATTAGTCTCCAGAATTGTAAGTCAGAATGTAAACTGGGCCACGGATGGTAAGCACAACAGGCTGTTGCTGAAGCGTCAGCGTAAGCGTAAGCCCTCGTTTAAGACGTACGCGGTCAAGACGAGCAAGTTTACCTGTGCAAGTTCACCGAGCACAGGCGCCGACAAAGGCAAAAATGTGCCATTCCACCATATCTGTAATCACCGGCCATCACAGAAAACGGCATCATGCCAAAAGGGGCAGAAATCGCCTTCACCTCCAGCAACTTAAACGGTCCTTACCTACAGAAACCTCCTTCTCCATGGGCTTGTGGAACTGTCAATCCGCAGTCAACAAAACGGACTTCATAGCTGGCTATGCCAACCACCTTTCATTGGAACTCCTTGCTCTCACTGAGACTTGGATCAAACTAGAGAACACTGCCACCCCGGCTGCACTCTCCACTAACCTTACACTATCCCACACCCCTCGCCTATCTGGACGAGGAGGCGGGACGGGCCTGCTGATCTCCAACAGATGGAAATTCACCCCGCTACTGCCTTCAAACAAATATGTCTCATTTGAATTCCATGCCATCACAGTGATCACCCCAGCAAAACTCTACGTGCTGGTCATCTACCGCCCTCCAGGCCAGCTAGGTGACTTTATGGACGAACTTGACACTCTGCTGTCCTCCATCCCTGAGCATGACTGTCTGCTTCTTGTTCTCTGTGATATGAACATCCACTTAGATGCTCCAGGCTCAGTGGACTTTTTGGCCCTGATCCACTCCTTTGACCTCAAACTGGTTCAAAGCCCACCGACTCACAAAGCTGGCAAAGAGCTTGACTTGATCTTCACTCGGAACTACAGCACAGACACCCTCATGGTGACGCCTCTCCATCTTTCTGACCACTTCTTCATCCAGTTCAAAGTCAGCCTGACAGAACAGCCTCCGGCTCCTCAGCCGATGGTCACGTTCCGCCGCAACATCCGGAACCTGTCTCCAACGCACTTCTCCTCTGTGGTTGCCTCCGGTCTACCTCCACTCAACACCTTCTCCTCTCTGGAGGTTAATGAGGCCACAGACTCGCTCTGCTCCACACTGACCTCGTGTCTAGACGAGCTGTGCCCTCTTACCACAAGGCCAGCTCGATCCAAACATTCTCATCCATGGCTAAATGATACCCTCCGATCGCAGCGCACCAAACTCAGAGCCGCGGAGAGGAAATGGCACAAATCCAAACTAACTGATGACCTCAAAAACTACCAGACACTCCTGACCTCCTTCTCAGCCAGCATCACTGCTGCTAAGACGGCTTTCTACAATGACAAAATCAACAGCGCTACAGACACTCGAAAACTTTTCTCAACCTTCAAATCGCTACTCAACCCTCAGCTGCCTCCTCCTCCATCCAGCCTTACTGCAGATACCCTCGCCTCATTTTTTACAAACAAAGTGGCGGCAATCAGCAGTCAATTCTCTACATGCCCACTCAACACATCTGACTCAGATACCGCACTCCTACAACCTCTAGGGCAGGGGTCTCAAACACCCGGCCCGCGTCCGGCCCAATTCCGGCCCGCGACGTATGTCAAAATAATAATGTAATCCGGCCCTTGAGACTTTTTAATTGCGACAAACAACGATACTGATTAAAATAGACGATAGTTCCAAGTACGGTGACAAATCTCATTTGTACTCTGCTCCACTATGTGCTAGATATCCAGAGCTTCATTGAAACCCAAAATCGCTGCGCAAAGTTTTCAGGAAATACTTGTATTAGCGAGAAACACAAAGACGTGCATTTGTAATGACGTGGAAGCGATGCAGGCCATAGTGTTGCATAAATTGAAGCAGAAATTAAGCAGAAATAGGCCTACACCAAATGTTGAAAAACGTTTACGTGTGATGAAGTCTTAGGTAGGCTATGTTATTCACCTATTTTAAATCTGAAGGAGAATATCCTTTTGGAGATTATGATCGATCGTCTATTGAATGGAGGTGCGTCTGCGTGACGGTGTCCCCTAAGCATACCATGCTTATTTTGACCCTCTGCCCAACATAGCTTGGAGGTTGCCGTGGTAATCGTGATGATAGTGTCCGTAATGGACGTGGTACAGACAGCAGGGCTAGTAGAAATAGGGCTCTAAACTACAAAGTCACCCGCAATATGATGCGAACTTCTGGGTAGTCAGATTACCCGCGATAGGAACTGATTTGACCAGAATGCTTTATTGTAGGCCTTGTGGTTTAGAAACCATATACATCTTAGGTGTTGGTATACATCGTAGGTGTTTTCCTGTTAATTTGTTATGTGGGTAATATGAAAAAAGGAAAGTAAACCTGCTCAAATATGTTCATCCAGTATTTACTGAAAGGTGCATAATTTGAGGTGCTTGCCATCCAGTGGCAAATTAGATGGGTAAATTTACCCCCTTCATAAACTTTTGTTTTACTCAAAGATTTTTACATTTACAGTAGGACTTTATCTCTGACCACTTTCAAGCCATGGCCTTTTGAAATTTTGATATAAAAATCCAATGGTGTTGCTTTCTTAACCCTGACGCCTATAGTTTGCCAGGTTTAAAAAAAGTTATGAGAGGAAAATATTTTTATTTGGTGTGAAACACACACATACTGTACCTGTTTTTATGTTTTTCATTTGTTTTATAATTTGTATTAATATTTATTTTATCATTATTTTATTTATAAGCTAAGGTTGCTATAGCACAGGTGTCTAAAACTAGATAAAAACACTTGCACTTTCTGTTTGCAGTTTTGTGTGGTATTTAAAAAAAAGAACATTGCATTTTCAGAAATAGCCGGCCCTCCAATCAGATGATGTTGGCAGAATTGGCCCCCAGCTCATTTGAGTTTGAGACCCCTGCTCTAGGGACTGCTGGAACATCTTTTTCAGCATTCACGCCTCTCTCCGAGAGTGAAGTATCTAGACTCCTGACATGCAGCCGTCCTACCACATGCTCGCTGGACCCTATACCTACGAGCCTACTTCGGTCCATCAGCCCGACCATCGCTCCAGCTATCACACATGTGATCAATGCCTCGCTAACCTCCGGCACATTTCCAACAGCATTCAAAATGGCCCAGTTACTTAAGAAAGCTTCTCTCAACCCTGCTCAAGTCGAGAACTACCGCCCTGTCTCACTCCTGCCTTTCCTATCCAAAGGCATTGAACGAGCAGTCTCCAAACAGGTCTCTGACTTCCTTTCACAGAACAACCTTCTGGATCCAAATCAGTCTGGGTTCAAAAGCGGCCACTCTACCGAAACGGCTCTGTTGTCTGTAACAGAAGCCTTAAAAGAAGCCAGGGCGACCGCTCGGTCATCAGTACTCATTCTGCTTGACTTATCGGCTGCCTTTGACACGGTTAATCACCGCATCCTTCTCTCTATTCTCGCTAACATGGGAATCTCCGGTTCTGCTCTCTCCTGGTTTGAATCCTACCTCACAGGACGCTCGTTTAACGTATCATGGCTTGGTCAGCTATCTGCACCTCACCATCTCACCACAGGGGTCCCCCAGGGCTCAGTGCTGGGCCCCCTTCTCTTTGCTATCTACACCACCTCCTTGGGACAGATTATCCGTTCGCACGGCTTCTCATACCACTGCTATGCAGACGACACACAGCTCTATCTGTCCTTTCCACCTGATGACCCCTTGGTTTCAGCACGGATCTCGGATTGCCTCTCAGACATAGCTACATGGATGAAGGCACACCACCTCCAGCTGAACCTCTCAAAGACTGAACTGCTGGTCCTCCCAGCTAAACCTACCATACACCACGACATCAACATCAAATTTGACTCCCTGTCTGTTTCACCTACCAGGACTGCAAAAAATCTAGGAGTTGTTCTCGACAACCAACTAAACTTCTCAGATCATGTTGCCTCAGTCGCCCGGTCATGCCGTTTTGCACTCTACAACATATGGAAAATCAGGACTTACTTGACTCAAGATGCTACCCAACTTCTGGTTCAGGCAATAGTCATCTCACGACTCGACTACTGCAATGCCCTCCTGACAGGTCTCCCAGCCTGCGCAGTGAAACCACTTCAGATGATCCAGAACGCGGCGGCGCGCCTGGTCTACAACCAACCCAAAAGGGCACATGTTACCCCGCTGCTCATCCAGCTACACTGGCTACCTATGGCGGCCCGCATCAAATTCAAGGCTCTAACGCTTGCCTACAAAGTAGTCTCCGGTTCTGCTCCCACCTACTTGAATGCCCTCATACAGACATACGCTACCTCCAGACCGCTGCGCTCCTCAGACGAACGACGTCTAGCTCTACCACCGGTACGCTCAAGCCAATCCAAACTTTTCTCATCTTTTGTTCCTCGTTGGTGGAACACACTGCCAGCTCCTACAAGGGCAGAGACATCCTTCTCCATTTTCAGAAAACTCCTGAAGACCCAGCTCTTTAGAGAACATCTCCTCTCATAGCAGCACTTACAACAAGTCTTACTGATCCTAGCACTCACCAGCCGTCTCAAACTGACAACTAACTGTTAAAAACAGCACTCACTGATGCACTTATTCTTACTGTACTCTAATGTTTTTAAATTGTCCTAAAATTGTTGAGAACTGCTCTAAAACTTAAACTGTTTAATATGTTGTTAGTCGCTTTGGCTAAAAAGCGTCAGCCAAATGTAATGTAATGTAATATAACGTAATGTAATTACATCAGCTTAAAACTATCTAGCCTAGTATAACCTAAAACTAGCTTTATTAAATTGCCACACCTCATAGGCTACTGATTTCTTTTATAGGCCTATAGATAATAAATCATTATGCAAGTACTTTTACTTTTAATATTTAAAGTACATTTAAAATCAGGTACTTTTTACTTTTACTTAAGTAGGGTTGGCATTGTGGTACTTTTACTTTTACTAAAGTAAATATTTCTCTGCTTATTTGTACTTTTACTTAAGTACTGAGTTTTAGTACTTCCTCCACCACTGGCCTCAGCCATAATGGGCTTGTGTTCAGTAGTCTGTGAGTGCCTCAGTCATAACTATGGGCATACAAAGTCTACAAATACAAATACAAAGCCTCTAGCACCCCTCTTCACTGGTCTTGTGTGTGTTTAATACAAAGCCTCTAGCACCCCTCTTCACTGGTCTTGTGTGTGTATTTGCCTTTCTTGTTTTCTTGCTTCTGCTGCCAGTTCTGTACTTTAACGTCTTCCGTTTTGGCTTCCTTCATCACACCTTCAAAGAAAATCGTTTGCTCAAAGAAGAAGCCGATGCGCTGACACACAAAAACAACACCATGTCTGGTCTCAACGTAGTCACACTCACAACAATACGCTTTGGAACTTGCAGTTACCATCTGACATCCACCAGGAGTCTCCAGGCCCATGTTTTGCCCCACCGTCCTGTACTGCCCCACCCTCCTGTACTGCCCAACCCCCACCCTCCTGTACTGCCCCACCGTCCTGTACTGCCCCACCGTCCTGTACTGCCCCACCCTCCTGTACTGCCCAACCCCCACCCTCCTGTACTGCTGCTATTCCTAATCACACGCTTGTGATTTTAAACCTGATTATGTCTCCAGATGCAGTGACCGCGGGTCAAATTAGTTTTCCAACCAGGCAAAATAATCTTTAAAATATGCTTTCACCTCTAACAACAACAAGGCTTCAAGCTTCAAGCTCAGAATATGAATTTTGTGTGATCTTTATGATCTCTGAATGCAGGTGAAAAGAGACAGATGATTCAGCCAACGTGCCTGAATGACCCCAAACTGAAGATTCTGCAAGAGGTGAGGCCAATTTCTTCAGTGCCTAAAATTCCCACAGTCCCAACGGTGACCATGTCAAATAGGCTCCTGATAAGATAGACGACAAAGGAAGTTCTCACTTTCACTTTATTACCTCTCACCAATAAAGAACTAAGTTTGCATAACAGTGAGCAGCTTTATCTCCACCTGTCCTGGCACTGCAGGACTCCTAGAGAGGTAATAAAAATTGTCTTACATGGGCCGTCACTAAATGCTGATGATAAGCCCAAGTGCCACATTAAACCAAATGAATTGCTACTGCGGTTACCTCATAAGCTGTGGACAACGTTCCTTTATAGAGACAGCTGTTAGAAGACACTTTCATATTACTTAGCCTATCATATCTGATTCATTTATAAAAGACTTTTCCATCCTTAGTCAGTTTCCCATAAGATTACAGTTGCTTATATTCTGCATCCCATCATGCTTTGCAGCATAATCACTTTGATATTTCCTTCAGACAGACATGACTACCTGGTTGCTCAGCTTTGTGCGATACTATAGCATATTTAAATCAGAGAAAAGTACTTCAGGTATAAGTGTAAAAGGTCAGACAGCAGGTTTGGAAGATTATTAGCAGCAGCAGTGTGTGCTTGCTGTTGATCACAGAGCCGTGTGTGTGTGTGGTACATGTGTGTGTGTGTATGGTACATGTGTGTGTGTGTTGCTGCAGGTCCTGGTGGACTGGATTAATGCCACTCTGAAGCCAGAACACATCGTAGTGCTGAACATAGAGGAGGACCTCTATGATGGGCTGGTGTTGCATCATCTCTTAGGTGAGCCTGTGGCTCCATCTGTGTTTATATATGTATGTATGTACCTGTCCTGTTATGTTTACAGTATATGGGCTGTGTGTGTGTGTGTGTGGTCGTGTTATGTGTCTGTGTGTTAATATATGTATGTACCTGTCCTGTTCTGTTTATATGAGCTGTGTGTGTGTGTGTGTGTGTGTGGTCGTGTTATGTGTCTGAATGGTTTTGTGCGTGTCTCTGTGCGCAGCCTCTGATAATGACTATGCGTGCATATCTCAGGCAGGCTAGTGGTTAGGGTTATGCCAGCGCAGCCTCTGATAACGACTATGCGTGCGTATCTCAGGCAGGCTGGCGGTTAGGGTTAGGGTTAGGGTTATGCCAGCGCAGCCTCTGATAACGACTATGCGTGCGTATCTCAGGCAGGCTGGCGGTTAGGGTTAGGGTTATGCCAGCGCAGCCTCTGATAACGACTATGCGTGCGTATCTCAGGCAGGCTGGCGGTTAGGGTTATGCCAGCACAGCCTCTGATAACGACTATGCGTGCGTATCTCAGGCAGGCTGGCGGTTAGGGTTAGGGTTAGGGTTATGCCAGCGCAGCCTCTGATAACGACTATGCGTGCGTATCTCAGGCAGGTTGGCGGTTAGGGTTATGCCAGCGCAGCCTCTGATAACGACTATGCGTGCGTATCTCAGGCAGGCTGGCGGTTAGGGTTAGGGTTAGGGTTATGCCAGCGCAGCCTCTGATAACGACTATGCGTGCGTATCTCAGGCAGGCTGGCGGACGAGCACGTGCCCGTGGAGGAGATCGCCGTCACGTCAGAGGCCCAGGTGCGGAAGCTGGGGGTCATCATGGAGGCCCTCAACACCAAGCTGGGGGTCACTGATGAGACCGCAAAATGGAGCATTGCTCGTGAGTCAAGTTGACAAGCAGCCATAAAACAGTATCCACAATACATCACAATTACATATTAGTTGTGAATTGGATTAGGATGCTCTTTGCAAAGATTAAGACTTAATGTTTTTTCAAAAACTGTGGTATCATTCATACCACATAAGAAGACATTCATTGATAATGATGATGTTTTCTTTTCCATGTTTTCTCCATTTATTTTGGATTATGTTGGTGTTTGTCACACGTCTTTGTCTTTGGCGAAGCGTTACTGGTGCTAACAGCACTGCCCCCATGCCCTCTCCCCCAGTCATCCACAGCAAGGACCTGCTGGCCACTCTTCATCTGCTGGTTACCATGGTGAAGCGCTTCCAGCCTGACCTGCCGCTGCCCCCAAACGTCAGCGTGGAAGTCGTCCGCTTTGAGGTATGTTCAGCAAACCACAAACTGTAAGCTCTTCCACAACAGAGCGCGCTCACTATCTCCCATGAATAATCACTATGCCTACATGCAGGGCTATGTTTTATATTTAGATTATAACAATGTCTGAAGAGCCTATTCCCTTTTCTTTAGTCCTGCAGACTGCTGCTCATATCCTGCGCATTCTGTTACCAATAAAGCAACTGGATAAGACTCTCAGAGACTCGTAACGTACATCAGAGGTTCTATTCCTCGTGTAAGACCTGTATTCATACATAATTACCATACAAACATATTCCTCCCGCTCCCAGGTCAACAGAAGTGGAATCAAATCAGTTAAACACATTGAACACATCACAGAGGGTCGGAGGTAGGCCATTTCAATTTCAACATTTCAATTTGGCTTGGTGTCCCTTCCATTGGCCCCAGTATTAAAGGAACTAAACCTTTTATCGCCTTCCTGTCATCTTCACAGTGATTTAGATAAAGACTCTGACAAAGTGTCAGGGGGAGGAAACCATTCTGAAAGTGAGTAAAACAAATCATTTGAAGACTGGGCTTCTCTTTGTGCCTTGTATAAGGGGATGTGAGTTTAGCGGTAATACCGTTGGTATACCGCGAGTGTTAATACTGCTGGGATAAGATCTCTCCTCTTTTCTCTCTCTCTCTCTCTCTGCTTTTGTCTGTAGAGCAAGACCATATTGATCAGCTCATGCTCCTTGAACCACAAAAGATCTCTGCATTCAAACAGGTGCTAATGAATTTCAGTTATATTTTTAGCAATTCTACCTTGTAATACATTTGAACATCCTTTAGGAACACATTGTATGCTGGTTAATTATCTATGTTTCTCTCTCCCCCCAAAAGGCCATCCTTCATTTTGTTAACAAGAATATGTCATCCCTGGGTCTGCAAGTGCTGGAGATGGAGAAGCAGGTATGAAGGGACCCCCCCCAACACACACGTACAGACGCAAACACACACACATGCACGCGTGTGCGCACACACACACACACAGACACAGACACATGCCACACACACACTCTTCAATACATACAAACACACAAATACACACAAAAAAACAAATACACACAAACAAACAAATACACACACACATACAAAGACACAAATACACACAACCACACAAAGACATGCTCTGAGAAATGACATTACATGGCAGAAGACTACATGTTGTCATAGTCATGCTGGTTCGCTCAGTTTGCAGATGGCGTCATGCTGCTCCTGTTGATTGGACAACTTGAGGGCTTTTTCATCCCCCTTTATGACTTCAGCCTCAGCCCATCATCTGACCCTGACATGGTGAGGTTGTGTGACAGTGCTGACCTGTCCATCATGTGATCCTGACATGGTGAGGTTGTGTGACAGTGCTGACCTGTTCATCATGTGACCCTGACATGGTAAGGTTGTGTGACAGTGCTGCAACTGTGCCTGTCCATCATCTGACCCTGACTTGGTGAGGTTGTGTGACAGTGCTGACCTGTCCATCATCTGACCCTGACATGGTGAGGTTGTGTGACAGTGCTGCAACTGACCCTGACATGGTGAGGTTGTGTGACTGCTGCAACTGTGCCTGTACCCTCCAAGTCCTGTAAGGAGAATTGGCTCCGTGCCATAAGTCAAGCTCTATGAGCATGGTCTTCTCATTAGTCCTCAATCCTACCTTTCTTCCATTAGAAATGACGGATGAATATAAATACTGTATCATAAATATAAATACTGTATCATAAATACTTTAATGACACTCTCAAATGCTTCCATTAATGAGCATATGTTTTCTTTTTTTCATGTGACGTCTATGATTGGCAGCTACACAATGTCACTCTGGCCTTGGAAATACTCCATGACCAAAACATCCACGTGGGCAATGTTGATCCCCAAGGTGAGACTAACACACTCTTACATCTCTCACATCTCTAGAGCAGACTTCTGCATTTAGCCTATGTGTTGACACTTCCTGTTCATGAAGCTTGCAACACGTGAGTAACAACTTGCAGCTAGCAGGTAGTAACAATTCTTTTCGGCATTGGCATTGAGTTGGGTAGCAGCATATCATTTCTCTCAGGTAGTGTTATGCTAAGAGTTGGGCAGCAGCATATCATTTCTCTCAGGTAGTGTCATGCTAAGAGTTGGGCAGCAGCATATCATTTCTCTCAGGTAGTGTTATGCTAAGCAGTAAACATGTTTGTCCAGCCGACAGCTACAAAGCTGTGAAGTGGCGCAACACTTATGAGCAAATGCTGATTTGTGCCCACCGGTTGTGTTGAGCCCCATCACTCTCTGAATACAAATGTATGAAGGGACAGGCAGCGTTAGCCGCGTGGGACATGGATGGGAGAGCATGCGGCTCATAATGGCCCTGCTCACCAGAGGACATAATCATTCACTGGGAGTTTCTCAGTCAGTCAAAGCCCCCGGAGGAAGGGTGTCAGTCTGTGGATGGGCTCTGGGCTAAATGATGAATATGAATGGGCGTTGGATGTGTCTGAGTGTGTGTCTGAAGGGCTTGCCTCTGACATATTGTGGTATCACGTCAAGCTAACCCTGCTGAAAAAAACAGCTAGAAACCAGCTTATGCTGGTAGCTGGTTTTAGCTGGTCTTTGCTGGTTTTCTTCCAGTTCTTGCTGGTCTTTGCTGGTGTAGCTGGTTGGACCACCAGCTGGATATGCTGGCGTAACCATCTGAGGAAGCTGGTCATGCTGGTTTGACCAGCCTGTCGTATGGGATACAGCTGGTGCAAGATGTTCATGCTGGTGACCAGCCTGCCAAGCTTGACATTGTTGGTGTAAGATGGTCATGCTGGTTTGACCAACATAAGCTGGCACGGCCAGTTAAACCAGCAGTGTAGACCAGCAACACCAGCTAAAATGACCAGCTTGAGGTGGTACGACAAGCAAAACCAGCTAAATTACCATCGTTAGGTGGGTAAACCAGCTGAAGGTATGTTTTCGCAAGAGATTTGCTGGTCAAGCTGGTCAACCAGCAAACCACCTTTAGCTGGTCAGGTTGTTTTTTTCAGCAGGGAAGGAAAGATCTAAATCCTAATCTCATATGGGAGAAGAAAGTCTGTGTGTGTGTATGTGTTCGCATCTATATGTTTATGTGTGTTCATATATGCTTATGTGTGTTTGCCTATATGATGTATTTTGGTTTGTGTTTATGTCTGTGTTTATTTTTAAATGTTAATGTTGACTGTTGAAACTTAAATCAAGGAACTTAACAAAAATTGTGCAAACTAACCCACAAGCAAGCCATAAACTGAATTAGCCCATTAAGCGCTTGCTTCAATTATCAAATAACCTCATGCATTGAAATACTCATTGTAGACAGGACATGTGGATGACAACTTCATGGGATAAAGTAAGTAGTTTAGCCAGAGGGGGATGATACATCCTAAAAGCAGACTCATTAAATGAACACATAACTAAATTCCCTTTTCCTGACCTTTATGTCTTTGATTAAATGATTTGACTCTTCTCCTTAGCTGTGGCAGTTTAAAAATGACATAGCTCCCACTTCTGGTATAAGTGTAAAAAAGGCCCCTCTCACTTGGACTGTTCTGCTCTCCCCCTGCAAATTGGTTCAGTCCATGTGTTAGTTCAATCCAAATGCTTGAGATGTCTCATTAGGTTGGAGATGAGAAGTGTGTTCAGAAATTGTGTATAAATTCCTGTGTTAGTGTGCGTCCATCGAAATGTAAGTTGTTATAATAGAAGTCATGTTACCCTGAGGTGACAACTGTATTTAATTAAAATACAATAATTCTAGGCTAGGCTATAGAATTCAAGGCTAGCCATGTCGCTAATAATGTGCCATGCCGCTAATAATTTGCTAGGTGCTAGTTTGCTAAATTGTTAGTTATCATGCTAGTTACAGATATTAGCCCTGGTAAGCTAACATGGCTTGTATAAATGCTAGTGCACTTTAAACTTTAGATATGTTTCATTACGACTTACTTAATATCTGTTTAGGACATATAACCATGTTGTGGATTGTTAGCCACTATATCATGCATGTTGCTTGTGTACCGCATGTGCTAACCTCATGGCCATTGGTGTTAGCCTAGCACTAGCCATGGTAAACTGCATGAGTGCAGCCTAGTGGACAGATGGTATAATTGTCTCAAGCTGCACATTTAACTGTTTGTTCAACCAAACAGTGTTGATAGGATTGCCTGTATTGTACATGACATGCCATTCTGTATTTGTGCATTTGTGTTGCAGAAACCACACCCTCACACATACACTCATTCACCACTTTTGTCCTTTGAAGATTTCAAGAGCATTAAAGACAACTAATAACTAAGTAGTGATTTGACTGTCTCTCAGTGGTGGATTTGGCTCCGAACTCTTAGTGTAGCTAAGACGGACATTGTCATCCTGATCTTCTTTTCAATAAGGTTGTGACACAGAGATCATTTCTTTCCAAACTGTTGGATTTTGAGTGTGATTAAGGGGCCAGAATGAAGACCATTAGCCCCAGTGGGTTAGTGTGGGAGACTGATGGTGATCGGGATGGAGAGAGAGACACAGCTATTTTATTTGAGACCTGAGGCTGGAGACTGATGGTGATCGGGATAGAGAGAGAGACACAGCTATTTTATTTGAGACCCGAGGCTGGATATATAAGGCTTCAAGCTGCGATGCTCTGGCAACATTCTTGTCTTTTTTTGTTCTCCTTCTTATGCGAACCAGCTGCCACTGTGTGACACGTTGTTTATCTATCCGTTTGTAGACATCGTGGCCCAGGATGTAAAGGCCACGCTGAGGGTCCTGTACGCGCTGTTTAAGAAGCACAAGAGCAAGTGACCTGGGACGGGACTGAGGGTCAGCCGATGGAACCACCAAGGAGATCTTAGCTCATAACTCACACAGTGTTCAATAATACCAAGTCAAAACAGTGTCACCAAACAATGAATTTGCTTTAGATTATGTTCTTCTTTTTCACCCACACCCATTTTCCACACCTCCCTCTCACCCCATCATTACGGTCAGACACACACAGACAGCACATCCATGGTATGGCCTCAACAGTATTATTTGAATAGAATAATGAGTTTGAGCCATGTGCCTGACGTGCTCAGCCTGTGGAGGAGCAGAGAGGGTGGGAGTCAGTGGGGGAGATTCGTCACTCACGCTGACATTAACAAGACAGTGAGCAGCCTTAGCCACAGTGGCCATCAAGAGAAGTGCGCTTTCCTGGATAACAACGTTACTGAATGTCACATATTTCAACTCCTCTGAATCCTCCCCCTTCATTCTTCCATTTGCTACCTTTGAACTACTGCAAGGGCCTCAGGGGACTGACTGTAAGATGTGTGCCATATGCAATATGGTCTCCTTTGACGTTCTGTGACTGACTGTAAGATGTGTGCCATATGCAATATGGTCTCCTTTGTCCTTCTGGGACTTGAAGCGTAAAGGTCATGATGAAGTCCATGTGCTCGACCTCAGCGTTTTACCATCTCCACAGTTACTATTGACTGCATCAGATCAGCACGATGGAGTTCCCTTCCAACAGTCCTGAAAGCTGTGGAGGTTTCTAGGATCTTGGCTTCCCCTTTGAAATGTGTACGGCCACTTCTCTCCTTGGCTTCTTTTGAATGCCTTCATGGTCTATTTATGGTGATTTGAATGCCTTCATGGTCTATTAATTTATGCTGATTTGAATGCACAATATGTAAGTCATGTCATATCAATGTGAGTAAAGAATGTATTAAAACATGATAAAGACTGTGTATATTAATCGTTACTAAATTATTAGGATGGCACAACATAATGCTTAATCTGTATTGTATTTGTCAACATTATCAATCCTTCTTTTTGAACATAAAAGACAAGTTGTATAATTTGAAAAGATGCATCATCTCATGTTTCAGACAAGATGGGCTTCACTTTAAAGAGCAGATTCATGTTCACTTCAGGAAACCGGACCTCTTGCTTATGTTGTAATGGTCAGGCAGGTGTAGTCGCCTTAGAGTCAGAAAATGGCTGTGTGGCTCTGAAGTAAAGTAAAGTTCAAGTAGACACTTTCAAAAGTCATTATGAAAGTGAGGCGAAGGTGGTGGAAGTGACAGACAAGGATGTTTGTGATGTTGGCTGACCGTCTGACCACCAGCCAATGTACCAAGGCAGTGAGGCATCCAGGTTCCTTACAACAGAACCACATTCAGCTAGAGAGAACTCCTGTATCCTTAACAGAACCACATTCAGCTAAAGAGAACTCCGGTATCCTAACAACAGAACCACGTTCAGCTAAAGAGAACTCCGGTATCCTTACAACAGAACCACGTTCAGCTGAAGAGAACTCCGGTATCCTAACAGAACCACATTCAGCTAAAGAGAACTCCGGTATCCTAACAGAACCACCTTCAGCTAAAGAGAACTCCGGTATCCTTACAACAGAACCACATTCAGCTGAAGAGAACTCCGGTATCCTAACAGAACCACAGTATCCTAACAGAACCACATTCAGCTAAAGAGAACTCCGGTATCCTAACAACAGGGTGTCTGACAACAGGAGCCACCTTGTTACTCACCTTCTGATCAACACTATGACCAACACCTCCACCAGACACAAGGAATTCTCATACCATCAGCTGGCCCCCAGGACTTGGAGTTGATTTGACAGGCATTGCTCTAACCAGTGAGAGAGGTGCTCCCATACAGAGCAGGGATTCATTTGCAGGCCAATTAGCCGAATCCCTGAGAGCGCTGCAGAGCTGATTCAGAGTAATTACTAATAGCATTATGCTAATGTGGGGCTTCATTAATGTGATACAAATCTACTGGAGATTCCTTGATTGCGGCTTTGTTAAGGAATAATGCATGACCTTGGAGTGATGTTTCGGGTGATTAAATGGAATTAAAGTGGGCATAATTCAATGTCCCATTTTGGAAATGATGACACTAAATCCAGTGGAAAACATGTCAAGGTATTATGGGATAGAAAATAGCAGGATAATTTATCTCAATTCCTGGGGACACTAACGGAAAAGTCTGGCTTTTTTGGGGACCAACACTCACTGACATGCATCCCCGAAATGGATCTCTTGTCAGTCATGAGAGCTTATGCGGAGGTGTATATTTAGATGATGATGGAGGTGATGATGGGGACGTTGTAAAGAGTCTGGATGGGATATTCTTATATGCTGTCTGGATGGATGGGTTATTCTTATATGCTGTCCTCATAAATGACTACCAGGAGGCAGAAAATGGGTTTAGGTTTTGCTGTCAAGACAAATGTGTGTAATTAGTATTTCGAGTATTTCATGTATGCAAACCTTCACCATCCCTCATGCCTCCTCTCTCTCTCTCTCTCTCTCTCTCTCTCTCTCTCTCTATCTCGCTCTTGTTGACTCTGAGTCAAAAGCATCAAAGGGAGCTCTAAAACACTCATTACAAAAGCATGCCTACATGGAGTTAAGCACAACAAGGACAATGAGGAACAGACAAGGCAGGTAAATGGTGTTTGGAGTGAATGCGTAGAGATGAAAAGAGAATGTGAAGACCCCTCATAGAACAAAAAGTCATTAAAATGTTGATAAAATGGGGTGTCCAAAGAAAACACTGTCCTGCAGGCTTTTGACACGACTCTTGTTAGCAGCTGTTTCTAATTTGGAAGCAGGACCCCGGGCCTGACACGGTCAGCCTGGTCAGAGGGCCTGTCGGAGAGCGTGCCGCGCGCCTTAATGATGCACCGCAGCCCCGGTGACTCCGGCTGTCCGCTGAGCGATGGGAGTCCCGGAGCGTGAACGCGTCGGGCTGCTAGCGCTGCTGCTCCGTGCTCTGGCCCCTACGAGACACACATCTGAGGGAAAACTTCTGTCGACCTGTCTGCCTTTGAGGCAGGCCAAGACAGAGAACAGGCTGTCTCATCTGCCGCTGTTGATGAAGGGACGCCACCACATAGCCCAGGACTTTTAGATCTGTGACCCATTTCAAAAGTTGCTGCTTGTGAAGACTTTCACTGTGCTGAAGAATGCTATGTTTTTCAGCATATCCTGGCAAATGTGATTGGGTGGGAAAGCCACTTTAAAAGAAGGCTAGACTTTATATTTAGCATGCCCTGTCATCAAAAGTGGTGGGTTCATTGAAATTAAAGACAAGCCAAAATTAGGACCTAGTGAAGGAAGACATTAACAGCATAATACCTCGATATCACTTATGACACTGCTCATAGTCCCTCGATATATCACTTATATTACACTGCTCAATTTAAAAAAAAAAAATACACTTACATAGAGTTTCCAACTAAATAAAATGCCAAAATCTGAGCAGTGAAGATATACAATCTGTGATTAAACTTCATTCATTCCCAATTTATCACAAATAAATCAATGACAAAGCTGGTGAGTGATGATAGGAGGGCCTTGGTCTCATCACCACCTGCTGCAAATGGACCGGCAAGCCACAGCAGAACAGCTGGAGGTCATCTGATTAGAACGGACATGGTCGAACCCAGAAGTGCCCAAGCCCAGCCTTAAATGTGCTGACCGGTGAGTCAGAGGTGCTCCTGTTGACGAGCAGAAGGGCAGTAAACATGACAGCAATGGGGGACAAACCCCACAAGATCGGCTCATTTCAGTAACAAAAGCAGGGGGCACAGCTTGCATAGAGATGCTATTATGGCACATACTGCATATTATCTGCTTCTGTTGAATGGCGGCTCAGCTGATGTAACCACAGCAGGACTGTTATCGTATTCCTCTTGCAAGCACCGAGAAACAGAGGGATGAATTGTTTTGGTTATCTAATGGGCCCAGTGACAACCTGCAGTCCGAATGCAACCTAGCAGCAGCAGAGTATCGTATGGAGGACCATCACTCAGAGTATCGTATCGTATCAGAGTATCGTATGGAGGACCATCACTCTGTTGCTATTCAAAATGCTGCACTGGGAAGTTCAGATACCAATATCAGCAAGGTGACACAAATCACTGCACATACTGGAAAACATCATATTTTTATTTCTTTCCATTTTAACAATACACAGTTAAATTTGAAGCTCTAATCTGACACATTGATACTGTGATGTGCTCCATGTGGTGGCTGCCGTTTGTATGTTCATGTTTTGTGTGCAACTGTGTCACTAGTGTATCTGAAAGCCATGACTTCAGACTAGCCGATAGTTTCTCATAGTAAGGCAATAACAAATGTTTTAGTTGAACTGTGACCTTTCCTACAACTTCATACTTTTTTAACATCAGTAAAATCCACAGTCATATATCTTCTGGCTTTCAGTCATTAAATAAGCCTGACTTCAATGTGCTATTTTAGACAAGCATTGATGCAGATACGTTTTGTATGGATTCTTAATGTGAGAGCACCACCACATTTTCACAGCGGATTATGAATGAATGTTTTTTAAAAGCTTTTTTAAAGCTCAGATGGCTCATTCAATCAATGGCAGCTCATTCAGCGACTCATACGTAGATTCACTCACATTATTAGTGATCATAACTATTTCAAGAGTCATGGGAGCATTTGATGTGAGGAAATGTACCACTTCATGGCATCTATAGCCCACAGCTACTTGTGTGTTGTGTTGCATTGTGTAAACAGGAACACGCTAATATCACACATGCTTTAGTGTGATCGAGAGGGCGCTCACGGAGTCATTCCCCTGATGTCCATCACAGCCGACCCCATGAGAGCACTGCGTCCGATTTCCACTTCTGTGCAGACGTCCCAATTAACTCCCCTTTGCACTGCAGCCACTAAAAAAATCTTCAATTTGTGTCGGCGGTCAGGGAGGAGGAGGAGGAGGAGGAGGAGGAGGACGGCAATTTAGCACCTCTCCTGTTCCTGGCCAATTATTTCTAGGATGGGGGAGCCTCATCTCAGCTGCCTTACAGCCCTGCATTTGGAGGAGACAGAATAACTGGAGCTAGCTAAAAAAAAAGAACATCCCACCTACAGTAAGTGGGTCTAACTTCTTATGCTGTACTGAAGGTTATTGCTCGTTCATTTGAACCATGACACTAAAATCACAGCTACGGAAGAATTTTGAGTGGAAAGTTCTAATCATTACAAATCATTACACCTGCAAGCCTGAGTGAATAAAATGCTGAAACACCATGTTTCACATAACAGTGGCAATGATAAGGCAATATTCTTTTGCCATCACAAATTACAGGTTGTTAAAAATGACTACACTACATAGTGTAATCACGTAGAACTTTTCTGTCATGTTAATCTTGACAGTTGACACTCCACCTTTCTCAAAATCTCATGATAAAGCACACTCACTCACTCACCTCACAGGCACACTGAAAATGCGGGCAGACATTGACCTTGTTATAATTGTATTGGAGCTACAGTACAGTAAACAATGTCACTGTCCCTGCACATTGCATTTCAACATTAGCCATATGGCTGCTTCCCCACAAAGGGAGGATGGATCGATATACTATGTGCATGTGAATTAGCCAGCCAAAGCGCTTAATCTACTTTGCGTTCAACTATGAGTCCTTGACATTCTGTGTTTTTTAAGCTCTGTGGTGTGTGACTTAACAGAGACAATGTGACAATGACACTGCTTTCATTAGAGAATCAAATTTCAAAACTCAATGATTGCTAGTGAAAACAGGGAAATTACAACACCTCCTAAATAATTACAACAACAAAAACACGTCATCACCATACCAACAGTCTACTTCATAATAACACAGAGACACACACACACACACAAATGCAGTAAGTCACGTTCATCACGTTCATTTGTCAGGTTCATTTGTCATGTCATGTTCATCACATTTTTTTTGTCATGTCATGTTCGTCACGTTCATTGTCATTTCATGTTTGTCACGTTCATTTGTCATGTCATGTTCATCATGTTCATTTGTAATATCATGTCCATCATGTTCATTTGTCATGTCATGTTTGTCACGTTCATTTGTCATGTCATGTTCATCATGTTCATTTGTAATATCATGTCCATCATGTTCATTTGTCATGTCATGTTTGTCACGTTCATTTGTCATGTCATGTTCATCATGTTCATTTGTAATATCATGTCCATCACGTTCATTTGTCAGGTCATGTTCCGTCACATTCATTTGTATTTCTTTGCCGTTTCCTGTTTACTCGGCTCTTCATGCCCCCATGTGCACTTCTGCTTAGACGCAAACTGCGTTTCGTTGTCTCTGTACTTGTCCTCTGCACAATGACAATAAAGTTGAATCTAATCTCATCTAATCTATAGATTCCCTTCTCACACACAACACTCTGTTCAGTTCTCTCTCCTGTTTCAGCAGCATATGCAGCACGACGCACGATCCACCGTCACACCGGAGAGCTCTCTTTTGACACTATGGGCTTCTCGCCCATAGTTGCCACCGCATTACCCATGATCCTAGTGCTATATCTGTGCCTACAACACTTACACACTCTTACGAGGCAGATGGAATTGCATAGGAATTGGTGTCATGACTCTGACACATTTCTGATACAAATCATGCTTATCCACTTAATTCATAGTATTGGAGGTGTGTCGTTAAATTCATTCTGCTGCCTCTTCACCTGAATAATACATCATGTGTCAGTGTTTACTATTCTATGTTCTATGTTCTATTACTATGAAGAAAATGATTAAGGTCTGAGAAACACGTCATCGAACATCTACAATCAAATAACCACCATTCTATGAACAAAAAAAATCATATTATATAATTCTTATGAATAATATTAATATTTTGGCCCAAATCACATTTTATTCTCTATGGCGCTGAAAAAACACATTTGTGGACATTAGATAGACCTTGTAAATACTCTGAGGTATTTTGAGTCACCAGTGATTTACTACAATAATTAGCAAGCGTATACAGCTGTAGCAGCTCAAAACAAACAGGAAACAATCTCCTATCATCTGGTGATGGAACGTGAGAGATGTATCAAATATGTTAGAGGTGAATTCAGACCTAGACATGTGAGAAGTGGAGACTACGGACCTACAGTAGACATTGGTGAGGCAGTGGTGCAATCATTGACTATGTCAAATCAAAATTGTTCTGAATAATGTAATCATTTATTTTCATACCGACAGGTCACAGACACTTCTTGGTTGTGCTCTCAGTTGTTTACCAACATGTTTTGCCAAACTGACTAATTCTGAAACAAAACAAGACACATTCTCAGCAGTACCTTTTTCTGATGAGAATGAATGTGCTTCAAGTCCTTACTTGATGGTGGCAGTTAGATATGGAATACTGTTATGTCTTACAAACCTCTTGACACTTCAGAATGAATGATAGAAATGTTCAGTAGTAAAATGTGTTTTTGATGTCTATGTGTTTTCATGAAAACTAAAACTGAGCTGTCCATATGTTTCAGGACTTTTTCCCCCCTCGAAGCTGTGGCATGGCAGACCAGACCTACACTACCAAAAGGTCAAAAGTTTGAGGTCACTTAGAAATGTCCATTCCACTCCATTATAGACAGAATACAAGCCGAGATCAACTGTATTGTTTTTTTAATCAGGGCAGCAGTTTTCAGATTACATTATGTGCTTACATAATTGCAAAAGGGCTCTCGACTGTTGTAGAAAGAAATGGCTGATCTTTAATGCAATATCTTTATTGCCCATTATCAGCAACCATTCATTCAATGCTCCAAAGACACATTCTGTTTACTAATCTGATATGATTTTAAAATGCTAACTGTGAAAACACTGGAGAACTATTTTGTAATTATGTAAACACATAATGTAATTATGTAAACACATGATATAATTATGTAAACACATAATGTAATCTGAAAACTGCTGCCCTGATTAAAAAAAAACTAAGTGACCCCAAACATTTGACCAGTAGTGTATTTCAGTAACAAAAAGTGCTTTCAAACACGTGGGCTACCCAAGAAAGACTACATGTCTCAAAAGGTTATCAACAGTGGATCAAACCCAAAACAAAAATCCACACACATCCTAAGTTTTTGCCTCTCATACAGTTCCCTGACTAGTTGACAGTAACACAAAGAACCCATTAAGAACCCAATAAGAACCCACAGGGAACCATATACAGCTACATAGCTACTGACTCTGGGCCCTACTAGGCCATACAGCAGTGCAAACAATACAGATACAGGGTCAGTGGTGTGGGCGCCTGGCCACCTCCATCTCTCATGGACACGAACAGTGGCCATCGGTGGAAGGTGGGGCGTGAGGAGGAGGTCAGTGGGCAATGGTGGGAGGTGGGACATGAGGAGGAGGTCAGTGGCCATCGGCGGGAGGTGGGGCATGAGGAGGAGGTCAGTGGGGTGTGTGGAGGAGGTCAGTGGGGCGTGTGGTCTTGCTGTCCTGCTTCATGTCTGCTACAGTCACTGGCCTTGTTGTGTCTTCTGATTTGTAGAGGTCTTGTGGAATAGAACAGAGGAGCTCTTCCCAGGGCCGAGTCCAGGGTCCAAATCCTGACCCTTATTTTCCCATGATGCTCTTTGATGATGTGCAATGGATGGTATCCCTCCATAGATTCACTCTATGAGAAGGTGAAAGTTAAGATAATCAGAAAGAATGTGCCAAAGAATCACCACCATGGTGATCATCAATATTATGGGCATTTATGATTAAATCATCACCATGGTGATCATGAATATTATGGGCATTTATGATTAACTCATCACCATGGTGATCATTATGATGAAATATATAACCCACTCAGATGCGGTGCGGTATTCCTCCTCCTTTGCTCAACCTCTCAGATGAAAACATTTAGAATGTTATTCCCTACACTGGCCACTGGCCACGGAGAAGACGCACTAGCCTACAGTACAGCATTTGTTATTAATTCAAGATATGCAGTCAACAGTCACAGTTTCAGCAGCAATTACCTATTCAGGGTGAATATTTGCATCATATTGGTCAGTGATTTAAAAAACACACATATCAACATCAACAATAAATTGTCTATAGTGTATAATCTACAGCTACATTGTCCTTCAGTTGAACATCTTCACAATAGCACTCTGTGTTGTCTCTTAGCTCAGGGCTGTGTGTGGAACGTAATGGTCTTTGAAATATGCACTAATCAGAGCCATCATTTGTAAAGTTCAGGGGTAGAAATAATAGTGGCAATAACAAGTCTCCCTGTGACATGCAACACAGAGGGCTTTTCAGACGGACTCAAGCAGCGCTGACCTTTCCTGACCATTCCTGTGAGAGCATCCTCTGGCAACCACTCTGGCGTAAAGGACATCATAAATGTCACCTCTTTCAGAAACCCGGTCACACACTTTTTAGCCAGTGCCCTGCCTGAGCCACTGACCACCTGCACAGTCTGCCTAGGGACTGTGGCCAAATGACCGTCAATTAAAAGCAGGAACGCTGTGCCGTAAAAGCATAGCTTCTTTTGACATTGACTTTTGAAATTTGACATTGCTTCATAAAAATATGACATGCAGTGTAATGGAGTCAATGCAAAGCAGAGATGGGAATGAGCCATCAGTGGTGGTCAACCAGTGGTCTCTGTTGCAAACGTCAGGAGATGTTGACACTTGTGTAGCGTCCTAAATGATAGAGGAGACCCATTGGTATGGTGCGGACATTCAGGCCCAACAGTGTTTGAGTGGCCAGACGAACCCAGAGTGCTGCTTGACCAGGTAATGACCTTGCTGCTTGACCAGGTAATGGCGGCACCATTAACCACATCTCCATGGGGGTTGCCTGAGTATTGTGACAGATGCCGTGTCATTTGGAATCTCTCGACTAACGAGTCCTCGGCCGACCTTGGCAACGAGGTGCCACCCAGCAGGGACGCTGCGCTGAGCTGGGCTTGTGTCCAGACCAGGCCCAGGCCCTTGGCCAAGAACAAATGAGATTGCATTCAGCTAGCCATCAACATGCCCATCGCCACTGGTCAAACTGCTTTGGGAGCTTTTCATTCCCATCCACTTCACTTAAGAGAGCGTAAAGCAAAGTGATGGGCCAAGGGCATCTCCTCTCTCCTCTCGCCAGAGTCCCTCTGTTCTCACACTGCTGGTCTGTGGCGGGGAGAGTTCAACAGAGACCTTCAGTGGGTCAGCGAGCCACTCTAAGAATAGTGGTGTATTCCTAGTAAAGGCCAGCGCTGTGTCCAGGTCACCCCCCAAGTGTCTGTCTGAGATGTGCAGCCCCTTGCCATGGGGGCGATGGGGCTTTTAGCCCCGGGGTAGTGGGAGGCAGGAAAGACCATGGCATGAGTTGGCCCCCGTACCCCACCCC
The DNA here is from genome assembly GCF_018492685.1 of Alosa sapidissima. Lineage (NCBI taxonomy): Eukaryota > Metazoa > Chordata > Actinopteri > Clupeiformes > Clupeidae > Alosa > Alosa sapidissima. The sequence continues at coordinate 37,794,765 of NC_055967.1, forward strand.
ACCCCTCTAATCTCTGTCTATGGCTTTCTCTGGAAAGGACAGACTGTTAAATAATTCAAAGGAGAACGCTTTAAAGCAATATGTCGTGGGATTCCTGGAACAGCTGTGTTTATTGTTGTGGAAAGGGCTGCTGAATAGTCCCCTGAGTATGATAATATCCAGAAAAAAAGTCCTATCCTCTGCATTGGGTATTAGAAATTAAAGGCATGCTGTCAAAATAAGCAGTCAGTGGCACACAGAGGCTTTATAGAAAAAATGCCAATCTGTGTATGCCCCCACTTTCCCAAAATGCCAATCTGCGTATGCCCCCACTTTCCCAAAATGCCAATCTGCGTATGTCCCCTCTTTTCCAAAATGGGGGCACAATTCAAACAGACAGATCTTATTCAAAACAGAAATGTGCACTGCCAAAGCAAATTAAATTTAGTCCACAAATGTTCCTTTTTACTGTGCCAGGACCAGCTTCATGGCAACTCAGCTTGCGCTACATACATGTGCTCTGATGCTGAGCCTACACATGCTACATACATGTGCTCTGATGCTGAGCCTACACACGCTACATACAGTACATGTGCTCTGATGCTGAGCCTACACACGCTACATACATGTGCTCTGATGCTGAGCCTACACACGCTACATACATGTGCTCTGATGCTGAGTCTACACACGCTACATACATGTGTTCTGATGCTGAGCCTACACACGCTACATACATGTGCTCCGATGCTGAGCCTACACATGCTACATACATGTGCTCTGATGCTGAGCCTACACATGCTACATACATGTGCTTTAAAGCTGAGCCTACACACGCTACATACAGTACATGTGCTCTGATGCTGAGCCTACACATGAGAAAAGGAACAGCCTGAATGAAAGGTAAGGGTATGACTGCAGAGTTGATGGATCACTGGCTATGAAAAAATGTGCTAAAACTATATAACATGCAAACCACCCATCCTGTGCTCGTTCTATACACATTTCAGTTCAAGGAGTCTGGGGACACGCTTGGTTGCATCAGTGCCAACTGCCCTGCCTGCCTGCCCTGCCTGCCTTGGTCTTTGCCTGCCTGCCTGCCTTGGTCTTGCCCTGCCTTGGTCTTGCCCTGCCTGCCTGCCTGCCCTGCCTTGGTCTTGGCCTGCCTGCCCTGCCTTGGTCTGGGCCTGCCTGCCCTGCCTGCCTTGGTCTTGGCCTGCCTGCCCTGCCTGCCTTGGTCTTGCCCTGCCTTGGTCTTGCCCTGCCTTGGTCTTGCCCTGCCTGCCTGCCTTGGTCTTGCCCTGCCTTGGTCTTGCCCTGCCTTGGTCTTGCCCTGCCTGCCTGCCCTGCCTGCCTTGGTCTTGGCCTGCCTGCCTGCCTTGGTCTTGGCCTGCCTGCCCTGCCTGCCTTGGTCTTGGCCTGCCTGCCCTGCCTGCCCTGCCTGCCTTGGTCTTGGCCTGCCTGCCCTGCCTGCCTTGGTCTTGGCCTGCTTCTCTCTCTTTACATTCAGGCAGATGTTTCTCCGCAAGACTGAGCTCTATTCTCAGCATGCTGTTCTCGGGGGACAGGCCTCTTTGCTTCTTAAATAACTTCCACCAGACAATCTGACACAGGGCCATCTGGTGACGCATTGTTTGTCTGTGGTGGCTCAGATTTGCCTTAAGGGCATATGCCCTTTAAATGTGCATTTGTCTCAGGAGTACAGTATATTCTTAGGCCAACTAGCTATCTTATTTTAGGTTAACTGACCCTAATGTATGTGTCTGCCCAAATGATTAATGATTTGAGCCTTCATTAAGGTTACATAACTTTCCATTTCATGGCCTCATCCCATGTGGGCCCTCACCATGCTGCTCCTTGTGGAGGAGAAGTGGCCTCGTTATGCCAGCTGCTGTGCCCGTGGGGATTGACAGGAAGGCTGATGGCACTCTGGAGACAGCCCGGCTAACGAGGCCCCTCCGCAGGCACTGGCCAGCTTAATTAGGCAGATCCAGCGCGTGGGCGGAGGCCCTCAGGAGTCAGCAGGACCATCTGAGCCCTCTCGTCTGCACAGACACACTTCCTGCTCACCACACGCTCTGTCCAGCTAGGATCCCAGGCCCATTTGTCAGCCCTCTATTCTCATTAATACATCATAGACCTCCAGTGGAGCCGTCTGGTAGCCCGGAGCAGCACGGAGCTCTCCACAGTGGCCGGCCAGGCCGCCCCTACTGCGCCAGCGTCCGAGATACACCAGCCTGTTTGTCATGTTAGAGAATCAGAGATGAGCACATTAGATTTGTGCTGATGCCGCTTTTGGCACATCTCACTTGAATGCTTTCCTTACGCTGGGAGACTGACACAGACTTGGCAGATATTCAGTCACAGTCTTTGCATTCAGCAGCCTTATCTGATATTCTTTATATGACAGAAATCCAATTGCCACCAACTCCTCTTGTGATACCAAATGACCACTCTAAGATTCAGCTCAGATAAATGTATTTCTTTACATATCTAAAATATTTTTAAAAATCTAAATATATAAAAAGGATACCTAACAGATGGCAATGGTATTTTAGTTATGGTATATTTTGTATCGTATGCATAGTTTGTATTTTTATGATTGACACGAAGGATAAGGTTTGAGCTAATGATTGTTCCTCTTCTCAGTAGGAGGAGGGCTGTCACAGCACTGTGGCAACAATAGCTTAGCAACAGCGTCACGTTCTTAGCAGAGGTGAGCAGGTGAGAGGAGTACGTGTTGGACCCTGATGACCACTCTCATGAAGTACGTGTTGGACCCTGATGACCACTCTCATGAAGTACGTGTTGGACCCTGATGACCATTCTCATAAAGCCTCTTCTTCTCTTCAGTCTTTTGTACACTGCTTGACTATCGGGGTATGAAGCCTGACAGGTGTCCGAGACAAACTACTTTGAGAAGAAGACTTAGCGAGTTGTTTTGGGGAAATCAAAGCCTGTGACTTCAGAAGATAACATGGTGCACCCCTGCCCCTTGGGCATGTCAGCTTTGGGCGTTCATAACAGAATGAGGCACCACATATTTATTTTTACACAATCACAAACTCACTGAGACAAGTTTGTTACCTTTTCAGATCCTAAATAGAGAAACAAATAACCCTTGTTAGTGTCACTGCCTTCGCCAATCTCCAAAACAATGTAATCTAGGGCAAATATTTGGAAGTATTTTTAGCGGCCTCATGCTGTTTTAAAACATAGCCTCCTTCGAAGTACACATAGTTTTCATCCAAGGCTGAACTGTCAAGACAATCAATGGATCTGATCTTCCGAGTCTGGGAAAAACTAGCATTTCTGGTCAGCTGTCATCTGCTAGACCGCCCTATAGCAGCCTTTATTTTGCATGTGGCTGCGGTTGCTCTCCTTCCTGACAGGTCTCTCTGAGGAGCCATCATCTGGCCGAGCCTGTGTGCGGTGCGCGGTGCGCGGTGGCCGTAAGGGATGTTGTGGACTCACCAGGCGTCGGCCGTGTGCAGCGGGAGCAGCGTGGGGCTCTGGGCATCTCCTCTGAGGCAGTGTCTGGGGTGGGAGTAGAGGCCTGGGCCCAGGGGGCCGGCGCTGCGGACTGGGTCTGGAGCTGGCTCTCCTCCTGCTCAGGGCTCTTCCACTGGACCCTGGCTTGCCGGAGCCAGTGGCCGCCCAGCCCCCACTTCTGCAGGTAGACCCGGCACAGCTCGTAGTTCATGGCTGAGTAATGCAGCAGGTCCAGAGCCAGCAGCACCATGACGAAGAAGCCGTAGATCCACACGCCGATCAAGGCTGTGTAATTGCTGCAAGAGGGAGGCGAGGGAACAGAGTTAACAGAGTTGAAATGAAGCTGCTTTTCTTTTTCTTTCAAAATCCTTCCCTGGAAAATATTTACAGTGCCAATAAACAGACATGGTAGGACAATGAGTAATTATGCAGGAGATTCTTTTTAAAATGCACATATTTCAAACGTAATGTGTTTACCCCATGTTTAGCCTAGCTACTTATTTTATACTCAAAACAGGCACAGTATGTGGGAAAATAATAATATATAATAAATAATAAATTCTATTCTGTCCATTCCTTACTTCACTGTGAGGCATCTAATAAGTCCAGTAGAAGTAAAAGAAGCAAATGTAGTCTGGATTTGTTTGTTTGTTTGTTTATAACTTTATCTGATATTTTAATTCAACAGATAAACAAAACTGTCCGAGTCCAAAGACATGCACATGTCCCATGTTTAACATCCACTTAATTGGCCTTGTGGTTAACTTCTACTAACCAAGAAGGCTCAAGGGGCAACTGCAAAACAACCACAAGGCCGAGTATCAGGAGCACTGGACATGTTAATATTCACTATATCTTCCAGGCTGTGGATTAAGTGCATGTGCACCGTCATATAAGAACACTGAGATGTGCACGGTCATATAAGAACACTGAGATGTGCACTGTCATATTAGAACACTGAGATGTGCACTTTGGTTACGGGGACGCTGGCGAGACACACCGCTCCGTCTGGCATCATGTTTTTGTTTGTTTTTATGTAATGTTCGTAATTTTATGTAATGTCATGTTTATTTTTTGTATTGATTTGTCTAGTTAAATGTTTTCTCTCTTTATTTACGTTATTTTTGATAGTTTTCGTGTTATTCTCTTAGTCCTTTTTACTGCTTTCAAGTCGGCTGATGTTGTTAACGTCTGTCCATTGGGAGCTTGCTATGGCTAGCTTTTGCCCTGGGCCTCTTACATCCTTCACATCCATCTGTGAGCCGGTGCTGCACTTCGCTGTCTGGTCGAGGGGATTTCTCAGGACAGCAGCTGGAGCTACTCTGCGAAAGATCTGCCGAGGCAGCCAAGCTGTTTCTGACCTGTGAGCTGCCATGCCAACTGCCTGGAGTCTGGATTGAGCAGACTAACGTTAACGTTAAGAACTCTGCATTACGGACCAACAAACTGTCGCTGTTATAGCAGCTAAGTCCACCGAGTTGCTGATCTATAAGATCGCCCAGGACTTTCGGACTGGTATGCTTCCAGTGATCTCCAAACTAACAAGGCCTAACGTTCATGTTATCTCCAGACTGCCAGTGAGTGTAAAGAACTTTGTTGGCGTTGCATCGGTTGTGGAGACACAGCTGTGCGCAGTTTCACGCGAGTCATCATTGCCCTTGGACATTTTCAGCCGGTTGGAAATTGGACTAATTTTATTTTTATGTTTTATTTATTTTATTTATTCATTTGTTTGTTGTCTGTCTTGTATGTCTTGGTGTCACGGGTACGCTGGCGACTACGCCGCTCCGTCCGCTATTGTCTTTGTTAGTCTATGGGTGTGTTCGAAACGGGTAAAGTTGCTGCCTTTTAAGATATCTAACTGGGGAGCAAGGCAGCAAGTACGGTTCGAAACCGAAAAAACTAATTCTGCTGCCTTTTAAGATATCTTAGAATTCCCAAATAACGGTCATTTTTGGAGGCAGCATCGATGCACACTCAAGGGGGCAGGCGAATTCCCGGAAGTAGAAGCATCGATGTAGCGGTGGTTATCAACTCTCTGCTAACCCCATAGAACGCCCATTCATTTAGGATTTTTTTGAACTCCCATAACTTCATATAACATATATCATGTGCCGATATTTTAGCTTCTGTGTTATCTACATAAACAATAAAAGGCAAAACAAGACTCGACTACCTCGTACGTAACATTAGGTTCCCGTAAGAAGAATGTTTAGCATGTCCGGTTGAAGGGAAGCTAACGCACTGAAGGGAGATAACCGTTTTGTTTGGATAAGAAGCGTAGTCCAGCCAGCACGGAAACTCGTGAACAAAGCTATGTAGCCTACAATAGCATTGTATGTTAAGGTAAAGCATAGAGGCAAGTAAACCTAATGAAAAACAGTAGTTTTACCGTTAGGTAGTCTAACGATAATCATTTCAGAGGTTTTCGATGGATTGACCGTAGGTCAGAAAAGTGGAAAGAAGATTAGCTTCAATGCTAGAAGCTATAACTTTTTTGTTTTGTTTTACCATGACTGTTTTTGAAGATGATCATGTGTGGTAGTTTCAACATTAACACGACTTGATATCACTTGTGAGGATGATATTAATAATAATACATAAATAAATGTTTAACTTTGATGACTTTGAAGGCGAAGGAAGTGTGAGAAGAATTTCTGTGTATCTATCATATGAGTTACAAGATTCAGTTCGATGGCTGGAGACCTTTCCATAAGGCCTGACACACCTCGGGAATCAGCTTCGCCACTGTACGTGTCCCCAGCATGTAGCTGCAACTGCTTTCTAGGACGTTCCCGTACTCAGGTAGCGCAAAGTGACTGCAAGTCTCTCAGCTATACCAACAGGTGTGCTGTGAGTGTTCTGGTGGATGATAAATGCAGAGATGCGACGAACCAGCTCATCAAACTTTTCAGCAGACATGCAAAAGTATTCGTGGTGCTTCTCCTCATCTAACAGCCGCATCTTTTGCACATAAGTGTTGAACATCCCACCTTCTTCTCTTCTTCATGCGTTGCTCTTCTTCCAACAACAGCAACATACAACACAGCTACTCTTCTTCTTCTTCATAGGTCGACATGTTGACAGTACCACTGCACACCTGCTAAAATGTGAACTGTCTTCCTGCTTTTAACTTCTTCTTTGGTGGGAGTGTCCTACTTTCAGGCTCAACATACTCTGCCCCGCCAACGGGGGGCGGTATCACAGTTCATTCGTAGTGCGCATGCGCTAATCTTGATCGGCTAACGCGCATTCAAGAGATCAAAAACTGGAGTATGCTTCGTGTAAGCGTCAAAAATGACGCACGTCTTGGACACACGCAAATGTGATGCAGGACCATACCAGAGCCTTAACGTCACGAAGTTAAGTGCGAGTCTGCGCAGTACTGTGGGGACCAACTGAAAAATGACTCAGTGCCCTCCCATTGAGAACGACGGAGTCTGTTCGTCCATTTCTTTTACTGTCTATGTGCACACTTCATGCTCCCTCCTACCCATAATCCCTTGGGGCAACGTCTGAAACAGCTGTGAAAGGTAAACAAACATGGCAGATGACATCGGTAATGGCTGCTGAATCTGTTTAAAATGTCATTTGTGTGACCTTATTTTGCTTAGATTTGTAGATTAGAGATGAGAAATAAACAATTTACTATCTGATTATGCCATTGTTGTAACCATTAATAGCGTCTGGTCTGATATATCTGCCGGCCGTAAAACTAATTTATACCGTTAGCCTGCTAGCTTACGTAAGCTAATTTAGTTTAACGTCAGGCCTTTGCTAATGTCATACCGTAGTGTTAACCAAAGATTCTAGAGTGCTACGCTCGTTTTTAAAAGATGCATTTAATCCAAGGTCATGTCTACTGAGACAGCTTTCTATGTAGGGAGGGAGGCAGTAGGCAGCTGTCTCCCGTTTCGAACAGACCCTATGTGTCAATGACAATGTCTTATATGTGGAGCGCTTTGGGTTGCACTCTGTGCATGTTAAATGTGCTATACAAATAAAACTGACTTGACTTGACTTGACTTTAATTTAGTTTAAGACAAACTGCTAAGCAGTAAGAATGACTGATTATACCTCTAGGGATTTTACTAGGCAAAATTAACATCTTCCTTTGTGAATGTATGTGTATGTGTCTATGTTCTGCCATGCCCTAGGGATGCAATAAATTATTTTGACTACATTTTGATCTGCATGAAATGCCTGTTCATTGACTGTTTGGTTAGACAAGAAATCTCATCTTCAGTGTGGCAACTAATAGATTGTAAACACTTTAGTGCAGTCAAATGAAATGACTATGCAGCTAGCATTTAGCAGAGTGATGCTAATAAGCAGCAAAATGTTTCAGAGTCAATTGATATCAGCAATAATAATAGCATTCTGAAATATGGGAATACACCTGACAGCTTCAAATATGTTTGAACTCAACAAGTTAAAGGTGCAGTCAGCGATCCTACACGATTTCAAGCCCATAACATTTTAGTCACATTCAGCAATCACCTCCTCACAATCGCTAGCTGCCGATTCCATGAGTAGACTGTACAAAAAAACGGTCTCAGTAGGCAGCCCAGGCTCCGAAAACTGGAAACAAACAAAGTGGGGGCAGCCTGTCCCCCAAACAAAACCAAAACCCTGTGTGGAGTTTCTCTGGGAATACTGAAGGGAGGATGAGCTACCCCTCTGGTGTGTTTCATTTGGTCCTTGGTTGAAATATAATGTAGGCTACGATGTTTTGAACAAAAATTTAAATAGAAACACAACATAACAAACATAACTTCCTGTGCAATCACTGACTGCGCCTTTAAGTGTGTTTGCTTAGACTTTAGTGTGTGGACTGTCCTTGGCACCACAGAGCTAAGCTGAGTCAATGTGACTTCTGGGCAATTTAACCTGAGGCCAGTGGTAAATATCACAGGCGCAGACCTGCTGACCACCCTCAGGAGAGCATCAGCTCCGCAGCTGGCTCAGCGGGACGCTGGCTTAATGCTTAAGGGCAGAGTGGCCAGCCACAGCCGAGCTCTGAGAGGAGTCGATTAGTGTGGTCCATGTGCGTGTTCCTGCCCAGACGTAGCGCTGCTCTTCTCAGCATGTGTCTGTTGAAGCGAAGGCTATGAAGCCCCAAGCATGTTAAAACTAAAAGCTAAGGAATCAAATGTTTAACTCCTTCATGGCTCAATACTTTGTAGAGGTACTTTATATGGCACGATAACTTACAAAGCAGATGCTCAGCCTATGACAGTTCTGAACTTTCTATGTTTCCCTGTGTAATTGCAGGCAATGCATCAAATTCATCAAAATGCTGGAGGCAGTCTGCCAAGCTTTTTGTTGTATTTTTCCTTATTTATTTTCACGGTTCTCAGTTGACACTCACTTGTGTGTGTAACCGTCTGGGGTTGTTGTCAAGTTGACTTGCATGACGTGCTGGAACTCTGTGTCATTGCAGCAGTACTTGAACGGCGTGTTGTTATGGTAACAGCAGAACATGTAGGTCTTGTTGTCGGAGAGACGCGGGCAGTGGAAGCCGAAGTGGTAGCGCCCCTTGTGGTCAGTGTATGGCTCGCACACCCGGAAGTGTGCTGAGAGAGCTAAAAGAAGTAAAGGAAACTAATTAATTGCAGTAACGAACACAATCCCTCAAATAAGGCTGTGACTTCGTCACACAAACCCACACATTTTGATAGCTGCAGATATCAATATGTTTGAACGAATATGTTCAATATGTTTGCTTTAAATGCCTTCTGTTGTATATCAATATGTTCACAATTGTGTTCAAGGCTCATCTAACCACAGATTTGCCTCTTGGAGGCATAATCGTCTTGCAGGAACCCCGATCCCAGGAAATGATGAGAGATTAATTCTCATTGATTGAAGCCGTGTGAAAATCACTTGGCAGACCAGACGCCTGGAGATGATCACCAATTACCAATCTGTCTGTGAAACGAACCAAGAAATGAATCTGCAAGCGTAACAATGAAATAGACATGGACTAAGACTTCACTGTTGGCTACTGCTGGTGACAAAACGACTGGCACCCTTTCCCAAAGCATCAGGAGCGATAAATAAGAGTGTGGAGATGATTCCTAATGACACAGAGAGGAGCGCTGGCTTGCTCTTCCCTGTATTTCTTCTAATCTGATTGTCCTCTCACTGAACCAAGACAATGGGATCATGGAGAACCATAATGCTTCCTGCAAGATTGTTGAAAGAGAATAATCACATTTGCGTTGATGGTGAGGGTCCACAATGAGTTCTGACTAGACTGAGTGTTTGAGCGACCTGGAGGTCTAATGACATTGAGCTGATATTAGATTGCACCTCAGAGGCTGCGCAGTCTGACTTTTACCCACAATAGAGAACAACAAGGTAGCTTGATGGACACTGCAGCTGATGTTATAGCATTCAGAGCAAAACAACCCAAGCTGATGTTACAGCATTCAGATCAAAACAACCACTCCAAAATTACTGTTGGGGTTCTGCTTCTATCCTCGCTTGGCTCTTAACAGACAAATTTGCCGAAAGAACATTCGGTAATACCCAGGCGTTTCCTGCTGTTATGCCTCACCATTAGAATCCAGATAAGAGTCTGATCTGTGCAAGCCTTCGCCCGCTTACGCACAATTAGCTCGTCTGCTTCTTATGGAGTGACTGATCCACGACACAGGCGCAGTGAGAGGGACAGGCTGTCATTAGCATTTAGATGAGAACGCAGGGAGACCCGTGTGAGATAAGAGGGTGCAGCAGGCACTGCAGGCTCAGAGGATCACCCACTCAAAGGAATGGGGTTTGAAACCTGGTCAATAACAGAGGCAGCTACTGGAGTCAGTGCTACGCAACTCTGGAGGGTGGAAGCACTTCGTACTGCACTAACCCCAGTGCCGGGCGTGTTCTTTCATTTACAGACTACAACATGGGCTTAAATAGCCTAGAGGATGAAAGCACACGCGTAATACAATGATGCATATGTATTACAACAAAATATCTACATATCTATCAATCACAAATATCTGTTTCAAAGACTGAGGGTTGAAACAGTTGCTCTGATGCACAACAAGATTAATAATGTAATGTGCAGGTGCTGCCAACACAGAAATCAAACGGATCCGACATTATTTATCAAGTGTTATTATGTACAAGAGTAAAGAAGCAGAGAGAGAAGGGGAAGGACATCGCTCAAGTGTTTTAATGAGCAACAGCTGCTCCATTCAAAGCAGGATTGTTCCCAGTGCTTCTATGTGGATCTCTTATTGAGCTAATGATTGGCTAGTTTCAGAACTCTTAAAAGAACAGTTTACATCCAGGCCTGCATCTGCTGAATAGCCTGTGCACCAGGTGGATATAATAGGGAGCCCATCATTGAATGTGGTAGAACAGCACTGTAAGGCCATCATCAAAATAATTTGCAGAAAAAACATATAATTCCTTTGATATTACAATGGAAGCTCCATTATAATATCAAAGGAATGACATGGTTTTTCTGTATAATCTTAAATATTTACGTTCCAACATTTGTTGTCTGTAATCAGGAATGTAGGGAAATGCTAGGGGCATAACCTTCCCTCAGAGAGCAGGGATTTTAGAGCCAGATATTTGGCATGAATCTCTGGGAAAGGATTTGTGCTTGTTTTGACTATGGCATAACTATAAACCAGTCCTGCTTGGGGGATTTTAGGTCTTGTCTGAGGTAATGCTTAGGTCTCAGAGGCATCAGCCTTTGAGAGGCTTTTTAAAGCAATTCAATACTGTTTGTTTTACAAGGTTTGCTTTACATTAATCAAATGGTATATGAAATAGCAAAGCTTGGATTTAATGATCCATGCATTAGTTTAACTTTAAATCAGCTCTATTCGACATTAATGCTACTGTTTAGAGACTGTATACACAACATAGACCATGTAAGTGCTTGTAAAGTAACAGTAATTTTCAGGCTAACGCTTCAGACCGGCAGACCTACAGTGCCATCCTCACTGCATTGTGTCCTTCCTCTCCCCTCTGTTGATGAGACACAAGAATCTCCTAAATCATCACAGGCATAAATAATGGAGAGTCCATGTTTTACTTAGCGTGATATTTACTCCTCAGCTGCGGCCCAGTCTGAGTGTACTGGGCAGGAGTCCTGGAAAAGTTAAGTGCTGCTGCTGTAGCTACAAAATGGAGCCGTGCACTTACCTGCCACCTGGGGGGGGCTTTTAGGTTGTCCAAACCGATTGGTACTCAGCTCAAACAGAACTTAAATCCTCAAACTAGCTCTGCGCCACATTAGCTAAACAGAAGACTACTTTATTAAACTGAAAATTGATTCTCATGACTGGTCCTCCTTGAAGTTTGTTGATAGTCTGCATAGCAGGCAAAGGGACCTCATGAGGACTAATCCAATGCTCTGGCCAAAGCTCATCCTGATCTGCACTGTGTGCTGGTGCTGGTGACAGAGAAGACCACACATCCAGCATGCTGTGGTCACAGTGTGGTCAACAACCAATGGCAAAAGCATGGGCGACTGGAGCGATTGGGAGATCCAGTGAAGACCTGACCCAAACTCTGACCTCACCTGCGGAGAACAGCACTGACCCAAACTCTGACCTCACCTGCGGTAGACAGCACTGACCCAAACTCTGAGCTCACCTGCGGTAGACAGCAGAAGAAAGATGACAGCCAGGACATTGAAGGACTGCCGGCTAGTGACGGTCATCTTCTTTCCCCCACACAACAGAGGAGGACGGGAGGGATGGGCTGCTTTAGCTCAACTCCAGCATCTTGCTCGACCTCTGCTTGGCTCCACCCATGGCTGTGGTAGTGAGACGCCAGTCCACCTTGAACAGCAAAGGCCAAAGTTTACGAATGCAGCCAGCACTGTGAGTATACATATAAGGATGGTGGGTTCATGTCGTGTCAATGAAGGGTGATGAAACACAGGTGTGAGTAATGCTTGATTCCAGTGAGGAATTAAAATTCTGTCTGAGTTTCACAAACTATCAGATGCAGCATGGAGCTTAGCAAAGCCTATTTTTGGTCTTTCCAAAGTAGCTCTGATCATTATCTCTGAAGGGGCGACTGTGCCACAGGAGCGCATCCTACACAAACCTTCAGGGAACGAGGGAATGAGTGAACGAGGGAACGAGGGAATGAGGTCTTCAAAGGAGGAGAGATGGAAGGGAAAAGGGGGTGAATTAGAGGTGGCTCACATGTTCCCTTCACTGTCTACAATTACCCATATCTGCACTATTTCTGATAGAGGCGGTTACATGCACTGCCAGCACCACACTGTGCTGCATCTGACTAAATCAAAACAAGTTCTGGTAGAGTAGGCTCCTCCAATCACAACAGGCGTTGTCTTCAATGTGGGTTTCTGCTTGCTTACAGTACTTCCCTTCAGGAGGTAAGCAAGTGCTTTAGCTCTCTAGAGGCTTATGAGTGTGTAGTAGCTTTAGCTGCCTGGGGGCAAGTGAGTGCATGCAGACTTTAGCTGCCTGGGTGCAAGTGAGTGCAAGTGAGTGCATGCAGACTTTAGCTGCCTGGGTGCAAGTGAGTGCATGCAGACTGACAATTCTTTGTTTTTCCTCAAAATGTCTGGGGTTTCCATTAAACAGACATTATTCAGTGCTCATCTGCATAGACTTGGGAGATTCCCTGAAAAGTCTCACATAAGACAGCCTTGCCATGTGTCTTGTGGACTGTTTTTCATAGTGTCTGTGGTAGGATGAGTGATGAGTGCATCTTTTTTTGTGCTGGCATGGCATTGTGAAATATGCAGTCAGGCTGAGGGAGTTGACATCATGAGATTCACTTGCAACCCAGCAAATCCACACACATTCAGACACACATCCTCTCCAACTCACTTGATCTGAAAGGTGACAAATGACTTGAGGAGTCAAGCACAATGCCTTTTAATCAAGTCAAAAACAATTCAAGAGGGCTTGAAATTGCTATGTTTTGCTGGCTTGACATTTTTATTCTGTTATATCACAGACCTACTGTATACCGGTACTATATTGATTCCTGTGGCTTATGTATAGGTATGTATATATATATAAAATTTGTTTTCATGTCGCTGAGATCATCGATCATCATCGTGTTTTATTGATATTTTATGAATTCACCTACAATGATTTGTTAGTGGCCTACACTGGCCTTACATTTTAATTACTATGTATATCGGCTACATTGGAAAAGAGGACTGCCCTCAACTGTATTTCCGAGCATTAAATAAAGGTTGAATGAATGAATGAATGAATGAAAATCTATTTATTATTAACTGATTATACATAATGCATTTACAGGTGTGCATTCTGCCTGGCTATGATTATGTAATTGATGAAACTCAACAAAAGCATAAACAGCCGTAAATAAAGTCAGGATTAAAAGCATAAACAGCCGTAAATAAAGTCAGGATTAAAAGCATAAACAGCCGTAAATAAAGTCAGGATTAAAAGCATAAACAGCCGTAGATAAAGCATTGGGAGACCTAGTTCTGTCAGAGAGGTGCAGCTCAGATGCATATTTTGCTTTTTCACAGATAAAAGAAAAGACTGAAAAAGGAAACAAAGCTTAAACCACTTATGCTAATGACTGTGGCTCTGCTGTCTGAAAACTTGATGTCAAAATCTGACATTAATGCCTCTATAATTTTTCTCCACATCAGTCCTTGCCTTTTTTCTTTACACAAGGATCTGTAATCTGGATTGGTGACCTCTATTTCTAGGACAAGGGAACATTTGTCTGTGGATGATAGTTAAACTTGTGTATGACTTTCATGGGAAGACATCTGTTTAATGTTCATGTTGTAAAGTGGAGTAAAATAGATCATAATAATGAAAACAGAGAACAAACAGAGGAAGTACATGGCTGTTGCCTAGTAACCAGGATGCTCAAACACCAAACAGAGGAAGTACATGGCTGTTGCCTAGTAACCAGGATGCTGGCGTGTCATGCTGCTCTATCTGGCACGTTTAGTTCTTTTGAGATTTCCGTAATTAGGTGAAAGACGTGACGGCTCTTTTTTGTGTCCACATAAAAATTAAATGTACAAATTGATTTTATATGTATACAAATCATATTAAATGACAATACATGACTGCCGATTGGTTTATTATCAGTTTGTAAAGGTTATACGAAGTAGGAGGTACATTAGGAATCCGAACAATGTGGCTGGTTATGACGTGTAACACAAAGTGACAATGTGACTGGTTATGACTTGTAACACAATGTGACAATGTGACTGGTTACGACTTGTACGCCCGTCTTCACCTGTTACGATGCTAGGGTTGGAAACGTTTCCCAATAATGAGATCCCTTCACAAAGTAAAATGAAGTCTGCAAACAAGGATATTAGTGCTATGTTGCTTAGATCACATGCTCAAAGGTTAGAGTAGACACACATTTTCCATGGATGAAAGGCAGGTAGTGTTCTTAAATGTTTAAACTTGTGTTAATAATATGGTGATGGACTGGTGCCCCAGGCCTACTCTGTTAATAATATGGTGATGGACTGATGCCCTAACTACTCTGTGAGAGATGCGCTGCTGGACTGGTGCCCTAACTACTCTGTGAGAGATGCGCTGCTCTCACAATCTCACGGAGCTGCTGCTGGGCAAACACGGAGCTGCCATGCTAATGGCTAATGCTAGCTAGATTGAGAGCTTGCTCATGAACTCTGGGCCGGTAACAAACCATGAGTGACCTGTCACTGTCGGGGATCCACTGAGCTGCTGATCTGCAAGTTGAAATTGCAACATCTGCTCCAAGAGATCGCTCGACTTCACTTACTGATCTGTGGGCCCAGAGCTCTCCAAGAGGCCGCTCACGACTTCACTTACTGATCTGTGGGCCCAAAGCTCTCCAAGAGCCAGCAAGGCTACAGTGTTCAATGACACCATGCTATGCACTGTTCATGCTAGTCACCATCGTTGCCCATGGACATTCCAGCTGGTTTTTAACCAATTAAATAATTCAACTTGTTATGCCATGTTATGCTCTCTGTGCAAAGTGCTTTGTGAAAAATGTGCTACAAAATATAAACACATAAGCCTTAGACACTGAAGCCCTCCAGGATGGAGTCAGATGATACACACATGCTATGGATGTCCAGGAGGGAGTCAGATGATACACACATGCTATGGATGTCCAGGAGGGAGTCAGATGATACACACATGCTATGGATGTCCAGGAGGGAGTCAGATGATACACACATGCTATGGATGTCCAGCACGGAGTCAGATGATACACACATGCTATGGATGTCCAGCACGGAGTCAGATGATACACACATGCTATGGATGTCCAGCACGGAGTCAGATGATACACACATGCTATGGATGTCCAGCACGGAGTCAGATGATACACACATGCTATGGATGTCCAGCACGGAGTCAGATGATACACACATGCTATGGATGTCCAGCACGGAGTCAGATGATACACACATGCTATGGATGTCCAGCACGGAGTCAGATGATACACACATGCTATGGATGTCCAGGACGGAGTCAGATGATACACACATGCTATGGATGTCCAGGACGGAGTCAGATGATACACACATGCTATTGATGTTTTTATGCCCCCCAAGAGGGAGTCAGATGGATGGAATAGTCCAGTGTGGCTCTGCCCTAGATTCTGGTGTTATTGTCTGATTGTTGGTAAATAAATGACGTTGCAGCAGCTCAGCCCAAGACATCCATCATGATGCATCTCTGTCAGTCATCTCCTCCAAGAGGAGAGTGTGCAGGGCTACAATATTCACCTCCAGACAAGGGACAAGGACACTCTAACTAACATACATTTCTTGTATTTGACGAGTGGGAGTTCGCCACCCCCTCAAAAAGACGCTACTCGATCACTGTCAGTGTGCTTCATGCTGACGTGACGTGATCTGTCCCTGAGATCTGTATGAAAACTCTGGACAAAGTGTTTTGTCTTTTTACAGCTTCACAAAACTCCGATGGCGGTGATCTGTGAGATTGAGAGCCATCACTTGATTAACATTCTGATGTGACGACAGCCTTTGGGCATACAGTGTGTAAGGGGGAGGGTGGGGGCTCTTAATGACTTTAATGAGAGTCCTCCGCTGACTTTCTGTGCTCTAGTGTGTCTGAAATGGCCTCAGCCTGCTGGGGACCGCGGTGTGTGTGTGTGTGTGTGTGTGTGGGGGGGGGGGGGGGGTCTGATCTACTTGATATAAGGAGGGCTGTACATCACGACATGGAAACAAAACAACTTGCGTTTGTTTGTCTCAGCTTTTCCTAGCTGCTGTGTAGCTCATTCACGTACTGTATGCCCTCCTGCTACGTAAACCAATTCAATTCTACTCGGGGTGAGGAGGGTGGGGGGTACTTAATTGTAATGAGAAAAATGAACAGTGCAATCCATATAAGTCCTCCTTATTTAATGAGACAATCCTTCACTCTCATAACATCATAACAGCTTCTCACTGTATCAGCAAAGAGGGAGGCAGAGATCATATGACTACTGCAAAACCGGCCTTGTTGCCTATAATACACTGTTGCAATACTGCCAGCCAACGCTCGGTTAATAGATGGCATGGTGGCTCTCTATTACCACTGACATTTTAACGGCAAATCTCAAATGTGTCTTCAAAGAGCTTCATAATTCGACAGAATCTAGTGATTTCTGAAATAATGAGTTATTCTCTTGATCTGTGCAGATAAAGTGTCACAACGTTAGGACTAGCTGAGAGCCTTTGCAATGTTTGAATCCTTTCTAAAAGAACATGATCAAATCTGGTGGCCAACTAGTCATGAGGCGCTACTGTACTGTGGTGTTTCCTTGGAAACCTCATGTCACAAAATTGTCAAAATATCTTGCCTTAGTTTGCAGTAAGTAGCAATTAACATATGTGAATATGTCTCTTGTGGGAAAAACAGTTTGAACACAGCAGGGTTGCTGCATACTCTATATAGAGAGTGTTGCAAAATATGATCCTCTTTTTGTCGCTGTCGGCAACTCCTGTTTTCCTTTTCAGTGCTTTGTTAAGCTGACAACATCAGCGGAAACAGCAATCAGCCAGGACTATGCTGGGGCCTCTCTTTTCTCTTTTTGCTAGCTCAGAGTAAAACACTGTTTAATACATAAGAACAAATACAGCAGGTGACCACCCAGCATCGCAATTGGAAAGTCACAGTATTAGGTAATAACTTTTGCTGTTTTGTGCTGTTTTCAGCCAATTGTGATTTCATTTAACTGCATTATCACTGATTAATTCACATTATTCGGCATACATGAACACATGATCAGGGCCTTAACTCCGTCTGCATACATGAACACATGATCAGGGCCTTAACTCCGTCTGCATACATGAACACATGATCAGGGCCTTAACTCCGTCTGCATACATGAACACATGATCAGGGCCTTAACTCCGTCTGCATACATGAACACATGATCAGGGCCTTAACTCCGTCTGCATACATGAACACATGATCAGGGCCTTAACTCCGTCTGCATACATGAACACATGATCAGGGGGGGCAGCCGTGGCCTACTGGTTAGCACTTCGGACTTGTAACCGGAGGGTTACCGGTTCGAACCCCGACCAGTAGGCACGGCTGACGTGCCCTTGAGCAAGGCACCTAACCCCTAACTGCTCCCCGAGCGCCGCTGTTGTTGCAGGCAGCTCACTGCACCGGGATTAGTGTGTGCTTCACCTCACTGTGTGCTGAGTGTGTTTCACTAATTCACGGATTGGGATAAATGCAGAGACCAAATTTCTCTCACGGGATCAAAAGAGTATATATACTTATACTATAACTCCATCTGTACATGAACACATGATCAGGGGCCTTAACTCCATCTGCATACATGAACACATGATCAGGGGCCTTAACTCCATCTGTACATGTACACATGATCAGGGCTATACCTTAGAACAGCCAGGGGGCTTAAGCTAAGCTGCTATGAACTCTTTTCTGACAGAGAATTAAGGCACTTCTGCCTCTCTGTAAAAGTACTTTTTCAAAGGGATAAAAAATATGCATGTGGTTGAATAGTTTCTAACGAGCCTACCACTGTAGTCTAATATATTGAATTCATTATGGGATCAAGGGTTCAAAGTGGGTCAGGGACCAGAATGTATTATATTACAACATTATATAAGTTAGAACACAACTCTAGTCTAACCCATGTGAGACATGGATATAAAAGACCATGGCATGCAGAATTATCCAGCTGTAACCACAGAGTCCATTATTGTCCCTTATAAATACCCCAAAAAATGAATGAATGTCGTGTGGAAGATGCAATGGTAAGCACATCTTCCTCAGTCTCCCAGAGAACATGAGTCTTTAGAGCACATGAGTCTTTAGAACACATGAGTCTTTAGAGAACATGAGTCTTTAGAGCACATGCGTCTTTAGTCTTTAGAGCACATGCGTCTTTAGAACACATGAGTCTTTAGAACACATGACTCTTTAGAGCACATGAGTCTTTAGAACACATGAGCCTTTAGAGTCTTTAGAACACATGAGTCTTTAGAACATGAGTCTTTAGAGCACACAAGTCTTTAGAAGACATGAGTCTTTAGAGCACATGAGTCTTTAGTACACATGAGTCTTTAGAACACACAAGTCTTTAGAACACATGAGTTTTTAGAACACGAGTCTTTAGAACATGAGTCTTTAGAACACATGAGTCTTTATAGCACATGAGTCTTTATAGCACATGAGTCTTTAGAACACATGAGTCTTTAGAGTCTTTAGAACGCATAAGTCTTTAGAACACATGAGTCTTTAGAGCACATGCTCAGGTACTGTGTATGACTGTGACAGAAAATATCACAAAGCTCATCTCCCCCAGTGGTCCCAAGTGCCATCAGACACATAATACTGCCTATTCACCAAATGCATTAACTCTGTATATGTTCTATATAAAGTCTGTCTAACAAATGGCAGGTGTCTGAAGGGAACATTGATGTTTTCTTAGTTATGGTCCACTTGGCACTGCATTAGCTTATGTGCATCGTCCCGGTGGATACTAGTTGCCTTTTCTGTTGTGCGAAACAGATGATGCACTAAATGCACTTACTGTACTAATGGAGATGACGGAACACTAATTGTGACAGGAAATGGCAAAAATTGATTTTCTTCCTGGCCAAGCCATTTTGACTCCACTGAGTCCAATAATGATGGCGATCGGCAGCATCACACAATAGTCTGGATGTGCAGCAACTCAGTGCTTTTGTCTACTTCTATTTGCCACGGCTCAGTGCTTTCTCATACATGTCTGATCTTTGGCCGAAGATCCCTGACCCAAAGACACAGAGCTAGAAAGGAATGTCAAAAAATAAAATTGTATCTGACAGTTTTATTTTCTCTCTTATGATTATATAAAATAACAAAAACCAAAACTTACTTTAAGAAGAAAATGGATGGCTTGAGGGTCACTTGAAAGGCTTAATTATATTATCTTAACAATCTTATTTCATTACCTGTCTGATCTTAATTTGCCACTATTTCTTGAGCAGTAGTTCCAGTCTAATGAATCTCCAGACACTTTTCGTTACACTTTTGAATGTTTTGCTTTTAAATCTGTAAAGTAAAATGAAGGAAGCCAGACAAGTGAGACACACATGACTAGATCTGGTTCTAAACTTCTCATAGAATTATTATTTAATGCTGGCTTTCATGTTGCATAACATGTTTGCTTCTTAATAACAACATGGTTCATGTGTACAGGCTTTGATATAAAACCAAGGCAGCCTAAAAGACCTAGAATCCTTCATTGCCAGCTCATACTGCTATCACTGTAAGTGAATGATAATGACAGACTATATATATATATTAATCATTACAATCAATAATGATCTCTATTGGTTGTTTGTGTTGGATGGGCGCTCTTAAAGGGGAAGAATGTAGTAACAGTTTCCATTTTGAATTAACAAAGGTAAAGACAAGCTGAGCTTGGGCTTTTTAAATCAGGATCCCTAGAAGAAACTATTGATAACCTGTTCACTCACTTCACAGCATGTGGTACTTTGTTTTCTGTATCCCACTCTGGTAGTTCTCGCTTCTGAATGTGTGTTTGTCTGTGTGTCAGTGCATGCACAGACTAGGAAAAGTATCCACATTTTTCATTATTTATTAACACCGGACTGAAAAGACCAGTATCCACTGTGACACATTTAGATAAGTTTACTTTAAAGTTTTCTAAAGTCTTTATGTCACGCACTGTAAATGGACAATCTGGAGTATATAATATTATTTATAATAAATATATAATAAAAACAGAGCAATCTGGAGTATAGAATATTATTTATTATAAATATATAATGGAGTATAGAATATTATTTATTATAAATATATAATCTGGAATATAGAATATTATTTATTATAAATATATAATAAAAACAGAGCAAAAGTAAAGTCTATTACACTGGCTACACCTTACGGTACTCTTGGACTTGTATAAGGATGACTTGTAATGTGATTTGGCCTGATATGATTTGTTCCATGATTAGATCACTACCTACTTTGGGGACATTGCTCTCCCTAATGCCATCTACTGTATTCCAAGAAGTGATTAGGACCTGATGATGGTTTACTTTAAAAAAGCCTGACTTGAAAATACAAGACGAAACGCTGACTTAATCAAATACCTCAAAATCAGACATCTATATGGAACCTAAAATCATTATTTTCAAATTGGCTACGGAGTCAAAAGCAGCTCAAGGCAGCTAAATGTTCTTACATCATGTTCTTACATCCAGCTGCCGTAGCTGATTACACAAACAACTGGCACAACCATGTGGGGCAGAAAAGAAAAAAAAACATTTTGTGTAAAAAACATACACAATGCCAAACATTCATTTGTTTAGATTTTCATTTCAAAGTACTTGCTCCTCCAAAAGTGCGCTTCCCTTTACTCTGAATAACAGCCACTTTGAATAGCGTGCAGCAACACATAAATACACTACTGTACATCTGAAAGAAATGATGTAGTAAGCAACACTGTCAGAATATTTGTGGGGAAATCTACAGGCAGGACAGTTGAAGGACAGCTAAAGCACACAACATGCATGCGGATTGCTGCATGTATTCACTAAGATGACAGATTACTTGTGTCATTGTCATAGTGTACGATATACTTCCCTCTATGTTGAAAATCATCAAGTATGCGAAGAAGAGTCCAGCCTGACCCCATAGGAGAACACATATGTGACCCCATAGGAGACCCCATAAATGACCCCATAGGAGAACACATAGGGGAACACATATATGTTCTCTTTGGACCTCTGAGTTCACATAACTCTTCTGGAAACCATTTAGCTATTAGCCTTTAAATGAACCACTTTCAGTCCTGGGGAAAACTTTGACTGAAGGTTTCTTCGGCAGATGACATTACTCGACATCATTTAAAACAAGGTTGTAGCAAGGCTGAAGTGATTCAAAAGATTAGCCTAAAATAGGCAAAAAGGAAAACTGTCTTATTTTAATCTAAGTGCATCAAAGTAGAAACTATGGAAAGAGCAAACACATGCCGTCTATGGAAAGAGCAAACACATGGCGTCTATGGAAAGAGCAAACACATGCCGTCTATGGAAAGAGCAAACACATGCCGTCTATGGAAAGAGCAAACACATGGCGTCTATGGAAAGAGCAAACACATGGCGTCTATGGAAAGAGCAAACACATGCCGTCTATGGAAAGAGCAAACACATGCCGTCTATGGAAAGAGCAAACACATGGCGTCTATGGAAAGAGCAAACACATGCCGTCTGAGCAGATCACTACTGGACATTCTTACCCACATGTTTGCCATCAGGGGGTTGGGCCTCCACTGGGGACAGTGACAGTGACAGAGACTCCCCACTGCAACACGTTGTGCTCTACAGTAGAATATTTTTCACTTGCCACTTCTCTGTGTTTTATTTGCATTGTACAATTGTATCCAGTTTTATCTTGTATCCTTGTGTTATTCAAGTCTTTGGCATGGTCTTTTGTTCTAGACCTACAGTACTTCCTAAAATGTTGTTCTAGACCTACTTCCTAAAATGTCAATGATACTAAAAAACGTTGGAACTAACCACCTTTGTATTTCCTTAACAGCGAGACATAAAATTAGAAAATTACGTTTTTCAATTTTCGGTCATATGTGTGGAATAATCATTAATCATATTAAAAACATATACAATTGTTCATAACTAACAGTGCATGCATAAAACTCAACTGAATTGAGAGTGCATAGTCTACTTTTAGAACTGGAGAGATAAAACGTTGTGTTACTACACGTCACTCTGGGAATGTGCCTGTCAACAGACGCCTTGATTCCTGGCTCACGGCTTTAGCGTAGGCTGTTATCCAAGAGGCCTGAAGAGACGCTTCTTTTCTCCTCAAGCTGAATAGCTACACATTTCACACCATTCACAAAACCATTACTATACGTCAGAGTAACAGATTGCTGCCATTCATCTGCTATGATAGATGATGATAGTGATCATCACCTGAACACTGACTTTTACAAAACCTGGTCAGATTACTGCACAGAAATAACAGAAAGACGGCAAAATACAGCATTGCACCATGCAGTCTGGACATTTGTAAGGATCAGACCAAGAATCCTGTTACAGTTTTGTAGCTTATACTAGCACAGCTGTCCTTCAGACAGGGGAGGTTTGATGCGTTCATTCACTCTTATATATACATGAGGCCTTAGGGCTATGAAGGAGCACTCTTATCATATGAGGCCTTAGGGCTATGAAGGAGCACTCTTATCATATGAGGCCTTAGGGCTATGAAGGAGCACTCTTATGCCAAATGCCATTTGCTGCAAATGCAAATCTGACAACTTTTCTTTCACAGCTTTCCCATTGCAGAGACACGCCAAGTTATATCAAGCACCAGAATGCAGACTACTAGGTGCTATGACAAGAGGAGACACAAGGTATATCAAGCACCAGAATGCAGACTACTAGGTGCTATGACAAGAGGAGACACAAGGTATATCAAGCACCAGAATGCAGACTACTAGGTGCTATGACAAGAGGAGACACAAGGTATATCAAGCACCAGAATGCAGACTACTAGGTGCTATGACAAGAGGAGACACAAGGTATATCAAGCACCAGAATGCAGACTACTAGGTGCTATGACAAGAGGAGACACAAGTTATATCAAGCACCAGAATGCAGACTACTAGGTGCTATGACAAGAGGAGACACAAGTTATATCAAGCACCAGAATGCAGACTACTAGGTGCTATGACAAGAGGAGACACAAGGTATATCAAGCACCAGAATGCAGACTACTAGGTGCTATGACAAGAGGAGACACAAGGTATATCAAGAACCAGAATGCAGACTACTAGGTGCTATGACAAGAGGAGGTTGCAAGAACACATTAATTAATAATTTTTTTCCTAAAGCACAAAAGGTCCTTCAAAGATAGTTTCTAAATTAAACCCTGTTGTAAACTTGTTTGTATAAAAGGTTTGAAATACCTCAAAGACAGAACCATGAACTGAATTTGGCTTGTGATGCATAGTGGGGATCTTCCACCCCCTCACCTCACCAATCTTATCTCTGTGTTACTCTGTCTCCCTCTCCACATCCAAACATATGCTACTATGCTGGTATATCTTCCATAGAAGACACAGGATTGATAACTGGTTTCACAAACATCTAGTCCAACTCACTGGGTACAATAGACATCTAGGCTACAGCAATATAACATATATCATAAAAAAACACTCTATTGTCAGCTTATCCTCATTTGAATATGTGCTTGGTATACTGAATTCTTAAAATGATTGATTTTGTGGACTCCCTAATGTCCCACTAGTGCCTAATGGAAAATTCCCATTAAATAATTCCCATCAAATAATTCCCTGTGTCAAGAGTGCTTAATAAAGGAACAGCCAAGGCCTCTGACTGGAGGGGTGATTATGCTCACCTGTGTTATAAGGAGTGAATCTGTCAGCAGATCTCACACCAGTCTAACAATTACTCCTTAATAATTAGCCTTGCCAATTACTCCTTAATAATTAGCTTTGTAGGCTTACTGTGCCTGAGTGTAGACGGACTCACTGCCCACAGCTGAGGGTGTTCGTCCAGACTCCAAACCACATGTGCCCAAGCTGACATGCACACAGCTGAGGAGGGTGTTGGTCCAGACTCCAAATCACATGTGCCCAAGCTGACATGCACACAGCTGAGGAGGGTGTTGGTCCAGACTCCAAATCACATGTGCCCAAGCTGACATGCACACAGCTGAGGAGGGTGTTGGTCCAAACTCCAAATCACATGTGCCCAAGCTGACATGCACACAGCTGAGGAGGGTGTTGGTCCAAACTCCAAATCACATGTGCCCAAGCTCAAATGCACACAGACAAAGAAACAGACACAGAGAAGCTAAGATCAGATCAGCCATGCACACATGCAACATACCACTTTTCATTTCAGTCAATAAATCTTTTTTTTTCTGCCTCAAAGTCATACACACACATACACAGACGCCATGCGCGCACACACACACACACACACACACACACACACACACACACACACACACACACACACACACACACACACACAGCAGTGTGTAAAATAATATCATTAGTCTGGGAGAAGGCTGCCTCAGTGGAGCACAGAGGGATTTTCCTTTTATTTTCCTTTAAAATCCCCTCATGCGCAGAGCCCACCCCCACATGCCTGTTTCCAAGTTACCAACGCTGCTTGCCAATCCCATTTAATTGCTTCACAATCGCAGGGAAGGAACAGACACAGAGAGAGAGAAAGAAAGAAAGAAAGAAAGAAAGAAAGAGAAAGAGTGTGAGAGAGAGAGATACTGAGCTAGAGAGAGAAACAAAGAGCAAGTCCACCTGGATATCAGATAGAATTCCAAGCCAAGTGAAAGAACAGAGTGAGATGAACTGATCTATGGAACTTAAGGAGTTCTGCCAAGCCATTCAAGACAAACTTTTCATTAGATCCCAAGGTTCTTAATGTTCCTACTGTCAGGATATTCATCTATTTACAATGAAAAGAACCACTCCAATGAAGCCACTTAACAAAAAACTTTGACAGAAAACAAAAACCAACAAAAACGACTTCCACAGGGGTTCCCAAAGGTTGGTTCTAGAGTGGTGATCGCTCTCTGTTCTGCGAGACTGTCTGGTTCCACTCACCTCTATAGAGACTCCTGGGGAGAGGGTCTTCCCTGCTTTCCTCCCTCCAGTCAATTACTCCTCACGCGCTCCATGCTTCTCTGAGCGTCTCATGTTACCACACGTCGCAACAACCCAAAAACATCCTGCTCTTTCACACAGGAGGGAGATGAAAGCCACCAACTTCAGCAGGAGAAAAGAGGAAGAGAGGGGGGGGGGGCACTAGTCCAGACCCCAGAGCCGTATCCAAGTAGGGAGGGCAAAAGTCCACCTGGAATAGGAGAGTGGTGAGCGCACGCAAAATGATGAGGCGATACTGATGGAGAGAGAGAGTGTAGTGAGGGAAGAGGGAGGGAAGAGAGAGAGAGAGAGAGAGAGAGAGTGTAGTGAGGGAAGAGGGAGGGAAGAGAGAGAGAGAGAGAGAGAGTAGTGAGGGAAGAGAGAGAGATAGAGAGAGAGAGTGTAGTGAGGGAAGAGGGAGGGGAGAGGGAGGGAGAGAGAGAGAGAGAGAGAGAGAGAGAGAGAGAGAGAGTGTAGTGAGGGAAGAGAGAGAGAGAGAGAGAGAGTAGTGAGGGAAGAGAGAGAGAGAGAGAGAGAGAGTGTAGTGAGGGAAGAGGGAGGGGAGAGAGAGAGAGAGAGAGAGAGCGAGAGAGTAGTGAGGGAAGAGGGAGGGGAGAGAGAGAGAGAGAGAGAGAGTAGTGAGGGAAGAGAGAGAGAGAGAGAGAGAGTGTAGTGAGGGAAGAGGGAGGGGAGAGAGAGAGAGAGAGAGAGAGAGAGAGAGAGAGAGAGAGAGAGAGTAGTGAGGGAAGAGGGAGGGGAGAGAGAGAGAGAGAGAGAGAGAGAGAGAGAGTGTAGTGAGGGAAGAGGGAGGGAAGAGAGAGAGAGAGAGAGAGAGATAGAGTGTAGTGAGGGAAGAGGGAGGGGAGAGGGAGAGAGAGAGAGTGTAGTGAGGGAAGAGGGAGGGAAGAGGGAGAGAGAGAGAGAGAGAGAGAGAGAGAGAGAGAGAGAGTAGTGAGGGAAGAGGGAGGGGAGAGAGAGAGAGAGAGAGAGAGAGAGAGAGTGTAGTGAGGAAAGAGGGAGGGAAGAGTGGGGGAGGAGAGAGAGAGAGAAGGAGAGAGCACATGAGAGACTGGTGTGGGATGTGTGTGTGTGCACATGAGAGACTGGTGTGGGATGTGTGTGTGTGTGTGTGTGTGTGTGTGTGTGAGAGACAAAGAGACAAAGAGAGAGAAACAGAGGGTGTCAGTGCACAAGAGGATCATAGAAATATGATGAGATGGAAGCACATGGTCAACTGCTACCTCTCAGCTGATTTACTGTGAATGCTTCCACTTTGGGGAAATACTTTAGAGAATGTGTGTGTGTGTGTCTGAGTGTGTGTATGTCTAATATGCCCTTGGAATCCATTAGCTGATCTATGTGTCAATAATTAGATCCACATAACAGCTAAATGTTTAAGAAAACAGCACACACAAGAGTGACAGATAGAGAAGGAAAGATAGAGGGGGAGGAAGAGAGAGAGAGAGAGAGAGAGGAGAGGGAGAGAGAGGGGGGGGGGGGAGAGAGAGAGAGCTGAAATATTATTCCAGAAGTGTCCCGGTGGAGAAATGTGGGGGTGGCAAAAGCTACTGGAGGCCATGTCTCTGGGGTGAGCATCCCTAACAATGTGACTCTACAAGAAAACAACTTAAGCACTCTCTCTCCAGACATCCTCTTGTATGTCAGAGGAAAAGGCATTTCAACTTAAGCACTCTCTCTCCAGACATCCTCTTGTATGTCAGAGGAAAAGGCATTTCAACTTAAGCACTCTCTCTCCAGAAAACCTCTTGTATGTCAGAGGAAAAGGCATTTCGCTGCTGGTGTTACTCTGATGGTGGCTAATAGATTATCCAAAATAACATGTCCACATCAGAGGCATCCCAAAGGCTTTTATGAGAAGGGAGCAGAGAGAGAAGGGAGCGGAGAGGCTCATATGGAGCGGTCAGCACACACATGAATGGGCTCCACAGCAGCACGGGCAAATGGAGATATTTATCCATGGCATTTTTGCATTGATCCTGCATATATTGACCTTTGCCTGGTTTTGCCGGTCACTCATAAATGAAGATGTGCTTGACCAGAGAGTGGTGCAAGTCTAAAGGGCAGTGTCAATCACAGCCTGACTGCCCGATGGATAAGCCTGCTGCTATGTCTGTGCAGCCTGACTGCCCGATGGACAAGCCTGCTGCTATGTCTGTGCAGCCTGACTGCCCGATGGACAAGCCTGCTGCTATGTCTGTGCAGCCTGACTGCCCGATGGACAAGCCTGCTGCTATGTCTGTGCAGCCTGACTGCCCGATGGACAAGCCTGCTGCTATGTCTGTGCACACAGCATTTTCAACCACTAGGAGGCTGAATGACATTAAAAAGCTGCAAAAAAATAAACACAAAAATGTCATTATCTACTCACTGTCATGCCAATGGTCACTAATTAAAGGTCTGCTCATCACTGTAGCACTAAATTAGTAACCAGAAAGAATGGTTCACCATTCATCAATAGTAAAGAAGAGAAGGGAAAACACTACAGTAAGAGATCCCATGCTGTTACACTAGAAGTGAATCCTAACCCTTAGAGGCCTATTGACGCAAAGTGTGTCAAACCATTCATCTCTATTAAATTGCTTCGTTGCAGCGAGATGAAAACTTTATCGCCTGACAGAGCAGAAGAGGGGCTTTCCAACGAGAGTATGCACTGGTCTCTACGATCAAGTATTCAAATAAAAAAAATCTGCTCTGCGTTCACCTGCGCACCCATTACTCTTGTTTGAATTACTCATGAACCCGTGATTGGATAGATATGCCACGCATGTCAGATGAAAGAGGAGACACAGAGCAAAATAATAGCTCATCCTACCCAACATTTTCATGTGTTTCTCTATGGCAAAGCGTGTTCATAATACGACGCTATCTTGTGTTTATCTATAGCAAAGCATGTTCATAATCCAACGTTTTCGTGTGTTTCTCTATGGCAAAGGGTGTTCATAATACGACGCTATCTTGTGTTTATCTATAGCAAAGCATTTCCATAATCCAACGTTTTCGTGTGTTTCTCTATGGCAAAGCGTGTTCATAATACGACGCTATCTTGTGTTTATCTATAGCAAAGCATGTTCATAATCCAACGTTTTCGTGTGTTTCTCGATGGCAAAGCGTGTTCATAATACGACGCCATCATGTGTTCCTCAATGGCAAAGCATGTTCATAATCCAGTTTTCCAAAAACACACACACATGAAAGTCATGTCCAGCTGGCAGCTTTCTGTGGTGAGATACATTTCAAAATGTGAGAATTTTATAATACGCTTTTTGTCTTTTTAAAGAAGCCCTATGCAAGTCTGGTTATTCATTCGCTGTTTCTGGGTTTTCGCCTGATTTGGGCTCGCATATTTCACGACATAGCTCCCCCTGCAGCTTCGGTAGCGAGTGACTGCTACGCTAAACCCCCCACTAGCTAGCGAGCTAGCCATCAAGAAACCAAGCTAAACACATACAGGGCTCACAATAAAACGGTCGAGCAAACACATTGTTCAAGAGACTATCAAACCACATTACAAAAACGAAGTTCACCCAAGGGTAGGCTACTTACAATTTCAACAGCAACAAAGCCAAGTCAAAGCAGCCCTGAGTACAGAGCTGGACACTTGGGCTAATACTGTAAGTGCTCATTTGGCATAATAATAACTACGTTTACATGCCCACCATATTCTTGTATTAACTGAAATAATGACAATATTCCAATTGCGCATAAGTCATGTGAACACATTAACCCCGATTGCCATAACGCAAACTAGATGTACCACAAAGCGGTACAAAATATGACCACCGCTCATTCCTGCATATTTTCTCAGCAAAAATAAATAATGCTAGTCAATGGCATGACACGTGACATTAGGAACGCACTTCGGTTGTCGCTGTCTCATATCACCCCGCAACAGGACCTTCTTATTGCGGGAAAACTAACTCATTGATGCCCTGATTTAGTGACATGGTGAGATTCAGATTTGACCCCTCTGCCATGTTCCACTGCTAGCAACCTGGCGATTCTGGCTGAAGATCAGCACCCTCATCATATGCAGGAGAAAAGTTTTTCAACCTGTGCACTTTTCTGTATTCTGCAGCACTATGCTTTGAACGTCTCATTCATGACTTTAACCGATGTCACTGAAAATGAATTACTTGCTGCTCCCGCATTTAAACCGTCTATGTCATTATTTGACAATCAATGTGTTTTCAGTGTTGTAGCCACGCTGTGGTGCCCCTGGTAGTTGGGCGCCGTGGTGCCCCTGGTAGTTGGGCGCCGTGGGCAATTGGCCAGATTGCCCATCCCTTCAGCCGGCCCTGGGCGCTACACCTCAAATGAGTGGATATGGGATGTGTTGACATGGCCCCTGGAGACCAACCGGTTCTCGAGATATTCACAGAAAAACAACGGTTCCGTGTCATCCTTGCGGGGCTACATGCCCTCCATGTTTTGTGCAGCCCAGTCTTTCAGTGTCCCAGGAATCGTTCAAAATCACAAATTTACTGAGACAAAAAAAACTCTTGACTAAACCTATACTGTATAACCACTATGCTAGCGGCGGTCATAATAAGACCACATTCTGATTACTAAAAACTCCAATAAGACTGTATTAAAGGGATATTCCAATAAGACTGTATTAAAGGGATATTTCAATAAGACTGTATTAAAGTGAATTACACTCATTTTCCACCTACTCTCGAGTTAAACAATTGATTTTCACCACTTTTAGCTCCAGCCTAGCATAGATCATTGAATCGGATTAGACCATTAGCATCTCGCCTGCTAGCATTACGCTTAAAAGTGACTGAAATTTCTGGTAATTTTCCCATTTAAAACTTAAAAGTGTAATAAGAAAGTGTAAAAATGAAACGGGGCGATTTTCAAGGTTCATCTGGTGAGAACTGCGGGTGCCCAGGTTCAAACTGGGAGGAAATGGAAGGACGAGGTGGAGGTTGCCCTGGCAATGAGAAGGCTGCAACACCGGGAGGTGGTTGCCTCTTGTGTAACTCTACCAACGTGAGGAATCTTGCCTCTTGTGTAGCGCTACCAACGCGAGCTTCCAACACATCATGACGGGCTGCAAGACAGCGTTGGCACAAGGCTGCTACAGGTGGAGGCATGACCTGGTGCTGAAGCTCGCTGAGGTGGTGGAGACATGCAGGCAGAAAGCAAACAGCAGGCCCCCGACCCTAACTGCACATTCCATCCAGTTTACAAGGGCTGGGGAGAGGGGTAACACCCACCACCTGAAGGACACAGGAAGTCTTCTCACACCAGGCAAGGGGTGGACACTAGCAGTCAACCTTGGGAAGCAGCTCCATTTCCCCAAGGAGATAGTGGAAACGTCCAGACCTGGTGATGTGGTCTGCTGCTTGCAAGACCGTCCTGATGGTGGAGCTTACAGTCCCATGGGAAGGAGGACTTGGAGATAGAGATAGAGATAGAGATATATACTTTATTGATCCCCGGGACATGGGTGCAACAGGTATAAGGCACCAGAAAGCCATGAAAGAGCAGGCAGAAGAGACAGAAAGATGCAGTTTCTGGCTGTGGCTGAGAAGGAAGGCAAAGAGTTGGGGTCCAGTCTCCACCTGGGGCATCAGCAGGGGTTGGCCCTCCCTCTGCCACCATGAGATTCACCACCTATCTGTATGCTAAACTAAGAGAGGAAATTAGCTGCAATATGGCTGTGCCAATACTTCCCTGTGAAATGAGTTAATATAATGTGTTCATACACATTCCTGGCTGGGACACATATGGGGCTCAATGGGAAACAAGTGGCTTGGACAAACACATCAGAATTCAAGGCAATGTAGAGATGTAATTGGCTGTTGATTTCAAATGTTAGAAGAATAGCAGACTGCATCTTTAAGGTAAAGAAATAAGGTGTCACTAATGCCCTTGTGTGAGTTTGGTGTTGATTTATAGCTTTTGGCAGAGTTGGTTGTTGTGCTCACTGCTGTACCAGCAATTTTCCCCAGCCAATGCATTTGATTGTGTCTCATGTGGTCACTGCTGTGGTTTATTATGAAGCTTTGAAAGTCAGTTCAGGTAAAAGGGCTGTTTTGTGAGTTGGCGGTGGGTGGTATGGAGTGGCTCTGGTGGAAGTGGATTTTTGGCATGTCTGGATGGCATGGATTTGTTCTTGTTAGGAGCTTTGCCATTCCCCTAAAACTTACAAAAAAAAATCCTTTCATCCTGATGTGCTTCACATATATAAACAAACAATACAATGCAAATTTCAATCCACCCATTCATTCACACCTGGGCTGCTTGCTTTCTCGTATTTTTTATATTTTATAACAACAACAATACACTGCATTTCAGTCAGTCAGAGAAATCTCTTGGCTTGTCCACACCATTTTTCAAATGCATGTTAAAAGACAATGGCTGACATACATTTTAAATAGACCAAGCAAGCCTTACAGAATAACAGCCTGGGGTCAGTTAGAGCTCTCAGCGGGAGACTTCACCAACTTAGCCAAAGCAAGAGGATTCCTCACCCACTTGACATGCATGCTGTGGGAGCATGTACAGGACTATGAAGCTGAAAGTGATCGAGAGGCTGGAGCTGAAGCCAGAATGAAAGAGGGGTGCAGCTGTCATTCAAGAATTCAGACAAAGCTTCCTAAAGTGCATGCCATTGCATATGCACTTGTCTAGTATGCAGAAGCTGATCAAAGCCCATAGTCATCTTAGCACAAGATAAACAGCTCACTGACATCTCTCTCTCTCTCTCTAGAAGAATCTGCCAGTGATAGGGAGAAATGGTTTCCTGTCAGTCTAGTCGCTGTAAAAATGGAAAGATTCTTCTTAGTCATAATAAGCAGCATAAAAACTACACCTCCCATCAACGTTAGCAGTTTCGCGTTGTGACTCGCTAGTAGTCGCTTCTATCAAATCCAAGAGCACGCAGAAAAAGTGGAAGTTAGACTAGCCAGCCAAGATGCAAAGATTGAAGAAATGAGTTCTTCTATCTACCGAATTCATCGGATATAGGAGGAACAGGATGAGATTCTGAGAATGCAGTGAGAGAAGGAAAGGTAACCTAACATGCCTTTTAGCCCAGTTGACGTATTGGCTGCAATATGCAAAATATAGCTGTAGCGAACAGGCACAAAAGTAGCTTCCCGTAATACTCCCATTTTATTCAAAGGTAGAACGCTACTGACAACTCCAGGCTTCCACCCATGCTTGTTTGTTTACACCGAATACAAGCTGAAGTGCAAAACGAAAGTAGGCCTAACGTTTGCCTACTGCCCCCATCAATGCAGATATTTCAAATAAAAAGTAAAAGTAAAAAAAAATATATATATCCTTAATTAGCCTATGTTGGGGTTTGTGGAAGAGAAAATGGACTGTTTTAGTAGTAGTATTAGGCAGTATGCAGTCAGATAGGTCACCATGGGCATATTTGGATTAGCTACAGATGGATTCACAAAAAAATAAATTAGCCTACATTTGGCAGGATACTTGATATACAGGCTAAATGCAAATATGGCAATGTATTATACTATTTTACATTAACAAAATGTAGGAAAATAGAACAGACCGAAAATAAAGTAGGCACTGATCTTTAAAATCCTGTTTCCTGTAGCCTAAATGTTGTCAGTCATTCTTAATATTCGCAATTGGTGCACTGGCATGTTTAAGTGTTAGCTGCAGTGTAATGTTAGATTATGTGTAAGTTAAGTACAGAACTGACTGTGCGCCCAAATTTTTGTCTGTGCTCCTAATTTTTTTTAACTTGGGTGCACAAGTGCTCCTGGAAAAAAATGTTAGTGTAGAGCCCTGCCTTTTACATATAAATAGTATCCAAGTTTGGATAAGGTGTGAATATTACTGAAGCATCATGTAGTAGATCAGTCTGAAGTGAGTGGAATTGCTGCCGAAATCATTTCTTCATGTCTTCCCAGTTCAGCCTAAGTGTCTGATTTTCACTGCTGTTAGTTTCAGTGTGAAATCAATTTGAGGCTTGATGATAGCAGCTACTGCATGGAACAGAAACATTTTTATAAGCTCTATGTCCTTCTCAGCAGGTAGTGTGAGTTGTACATGCTTGTTTGTTTGTGTGCTTGTTAGCGTAGGCAAAAGGCAAAAGCGGCACCCATACCTCTGCACATAGCCCTCTCTCTTCATCGCTTTACAGACGAACACATGCGTCTCCATCTGCTGGGTGCTCATTAGGCAGAGGAACACATCAGACACACAGCCATCTTCTGCTGCACAGCACCTCCTGACGTGAGAAGAGAAGACCCAAAGGGAGCGCTTTATAAAACATTAACACACATCACTTCTCTGTTCATACAGCGCATTCAAGTCAGGAACTGACTGGTCGAAATAAGATGGCCCCCACAACTGACATGGAAGTGGCATAAAATATCTAATAATGTGGTGCATTTATAGATGAGACCACACACCTTCTGTGTTGCCCATTCTCATCTTTGTCCAGTTTCACCATCACCACCACCACCACCATTCACCTCCTCCTCATCACACTTGAGTAGCTTGCTTCCTTTAGACAGCACTTGGGGAGCACTATGCAATACTGATAGGTGGTGAGCATCAATTGTAATTAGGGTAACAATGGACAGAACTCTTCACTCAGATCAATTTGGCACTCAGGCAGTATAGATTTTTTCCCTTTTTTTCAAGTGTATATGAAATCAATATGATGTGGTCCATTATTGGTTTTAGTAAAGGACAAACATCATTGCATAACATCTTAATTGAGACCAACTTTAGACCTAAAACCCACACATATTTAATCATGTACAGCCAACAGCAAAGAATGTAAAATTATATTAAAACAAAATAAAATACATTGTGCAATACTGATGCTACTGTTGATATAATGGAACAATCGCAGCAGCTACTAAAACCACAAACTGACGTATATTATTATAACTGACATATATAACGAACATATATTATTATAACTTGGACAATTGCAAGTTGAAAATATTATATTATGAAAATATATAGTACCAGAATAAAGAAATAACTAATATTTCTGTTTTCAACATGTGCATACTTTGGTAACCGCTGCATCATCATAAGATATTACAGCAGAATTCAACATATTAATGTCTTTTATTGATATCACAGCAGGTTGAATTCAACATATTAATGTCTTTTATTGATATTACAGCAGGTTGAATTCTACATATTTGAGATGGAAATTGACTGTCGTGCACCCATATTAATGTCTTTATTTATTTGCCCAAATTCTAGGATGCCACCAGGAGGAAAAGGTCAATCTAACTGTAATACACACTCATCATGATCAGCTCACTAGTTAAAGCATTCAAATGAATTTAAAGAACCAAAAAACTAAATCGGCCGAACTGACGTAAGTTATCCAGGTCTTTCTGTTGTATCCGTTTCCAAAGTTTACACTGAAACCGCCCTGAATCATGATGAGTGTGTATTAGTTAGACCCTGGGGCTGTCAGCTTCCTTTGATCAAACACACACACACACTCACTCACTTACTCACTTGTCACGTGTCTGACTTTCATCCTCACTATCTGAATGTTACAATGTGGGTTCCTGTATCAAATAGTGTGTGTGTGTGTGAACGTGCTCCAGGTGGCCAGAAGAACTGAGTGAAATTCTATTGACATTCAGGATTAAATCTTCATTGTCATTTCAGCCTCCAAGCCTCTGAGCATAGCATAAGACTCTCCAGATGTAAAGGTACGCACACACACACACACACACATATACACACACGCACACACACACACACACACATACAAACCCACACACACCGCACACACACACACACACACACACACACACACATATATACACACACGCACACACACACACACACATACAAACCCACACACACCGCACACACACACACACATATATACAAACCCACATAAAATATAAACAGCAAAAGTGAAGGAGACTGCAGGAAATTGCCTCAATCCACCACTATAATACAAAACTGATTAGAAAATGATGGCTTTTAAAGTGACCGCCTCTTGTTCCAAAGGAACCAGGATAAAAAGAGGATGAATCACTCCTATAATGCATTAGGCGTTCAGTGCTATTCAACATGATGCTATTATTCAATTCCAAAGTTATCTATAAATAAATGATCTCTGGAGAACATTTCACACAAGAGGCAATTTAAAATGCTTCACTGTTTATTAATGCAACTCCCAATGCCTCCATCCTAAATTAGATGAATGAATAACCCTTTTAAAGGGAAGGTTTCTGTAAGAGCCTCAATCCTAAATGAGATGAATGAATAACCCTTTTAAAGGGAAGAGTCGCAAACAAGTGCACTGTAATTCCATTACATAGACCTAGTGCATCTTCATCCATTACGCATGAATTAGTCAATATGTCTTCAAGTGTGAGTGCTTATCTGCGTAGTACGATATGTGTGTGCATACATGATGGCAACACATCAAACGCAGTGCAATTAGAGGTGGATGAGACTTGCACTTTGAAGTTGGTAAAAATTAATGTTTGAAGACAGCGGACTGCACCATCAATGAAGTCTAGTTGCCATGGCTAGTGTGACGTCAGGCAGGCCAGAGAAAGTGCTCGCTGTTATTTTCAGCCTTGTGCTCCTCAGCGGGTAAGTAGAAGGCAGATCCACATGGGGGGGGGGGGGGGGGGAACGGATGGAAATGCTGGAAGTGGAGGCCGAGGACTGACCCAGGACTGACCCAGGTGTGGTCCAGGTCTGACCCAGGTCTGACCCAGGTGTGGTCCAGGTGGGACGCACTCAGAGACAGGGCAGTACTTGGGCCCAATGATCTACTGGCATGCCACACAACTACAATCCAATTCACTCCTGAACACCAACTTTTATTAAGTGCAGCCTATATGTATGTGTCCACCTAGGTCTTAAATCATACAATGTTACTGTTCTACCCTGATACATCTCCATTCTGGGTGCCAGCCTTTGACCAAGGGATTATGGGGGCCCTTAATGATATAAACTTAAAACTAAAAAAAGTAAAGCTATGAAAAACATACATAACCAAAACCCATCAACTTTCCTACACACTAAAGAGATACTGAATTGGCCATGATTGGTGAGAAAAAGGTGGTGGCATCTTCAGTGTCTGCTCTTATGTGTCATGATTCAACTGATAATGGCTATCTAAGTTGCATTTCCAAGAGCAAAGTATTGTAAGGAAATAGACCAGAGCTGACATCTCCTGCTGAGCAGGAAGAGAGGAGAGAGAACTGCTGAGCAGGAAGAGAAGAGAGAACGATGGCCGAACAGCTCGTTGAACGCGTGTGAAAGCAAAGGTGAAGAGGGGCTGACGGGATTGAGGATCTATTCCAGCGACTTGCCCCATTTGTGCCTCAGACATCAATTGGTCCAGAAATAGTCTTCACCAGGGGAATAATTACATGTGCAGGGGAGTGAGAGTGGATTGTTGGGATCCACATCATTGGGAGTCTTGGCTGCACTTTTACGGTAAATATAGGGGACATTTGCATCTATTTTCTGGTTCAAAGATTGGTGTGCTGATAATTCAGTCACATCTTTGTCCTAAAGAGCACAGTACTTTGATGTGCTACGAATTACATTATTTCAACTTTTTAAAATGTCAATATTCTAAGTTCTGTGCAATATTATGGAGTTCTTACATTTTATGAAGGCTAATTAAATCAAACAAAAGGATGCATTGCTGATTTCTGATAATTAAGCTAAACATTGAAAAACATACTGCATATATATTGGTAGCAAAATATACTGTAGGCTATTTCTTGCTGCTCAAGGGAAGACAGTAACTGACTTACTCACTCACACTGACTGACAGATTGATTAGCATAGTGCTAACTTCACGTACCTTACAAATCCTTTGTTTGTTTCCTCAAAAATATGACTTAAGTTTCAGCTAACATTCTGTTTAATTTGTTATAAGTACACAGTCCTTTTTCATCAGTCTTAACTGTTTCCATGGTAACCTGGCTGCTATCAGCCAGCTGTCCACTTCACTGTACCATCCATTTGTATGTCTATTTTTTTTTTTTATATTTTTTTAAAATCTAGGGTTGTTTTGCTTTTTTCTGTTCTGCACTGCAGAGGGACAAATTGGCAGTTTGATACTCTGTTTGTTTGGGCCTCATGGCAAGTCAGGCACCAGGTTCACAGGACACAAATCCAAAATGCTTTTGGAGTGAGCAGGAGGGAAAGACAAGTGTCCATCCGGCTCTGCCCGCTCCCATATGAACTGAGCTGAAGAGAAAAGAGGCTTTTGGCTCCGTGGTGATAACGGCTGTCACTGTGTTACTCTCACCCGTCCCCATGGACTGCAGAGACCTGCTGGAGATAGTATGTGTTGCGTTAAGCTGTGAGTACATATAGAATCTCAGAGCTCCACGGAATCTTTTCAACAGCAGGACATAATAAAAGTCATCAAATCATTAACTATACTCAGCCTGGATTAGTTCAGCAGGATGTAATAAAAAAGTCATCAAATCATTAACTATACTCAGCCTGGATTATGACTTTAGTTACTAAGGCACCAAAATAGATTTTTTTTCAGGGCGTGAAAAAAGTTTGTGATCTGAAAAATACTGTGCAGGTGAAGGTAAGTGTTATTCAACATGGGCATGATCTCTCAAAAGCAGGATTCACTGATGTAGAGACCACAGAATATTAGAATATTGATTTCCCTTGCTTGTGTCTCACACTGGGGCATTACTGGGTGTCCAGCCCCAATCATTAGCCTAGCCCCAGAGGACGGGCAGCCAGAGGTCACCCCCTGCCGTCATGAATGAAAGCTCTCTGACAAAACTAGTGCAACGTCTATTGATTGGAATAAGCAAAGACAATGACAGATTATCTGCAGGGGAGACGTTTGGAACATATTACAGAACACAACAGCAGTACTCTGTGCACAACCATGTATCACAGGTGTCCAATAAACATGTATTGTTAAGTGCATGTGAATATCAAAATTAAACGAATTAATCTAGTAACCACTTTCAAACAATAGTAAACAAATTCACCATTTAAATAATGGACTGCAGCTTATTTGAACATAGCAAGAATTTGCCGAGAATTATGACAAAAGGAGTATGTGACCTTACAGTGTATCACATGAAAGTGTGTCATTTAGCTGAAGTAGAATGTGAATGATTTACATATCAGAAGATATTCTTGTTTCATGCAGTCTCAATATCTAATAAGTTGCTATGACAACAAGTATGTGAGGCAGCTTGCCATTGCTGAGTGACTAGTCCTGTTGCTGGCTGCAGGGTCTCCCACTCATTACCTTTGGGCTGGAATATCAAGTGACTTCATAATGACTCATTATGACTCGTAATGACTCATTATAAAGTGCTGGAAATCATCAACTTGTATCGTTTTCTCTTGCTAACTGACAAAAGCAACGATCCTCCGGTTACAAGTCCGAAGCACTAACTAGTAGGCCACGGCTGCCCCTAACTACAGTTGAGTATGCGCTCTGACTGCCATACCAACGGGCCTGGCTCTTTGGAGTTGCAGTCAAGCTGCAGGTTTAGTGGCCCGGAGACCCGGGTTCATGAACGGGTGGGGTCACTGCTCTCTACCTTCGCTATAGATGTGCATTAGAAACATGTTTAAACAACGCAACTCAATACAACAGGACTCAGGACAGAACTCAAAAGCTCAACACAACATTTTTATCTGGAATCTGGTCGTCATGTCCTTTACTGCAACAAGTTTGCATGCGCAGCTTCCAGTGATGCATTTAGAATGTAATTGTGACGTCTTCTCCAAATTGGTCTATAGGGATTTGTAGGTGTAAAATCCCAGCATAAAGCAGTCACCTCAAGGGCACATGGAAGATTAATGCAAAACTTCACTGACAGGGAAAAGAACAAAATGCAAGTTTCCAACATTTACGTTCAAACACTTTGCTGATCACTGCCTAAAGAAATGAATCACATTAACCTTCAAGAGGGCTTGACCTGTACGAATAGATTGTCGCAATATAGACCAGAACTCTCAGAATATGATTGCCACTCCAACGTGTTGTGCGTGTCACCGAGACTCTCACCTCCCATACAGCTGAAACAGATCAGCGTGCACTGTGTGCTCATTTCCTATGTATAGCACTCTCTACTAAGACTGTGGTCAAAATAGAAAACTTGAATGGCGTGACCAGAGCCTCACAGTTTACACTCCTGTAATAATGCACAAAAAGGAGTGAAATACATGGAGTTAGAGAACGTCAGGTGTGGGCAGTAAAAATAACTGGTCAGTTGTCTGTTGTTATTTGTCAAAATGAGCCACATGTTTTGTTGAATTAGGCCCACAGAGGACTCAACAGTGGTGTCTGGCGTCCCAGATCCACCCTCCTCCACACTGCCGATTGGGTCTTTGGGCAATCCTCTTCATTGCCGTGGCTGTTTATGATCCAATCAACAACAAGCCCTTAAAGTGGGTACCAACCACTACAACTACACATCTGAGTCAATTAGCCCATTTCACAAGATGGGGCCGCTGTGTAAATCAACTTCCTGTGGAACAGCACTGTCCCATAGACAGCAAAAGAAAAGTCCACAGGAAAGACAAAAGCAGGAAGATGTTTTACCCTGCCAATTAAGGCATCATTAACATCAACGAGGCCGGACACCTGGACACTAGGGGTGTAAAGATTAACCGATACGTATCGGTATCCGTTTTTAACCTGTAAGATACGGCTACATCGATACGCGAAGCCCCGTATCGGAATAAAACTGAAATGAACCGGTCGTTATCGATTTACTTGTTACAAATCGGTTCACAACCTTGTCTGCTCGCTCAGACTCTCATTTACGTTCCAAACAGCACGTTCATCCCACTTCCGGTTTTAAAACTACACATGGCACGGATTTGTGGGTAAATACATTCATTGCCCAAAGTTGTCAAAGGACCTCATTACCCATACATCTACTGCAATTTAAGCACGTGACAACTCGCACTTGGTCGTTGTTTCAAAATCCAGCACGAAATTAAACACAGCAACGATAGTCTGTAGAGTAGCCTTACGTTTGATGAAGGGATTTCCTTAATGTTAAATAATAATTTCGCCCTTGCTGCTAAAACGATGCTCAAATTATTAGCCAATTATTTTGTTCATATTCACCCAGACTTGTGGCATTATAGGTTTCTGCATATTAGGTCTACCGTTGGAACAAAATAAGCCCAGAGAGTTCATTGATATGTAGGCCTATTTTATTCTTGTAGGCTATATGAGAAAAGGCCAAGAGTGTCTTAAGCACGGTTTTATTTTATTTCGGTATTGTCTCACCTCAACAAGGCTACAGCTCCTTGAAAACAATCAATCAGATATAACTATAAAATCTATAAAGTCTATAAAGTATTTTTATGTTGTATTTGGCTGCTGTGTTCTTTTTTCATTTCAATACACTATATGATACAAACCTCAGTTTAGATAATAATATTCACACATTTTTTTTGCCTAATTGACAACCATGACCATGATAATATAAAATGAATGTGCACCTTGAGAAAATGATAAAAAAATCTTTCAGAATCCTTTCCATTCTTGCATCGAATCGCATCGCATCGAACTGAATCGTTTTTCATGAACATGTACAGTATC
The DNA here is from genome assembly GCF_018492685.1 of Alosa sapidissima. Lineage (NCBI taxonomy): Eukaryota > Metazoa > Chordata > Actinopteri > Clupeiformes > Clupeidae > Alosa > Alosa sapidissima. Next base: position 37,835,980 of record NC_055967.1, read on the forward strand.
TTTTCTTGTATCGAATCGTGTCCATGTATCTAGATGCGAATCGTATTGTCTTTTACATGAGAGATTCACACCCCTACTGGACACTGTGAAATTGGTCTATTCAGGTTGCAAGTAGTCTGTGAGGGTCTCAGTCATGGCCACTGGCTTGCCTTTTCAGCTACTTTCAGTGACCATCTTTGAATACCAACATCTAACAGAAGTGTTGTGGCTGACTAACAAAGCCTCAAACACCTATCTCCACTGGTCATGTGTGTGCTTGCCGGCCACCTTCCCTTACCTCTGATACCAGTTCTGCATACTTTAACTTATTGCTTTCAAAGTTTTTCTCCATCACATGCTTTCAAAGTTTTTCTCCATCACATCATCAAAAGGGAATAGTTAGCGCAATAAAGTAGACAATGTGCTTACTCTCCAAAACAATGTCATGTCTAGTTTTAAAGCATTCACATCCATGGCCCATAGCTTTCTCCAGTTGCAGTAGCATCCATGGCCCATAGCTTTCTCCAGTTGCAGTAGCATCCATGGCCCATAGCTTTCTCCAGTTGCAGTAGCATCCATGGCCCTAGCTCTCTCAGTTGATCTTCTCCACATCACGCCAGTTCATCCATTGCCCTTGTTTTGCTTGAGGCACCGCTGTTGAACGTCTAGTTTGCTCCTCTTGCTCTCAAAACAAGCTGGTTACCCTCCGTCTCTTCTCCTGTGCTGTAGACTTACGCCACACTTCCCAAACTCTTTGGATCATTCCACGTTAATTCAACCAGGGCCCACGCACTTAGGTCTCAAAACATTCTGAAAAAATTACCAGGTGTACCTATGTTACCCACACTGTAAATTTGTAACACTGTAAAATTACTTTTATGTAAGATCAATACTTTCCAAGATACAGCCAGTTTTACAGGGGGAGGGGGGGTCGATTTTGTTCGGCCTTTTTTTGTGTCAAAGCTCACAAGCCCATAGCACAAGAACTAAACCATGTAAGTGGCTCAAATTTTGCATGCTGGTACATAAATAGGAATAGTAGGTAGCAAAATCGTCACGTTTGGTCTGGATGATCATGCATGGTCATAGCTATCCCTCAAAGTTGATCAAAATTGTATTAGTGTTTTTGGCTGGGCTCTGTTTAGGCCTTCAGAAGACATATTTGTACTCAACATAGGGTCTTAATTTATTTCCCTTACTGAGATAAGTAGAAACACGCTCACAAAAATCAATGAACAGAAAATAAATTCCTTCAGGGTCTGAACAGCAGACCTCACAAGTCTCAAAAATAATTTTGGTTCTCATTTTCAGAGCACCCTAACACCTTGTGGGAATACAAAAAGATTTTTTTTAAATATTTTTTCCTCCATTCTCCATGATCCCTTCTTTTTAAAGACACCAATTTGACTTGTCTTGTGCAAATCTTTCTTTTTATTTTCCACCCTGAACATGGGCAAAGTTAGCCTGACGAGCCAGACCCACATTAAAATGTAGGGTCTGGGCACTCACCGTTCGCAGTGCTCAGTCCGAGGGGCGGGATAATCGGTTGTCTTTCAAATTCCCTCTGCACACAGTAGAACAGTTCAAACTTTTGCCAACTTGTAACTCGTGTCACACTGTTCGCCAACATCAACATCCATCTTATTTGTTTTCAAGTAGCAGGGAATTCAAGCCAAACCGTTGCAACTCTGTTATCAATCATTATGTTAAGCCCACCTAACGACTCTATACAAGATTTGATTGGCCTGATAGAAGTTTAATTTTTCGAGCTCACAATCCAACGGAGAGTTGCTAGACTAGCCCTGGCAGCCGCTAGGGTGCGTCTAGATTTCTAGGCTAGGGCAAAATGCCACCTGTGGTAACTCTATACAAAACATATTGATTTCAATGGTGCAGCAGCTATTTTAATTCCAAATAATAATAAAGGAACTTTATCAGACTGCATTGTCTTGTGGTGATTGGTTTAGAGGAAATATACGTCTATTTTTTTATTTACTAGGATGTCCAATCCACACTGGGAGTATATATGTCTTGAATTTCCCCTGGGGATCAATCTATCTATCTATCTATCTATCTATCTATCTATCTATCTATCTATCTATCTATCTATCTATCTATACATAATATGCGCATTTATACTTCACTTAACATTTAACATTTTGGCCAAAATCTCTGGGTTGGTTAAACGGAACTGAACAAATGACCCCTTGTTTTAAACCCTAGTGTCTGTGGATTGAATGAATGATTGGATGAATATTTTCAATTATTTGCTATTAACAGTGCCAAATGAGGCAGATTAGACAGAGTTATGGCTGACAAATGAAAATGGAATCCACTGTGACATAAAGGTCAAGGCCATGTCCAGAGACTGCAGGCTGTGCGTCTCTATTAGAGGCTGGAGGCGTCTCTATTAGAGGCTGGAGGCACTGTGCGTCTGTGCGTCTCTAGGCTGGAGGCAGTGACTATACTCTCCCCACTCTGTTGAAAGACGAAGCAGCAGGACCACTTGGGTCTCAAAATGCTACAGCGGCCCTTGTCAAAGCCTGCTGATAGCACACTCTGACAGCCTCATAATGTCACTCCCTGGCACCAGTTATCCATTCCACAAAGGACTGGAGGAGCCTTGGTCTCACTGCTGGCACTACTCAGAGTTCAAGCACAGCCCAGAGCAGAATGACCACATCACTGGCAGGTATGTGAAGGCAGAAAAGAAAGGTAGCACTTTGAGCGCTCCAGGTGCATTGCTTCAGCACAACCACACTGAGGGCCTGAAATTACATTTTCATGGCTCATGTCATGCAATATGTTCAGTTATTCATTGATTGATTAATTGGCTCTAGTGGTAAATCGGGGGGAATGAGATCACATGGGACTTTTCTTCTAGTGCCAACTGTAGAGCAGGTATACAACCTTTGTTTTGTTTATAAGTCACTTCAGATGAATGTCAATTATTCAAAGAGAAAAAACTCCACAGATGACTGCCATTTTGAACTGGGCTACTGGAAATTATTTTGTGCTAGTTTTGTACTGAATGAATGGATAAACATAAGTCGTGTTCATTTTGCTATAGTGTGTAGTGTAGTTCTTCAATCCTTTTCACCTAAGCCTCAGACCATCTGAATAACCCTTTAATGATCCTAATGACTAATTTCACTGTGTATGTTTCCTCAAAATTCTGAATAGTACACTAAAAGTAATAACTACCTATGTAAAATCTATTCCTACCCAAAATCTACCCATGTCAAGTCTATTTTAGACTTCATTCCCATGCACTGGTAATTTAGTTCATTTACAAGGAATAGGAAAGCCCATCAAAGGCATGAAGGTAAAGAGGGAGAGATAGCCATTGAGGATTATGCATCATCCTTGACATTTATGAGACATTCTATCGAGCTGTTGTCATTATCTGTTAAATTACCCACTTTCAGCACATGATCAGACAGCCTTGGGATTAGTTTAGCTTCTATAAGTATATTTCATGCTTCAGTATGAATAGCTGGTAAGACATTAATGTATTTTCAGCGCAACTAAAATGTAATTTAATTACTTGAACACAAAGCATGGCCCTGAGTTCAATGTCACTTGACAGAGACAACTGTGTTTGAACACTACGGGCCCCATCATGACAGTCTAAAGTGCATCGTCACTAGTCAAAAGCTTATTTAAATTTACTAGGATGTCCAATCCACATTGGGAGTGTTTTCGTTATCAAACGTTGAACGCATGGCGCAACATAGTACAGCGGCTAAGGCCAGATTTTTACCTAAATCGTTCAGTTTTCGCAGAAAGCACCAAACTTAGTACAGGTATAGTACTACCCCTAGTGATCAAAAATTGAAATGGACCCCAACACATAGCGCTCCCTAGTGGCTCCTATCTTGACTTCAAATATGGCCACCAAAATATGCCCTTTTTTATACATTTATAATGCTATGCTGCTTTTAACACATAATATGACATGTCTATAGCCATCTTTCAGCATTATGAAATACATAATGAGGCAATCATGCATAATTAAAATGGCAGACATGTTGGATTTTAAGGAAGTAGCCATACATTCTGACACTGAGTGCCAAATTTCATGCGTTTTCACCCATGGGAAGCACCTCTTTTGGCATCATGATTAATCACATATTTCATCACATATTAGACTGCACAAAATCCCAAATACCTCACTTCCTGTTGGGCGTGGCATTGTACATATGAAAGTTGTTCATCTCGGGGATATATAGACACCTACTAAATTTTTGTGTGTGTAACTGAAAGTATATGCCCACCACGGGATCAGTCATCTAAGGGGACGTAAGGGGGCGCTAGCGAGTCCCTGGGCCATTCCTGGGGCCAAGCTTTTTTACCTAGCTGCTTTGTGTGACACTTGATGTGTGTGCCAAATTTCAAGACTTTTCGATTATGTTAACCACCTCAAAATATTTGCCAACAACGGGATCAGTCACCTAAGGGGGCGCTAGCGAGTCCCTGGGCCACGCCCGGGGTCAAGCTCTTGTACCTAACTGCGATGCGTGACACCTGACGTGTGTGCTAAATTTCAAGAGTTTTCGACCATGTTAACCACCTCAAAAACAGGAAAGCAAAAAAGGGTGGGACCAAAAATCGGCCCTGCCATATTTGGCCCAAGCGGCCCTCAAATCACTCGGGCACGCCTAATTAAATACAAAATCTTTGCATTACCCTTAAATACACTGTCATGAAGCACTGAAAGTGATGTAGGCCTCATTGGCTATCACTCTGACTGATCAGAGGTAGCCATGGAGCACATGATCTCCATATTCAAGTAGGCTATACAAGCAATTATTAAAGAGTTTCTGCTTGAATTCAAAGTATCATTTCAAATGATCCAATAGGCTACATTTAAACTATACAATGCTCAATCGACAGCAGCACCCAAAAATGACTGAAGCCTATGTTTAAAGAGTTAAATTACCCAGATTGTCGTAGACATTAATGTAAATTATACCAGTTATCACTGTAGGACAACTGAAACAACACAAAATAAACAGGGCTGTTGCTGGAAATATTTTATTCCTGTATATACTGCCTACTGTACCTACATTGATGGTACATGACTTGACGTTTTGTAGCCTACATTTCTGTCAGTCTACAGTCTTTTAGCCCATCTTTACTATGATAACCCTTCCAAGATAGAAACCTTATCTACTTTGAAAGACCAACCACCACTCATGCAATCGATGTTGAATTTTGGCCATCTGACGGAAACTGATTCAACTGAATCAATTAACGTCGATTTGACACTCTTTTGCTGTCCAGGTTTGCAAATCATTAATTTAGAAAATTTAAAGTTGCGCTATTGTTATTATACTCACAGCACGACCTTACTATGTTATCATTACCATATCATTACATTATCGCAATTAATAAGTCATCATAATCATCATACATAGCCTACCTGCTCCACCACTGAGTTCTTATCATGTAGCCTCAACTAGGCTCGCTCGCACTCTCCACCACCTGCACTGTCCCTCTGTTCTGTAAGCTTGCTTACATCCTCGTTCAAACTCAACGAACTTCAACATGTTGCTGACATTATGTCCCTCTGCTGTATGCTTGCTTACATCCTCGTTCAAACTCAACGAACTTCAACATGTTGCTGACATATGCTAGCCTACTTGCAATATTGTATTTTTGAAGCTTCTACATTGGTGTTAATTTTGCACAATTGTCACTAGGCCTACCGGCAACCGCTGCAATTTCGTGTAGGCAACTTCGATTAACTTTTGATGCGCTCACAGAATCCTGGCTCTGAGCTAAAATTGGAGGGTTGGGACCTGACGTGAGCTGTTATTGGATCACTCCAGTGTCAATATGAAAATGTAACCAATGGGCCGCTGATTGTCCTTCCTGTGGGCCGATCGTTGGGCAAAATAATTATATAGCCTATTCTATCAGCCCAAAAGGTGCGTCGGCCCACCGGGAAAATGCCCGGTATGCCAGATGGCCAGTCCGCCCATGTACATCAGTGATGGGAATCTTGCAACGTTGTTGACGGAAGACGTGCTGCACACGTGAAGGAAACAGCTGATCAGTGATTATTTACTTGTGGACTGGACTTGGAAGTTTGCAAATCTTGAGAAGATGGCAGAATACGAAGAAGACACAGAGTTATACGAGGAATTTGAAATCATTGGCTCTGCAAAATATAAATGACTATTACGCTATTCAAAATTTCCGGATACTAGTGACTGGCTTAGACACCATTCCCAATGCAATGAGTGCAACCATCCCCCACTCATCTCGGCGGACACCGAGTCACGTTCGGCCAGGTTAGGTTACCTGGAAAGCGTTCGGTCCCCCACGCATGGATCTATTCCATTTATCAAAATACACACTGAAACAACGCCCACCCCTTCCTCCCTCCCAAACTACATTTCTTTCTATTTCTGATGGTGGGCTAGGAAAAGTAACGTCAGCATGACTGCTCTCCGGAATACAAAGCTAAGTGGCTTGTTAGCAAGCAAAGTTTGGTCATGTAACGTTACACGATTCCAAAACGGTGTGCTTTACATGCAAATAGTCAAACAAATTCATACATACCTCCGGAGCAATTACCGTCGCTTTTGGGATGGCATTTTTCTTCAGATGTACCCGTCTTGGGGGGTTTGATCCTCTTGTAGGGATAGCAAACTCGTCTGCATCAAAATGTCGACTATATACACGGTAATCCTTCTGTTTTAGAATATTGACAGGTGTCTCGACATCGAGTTGCAAAACAACAAGCCACTGTTTCAAAGTGGGCTCCTGGAAAGGTAGCCTGTGAAACGTTTCTGGATTGTAGCTCCTCATCCTCTTGCCACAACCTGGTATTGCACATACGTGAACTATCCTTCCTGCTCTTCACCTCGTCTTCCTCCGTAATCCCGGACATGTAACAGTAAAGGAGACTGTATGCTGTAAAGATGTGGAGTTATTAGCGGTTAGTCTCCGTCCGTACTACATGCCGAGGGAGTTCTCGCACGCAATTGCTGTCTGTGTTTACGTTCCACCTCGAGCTCTTCCGGATACAGCGTGTGACATCATCCACTCCACAATCGCAAGGCTTCAAACCCAACACACTGACGCCTTTTTTGTGATCTCTGGCGACTTCAATCACATAACACTGGATTCCACACTCACAAATTTTTACCAGTATGTTGACTGCCCTACAAGGAAAAACAGGACAATAGACCTCATGTATGCAAACGTGAGGGATGCATACAGTGCAAACCCCCTCCCCCCACTGGGAAAGTCAGACCACAACCTCATTCATCTCCAGCCAATGTACAAGCCCAAAGTACAGAGGCTCCCAGTTCCCACACGCACCTTCAGGAAGTGGACACCCGAAGTGGATGAGGCTCTGAGAGACTGCTTCGAGTGTACTGACTGGAGTGTGTTACAGAATGGAGAGGACTTGGAGGAGGTCACACAGTGCACAACTGACTACCTGAACTTCTGCATGGACATTGTTGTTCCCACCAGAACTGTACGCTGCTTTCCCAACAACAAGCCTTGGATAACCAGCAATGTCAAGACCCTTCTCAACAGGAAAAAGATGGCGTTCAGAGAGGGGGACATGGCAGAGCTGAAGCGCGTGCAAGGGGAACTCAAATTCAAGCTGAAGGAAGCTAAGGAGGATTACAGAAAGAAGGTGGAACAGAAGCTGCAGGAAAACAACTTGAAGGAGACATGGGACTGCATGAAGGTTATCACTGGCCTGAAGAAGAACAGCAGCTCTGTGGAGGGGGACCTGGACAGGGCGAACCAGTTGAACCACTTCTACAACAGGTTTGACTGCCCTGCTCCAGCTCCAATGGCGGTGGTCTGTCCACCATCCCCCAGCCCCCACCCTCACACCCCCTCAATACCAGTGCAACACTCACCTCCATCATCACAGGCTATCGTACCCCCACCATCACTGGATTTTGCACCCCTCCCCCACATGGCGATCATGAACAATGAGGTGACAATGACCTCAGTCAACAGCCATCAGACACACAGATCCCAGATGCACCCCTCCCCCTCCCCTCCCCTTACACCCCTCACCATTACAAAAGATCAAGTGACAGTCCAACTTAGGAAATTGCGCAGCAATAAAGCAGCTGGGCCTGACAGACTGTGCCCAAGGCTACTCAAGGCCTGTGCTGCTGAACTGGGGGAGCCACTGAAGCACATCTTCAATTTGAGCCTACGCCTTGGACAAGTTCCAACACTGTGGAAGACATCATGTCTCACCCCTGTCCCTAAGAAGCCACACCCTAGTGAGCTTAATGACTACAGACCTGTCGCTCTTACATCACATGTGATGAAGACAATGGAGCGATTGGTCTTAGGCATGCTCAGACGCCAGGTACGCCATGCACTAGACCCGTTACAGTTTGCTTACCAGGAGAAAGTGGGCGTGGACGATGCCGTCACTTATCTTCTACACAGGACACATTCCCACCTGGACAAGGGGAAAAGTGCTGTGAGAATCATGTTCTTTGATTTCTCAAGTGCTTTTAACACCATCCAGCCCCTCAGATTGGGAGACAAGCTCTTGCAGATGGGTGTGGACGCTCACCTGGTAAGATGGATTACAGATTACCTGACCGAGCGACCACAGTTCGTCAGACTGAAGAACTGTCTCTCTGACACTGTGATCTGCAGCACCGGAGCGCCACAGGGAACTGTGCTCTCTCCAGTCCTGTTCACCCTGTACACATCTGACTTCTGCTACAACACCGAGTCATGCCACATGCAGAAGTTTTCTGATGATACTGCAATTGTGGGGTGTATCAGGAACGGGCAGGAGGAGGAGTACAGGAGCCTGGTGGAGGACGTTGTGCAATGGTGCAAACTCAATCATCTTCAATTTAACACTTCAAAGACCAAGGAGATGGTGGATTTCCGCAGGTCTAAGCCCACTCTGCTACCAGTCCACATTGATGGGGTCAATGTGGAGGTGGTTAGCACCTACAAGTATCTGGGTCTCCACCTGGACAATAAACTGGACTGGTCAGCCAACACTGATGCACTCTACAAGAAAGGGCAGAGCAGGCTGTACTTCCTGAGGAGGCTGCGGTCCTTCAATGTGTGCAGTAAGCTCCTCAGGATGTTCTACCAGTCTGTTGTTGCCAGCGTCCTCTTCTATGCAGTAGTATGCTGGGGAGGAAGCACAAGGAAGAAGGATGTGGGGTGAATTGACAGGCTGGTAAGGAAAGCTGGCTCTGTGGTGGGAGCTGAACTGGAGTGCATCACTTCACTATCTGACAAAAGGACCCTGAACAAACTGATCAACATCTTGGACAATGAGTGTCACCCACTCCACAGCACTATTGTTAAGCAGAAGAGCCTGATCAGCTGGAGACTTCGCTCACTGCCTTGCACAACTGACAGACTGAGAAAGTAATTTGTCCCCAGGGCCATTGAACTGTTCAATGCCTCACTTAAGGGAAGAGGAGAGATAGACTTCTCTGCATAGTCTGTCTGCCTCTTCACCCCCTCCATGTTTGGTACTGTCTGTCCACTAGCCACTTGTACCACTGTCTTTATGCCTCACTGTTTGCGTGCTATATTAGCACATTAGCACATATGCATAACCCCCCCCTCCATGCCACAGCCGAACTGTGGCCACACTTAAACATTTTCTTAAATAGTTAAATATATAGATATATAGACTTTACTTTACTTTATTTCTGCATTGTTGCACTGTTGACTTACTCATTTGCACCATCACCATGACCACTATCACCATTGCACTACCACCATGACACTCATTCACACAGAGCACCTTAGAGCACCTTACCATACCTTACTATGCACAGAGAATCACAGGCTCAGTCCCTGCCTCAGTCATTGCAAGCGCCTCTGATTTATTAATCACCACTATGTGGATACTGTTTTTAGAATTGATTTAGATTAAGTGTTAGTATAATTTGTATTTTTGTAATTTGTATTTTAGTATATTTTTATATATTGTATTAAGTGTTAGTATAATTTGTATTTTAGTATATTTAGCATATTCTTTATCTTCTACTGTCCTTACTGCTTAGTTGTGTTTTTATATTATATACTTTAATTACTCTTTCTGCTGTTAAAGAATGTGTTTGTGTTGTATGTATGCTGCTGCTGAGACCTTGAATTTCCCCTGGGGATCAATAAAGTATCTATCTATCTACCTATCTATCTATCTATCTATCTATCTATCAATGCAGTGTGGAGTTACTTGGAACATTTTTAATAGTGTAAAAATAGCGATTTAGCTGCATGGGTTACGCTATGCCCCCACAGCTAGCTGAAAACCTTATGCAAGTTCGGCGAAAATCGGCGCAATTCGGAATACTTGGGAGTGACAGAAGGTGCCTATTGGACACATGTAAGTACTCGGCAACATCTTTCAGTGCAGCTAAGGTCAATTTCTCACCGGAATTCTCCTTTAACATAATGATTGATAGCAGAGTTGCAACGGTTTGGCTTGAATTCCCTGCTACTTGAAAACAAAGAAGATGGATGTTGCTGTTGGTGAACAGTGTGAACTAGCCAACTAGCTCCGCTGGTGGGAAAACGCATGGGACTCATAGCGCTGTCCTATTGCGTGCAGAGGGAATTTGAAAGACAACCGATTATCCCGCCCCTCGCGCTGAGCACTGCGAACGGTGAGTGCCCAGACCCTGCATTTTAATGTGGGTCTGGCTCGTCAGGCTAACATATGCTGCCTTTTGGGAAATTAGCTATTTTGTATTCTATCCTAGAGTTAGATAAATTAGTACATACACCCAGTCATAGTTAGATAAATTAGTACATAACCCAGTCCAACACATCCTACTGTTAGCCTAATAGATTACATTACATTACATTACATTACATTACATTTGGCTGACGCTTTTTTAACCAAAGCGACTAACAACATGGTAAACAGTAAGTTTTAGAACAATTCTCACAATTTTAGGACAGTTTAAAAAAAAACACATTAGTACAGTAAGAATAAGTGCGTCGGTGAGTGCTGTATTTTAACAGTTACTTGTCAGTTTAACGGCTGGTGAGTGCTAGGATCAGTAAGACTTGTTGTAAGTGTTGCTATGAGAGTAGATGTTCTCTAAAGAGCTGGGTCTTCAGGAGTTTTTTGAAAGTGGAAAAGGATGTCCCTGCCCTTGTAGGAACTGGCAGTGTGTTTCACCAACGAGGAACAACAGATGAGAAAAGTTTGGATTGGCTTGAGCGTACCAGTGGTAGAGCTAGACGTCGTTCGTCAGAGGAGCGCAGCGGTCTGGAGGTAGTGTAAGTCTGTATGAGGGCATTCAAGTAGGTGGGAGCAGAACCGGAGACTACTTTGTAGGCAAGCGTTAGAGACTTGAATTTGATACGGGCCGCCATAGGTAGCCAGTGTAGCTGGATGAGCAGCGGGGTAACATGTGCCCTTTTGGGTTGGTTGTAGACCAGGCGCGCCGCCGCGTTCTGGATCATCTGAAGTGGTTTCACTGCGCAGGCTGGGAGACCTGTCAGGAGGGCATTGCAGTAGTCGAGTCGTGAGATGACTATTGCCTGAACCAGAAGTTGGGTAGCATCTTGAGTCAAGTAAGTCCTGATTTTCCGTATTTTGTAGAGTGCGAAACGGCCTGACCGGGCGACTGAGGCAACATGATCTGAGAAGTTTAGTTGGTTGTCGAGAACAACTCCAAGATTTCTTGCAGTCCTGGTCGGTGAAACAGACAGGGAGTCAAATTTGATGTTGATGTCGTGGTGTATGGTAGGTTTAGCTGGGATGACCAGCAGTTCAGTCTTTGAGAGGTTCAGCTGGAGGTGGTGTGCCTTCATCCATGTAGCTATGTCTGAAAGGCAATCTGAGATCCGTGTTGAAACCAGGGGGTCGTCAGGTGGAAAGGACAGATAGAGCTGTGTGTCGTCTGCATAGCAGTGGTATGAGAAGCCGTGCGAACGGATAATCTGTCCCAAGGAGGTGGTGTAGATAGCAAAGAGGAGGGGGCCCAGCACTGAGCCCTGGGGGACCCCTGTGGTGAGATGGTGAGGTGCAGATAGCTGACCAAGCCATGATACGTTAAACGAGCGTCCTGTGAGGTAGGATTCAAACCAGGAGAGAGCAGCTCCGGAGATTCCCATGTCAGCGAGTATAGAGAGAAGGATACGGTGATTAACCGTGTCAAAGGCAGCCGATAAGTCAAGCAGAATGAGTACTGATGATCGAGCGGTCGCCCTGGCTTCTTTTAAGGCTTCTGTTACAGACAGCAGAGCCGTTTCGGTAGAGTGGCCGCTTTTGAACCCAGACTGATTTGGATCCAGAAGGTTGTTCTGTGAAAGGAAGTCAGAGACCTGTTTGGAGACTGCTCGTTCAATGCCTTTGGATAGGAAAGGCAGTAGTGAGACAGGGCGGTAGTTCTCGACTTGAGCAGGGTTGAGAGAAGCTTTCTTAAGTAACGGTGTTACCCGGGCCATTTTGAACGCTGTTGGAAATGGAGCGATGGTCGGGCTGATGGACTGAAGTAGGCTCGTAGGTATAGGGTCCAGCGAGCATGTGGTAGGACGGCTGCATGTCAGGAGTCTGGACACTTCACTCTCGGAGAGAGGCGTGAATGCTGAAAAAGATGTTCCAGCAGTCCCTAGAGGTTGTAGGAGTGCGGTATCTGAGTCAGATGCGTTGAGTGGGCATGTAGAGAATTGACTGCTGATTGCCGCCACTTTGTTTGTAAAAAATGAGGCGAGGGTATCTGCAGTAAGGCTGGATGGAGGAGGAGGCAGCTGAGGGTTGAGTAGCGATTTGAAGGTTGAGAAAAGTTTTCGAGTGTCTGTAGCACTGTTGATTTTGTCATTGTAGAAAGCCGTCTTAGCAGCAGTGATGCTGGCTGAGAAGGAGGTCAGGAGTGTCTGGTAGTTTTTGAGGTCGTCAGCTAGTTTGGATTTGTGCCATTTCCTCTCTCTGAGTTTGGTGCGCTGCGATCGGAGGGTATCATTTAGCCATGGATGAGAATGTTTGGATCGAGCTGGCCTTGTGGTAAGAGGGCACAGCTCGTCTAGACACGAGGTCAGTGTGGAGCAGAGCGAGTCAGTGGCTTCATTAACCTCCAGAGAGGAGAAGGTGTTGAGTGGAGGTAGACCGGAGGCAACCACAGAGGAGAAGTGCGTTGCACTTTCCATTCGCACACCTTCTCATACCACTGCTATGCAGATGACACATAGCTTTATCTTTTCTTTCCACCTGATGACCCCTTGGTCTCGGCACGGACCTCGGATTGCCTCTCAGACATATCTACATGGATGAAGGCACACCACCTCCAGCTAAACCTCTCAAAAACCAAACTGCTGGTCCTCCCAGCTAAACCTACTGCTCCCACCTACTCGAATGCCCTCATACAGGCATATATGCTACCCCCCGACCGTTGCGCTCTTCAGACAAACATCATCTAGCACTGCCACCGTTATGCTCAGGTCAATCCAAACTTTTTTCATCTGTTGTTCCTCGTTGGTAGAACGTGCTACCAGTTCCTACTAGAGCAGGGACATCCCTCTCCATCTTCAAAAAACTCCTGAAGACCCAGCTCTTCAGAGAATATCTCCTCTAGTAGCACTACTTACAACTAGCTAATTCTAGCACTTACCACCTGACTTGACGGTATAAAAACAGCACTCACTGAGGCACTTTTCCCTATTGTATTCTACCTTTTGGAATTTTTTAAAATTGTTCTAGAATTGTTGAGAGAAATTGTTGTTTACCAGGTTGTAAGTCGCTTTGGCTAAAAATGCGTCAGCCAAATGTAATGTAATGTAGGTATTCAGCATGATGTTTTTTCCCCATTGAGATCTGATGTGTTTTATTTTTTAAAGTGTATATTTTTTTGTATTATAGCAGTGTATAGTCAGAGGTAAGGTTTGCTCAGAAAGAGAAGGTGGTAGAATAAGAATTTATTGATGTAGGTAGTTACTTCAATTAACCAAGATATAGAATAATTGGCTTATTTTTTTACACATAGTGGCCATATTGGAATCTTACCAGATTATACTTGATGCCTCGTATATTATTGAGGTTGTCATGTGATAAAATGACAATTCAATGATGTTCAAACTTTGAAATTGTTTTTGAATGATATTTCTATCATCAATAACAATAGAGATGGTCTATATTTTCACATTTGGTATCCGCCATATTGGATTTCAAAATGGCCAACATCAAGTTTGTTTGGAAATCATGTCAATAGCTTCCTTGACCCTAAAAATTGAGTGTTAGAACTTAAAATACTTTTTTATCTTGTTTAATTTTGGGTTAGGGTAAGTTGTATCAACAATTCTATTAAGAATGGTAGGCATATTTGAATTCAAGATGGTGGCCACTAGGGGGCGCTATGTGTTGGGGTCCATTTAAATTTTTGATCACTAGGGGTAGTAGTATAACTGTGCCAAGTTTCATGCTTTCTTCAAAAACTGAACGATTCCGGTGCTTAGCCACTGTACTAACAAGGTGTTCCTAGGTTTCTTAATCAGTCATGGGTGTGTTTGGGCGTAACATCATTTAAACCAATGAGAATGACATCTGTCATTCCCTTTAACGCTGGTGTGCGTTCATGGAGGATAGAAGGATGGTCCGTTGTGCACCCGCCAATATGACTGTTGACAATACGCTCTTAAAATAACATATAAACAACTCGCCATAGACTTCTGACCAGGTTTCTCTTGGTCAGTGGCATAATGTGTTTTTAGTGGTGTACAATAGCGATTTTTAGACAACGCGCTAGGCCACTCCCTAGGTTGTTCATTACTACACCTCTGGGCGCATTGTTTAAAAAATAGACAAAATAAGAAAACAAACTTTGTGCCATGTGGAAAACTAGTTTTACGCCATGCGCCAGGGTGCAAAATAGAGGCCTATGCAGTAACTAACAACACTAGAAAAGGAGTATTTATTTCAGGCTTGTGTTCCTCTGGGATGCACTAGAAAAGGAGTATTTATTTCAGGCTTATGTTCTGGGATGCACTAGTAGCAGATGGGGATCCCTTCTCAGAGAATATGAAAAAATGCAAAAGAATCCATTGTGGGATTGTTTCATAGGATTTTGGTTGAGATTGAAACAGCCCACTGTTTGCAGAAGGATGTAAGCATTGGTTTGCTAAAAACTAGGAAGCTACACCAGACCAATCTTGAAATCTTAATGTCATTTAAATTCAAAATAAAAAAAAAACTTTAGTCAACATACATCATACATCGGTGTGTGACTGCATACATCAGTGTGTGACATCATACAGCAGTGTGTGACTGCACATTGCATACATCAGTGTGTGACTGCATACATCAGTGTGTGATTGCACATTGCATACATTAGTGTGTGACATCATACATCAGTGTGTGATTGCACATTGCATACATCAGTGTGTGATTGCACATTGCATACATTAGTGTGTGACATCATACATCAGTGTGTGATTGCACATTGCATACATCAGTGTGTGATTGCATACATCAGTGTGTGATTGCATACATCAGTGTGTGATTGCACATTGCATACATTAGTGTGTGACATCATACATCAGTGTGTGATTGCACATTGCATACATCAGTGTGTGATTGCATACATCAGTGTGTGACTGCATACATCAGTGTGTGATTGCACATTGCATACATCAGTGTGTGACTGCATCAGTGTGTGATTGCATACATCATACATCTGGATTTGTTCTTTAGCCACTGGCTCCTGATTTCATGAAAAAGTGGATTCATTATTGGAATCCAGTGGTGTGGATTAATTATTGAATTCAGAGGCTAAATATTTGGGATTTTGTTTTGAATGCCCTTGCACTACAGGAACAAGACTCAAGAGAGATTTTTTAAATGCTTGAGAATTATGGGTAACAAAATCCACAGTTCAGTTCATACCTCATCATTCGATTAGACTGAAGTGACACACACTGAGGTGACACATCGATATTTACCACTTTCAACCCATATTCACACACAAGAAAGTTCACACAGCACTACAAGCTATTATCACAACATGAAATGAGTGCCTTGAAATGAGTGCCTTCAAGGTGACCAAGTGCAGTCAGTATGGAAAGAAATGAAAACAATCAAGTTTTACCTGCTGGAGTTGCTACAGCCAGCAGCTAACACAGCCAGACATCTACAGTGCTACACTATGGGGGCATGTACATAGGGTATCTACAGTGCTACACTATAGGGTCATGTCCATGGGGCATCTACAGTGCTATACTATGGGGGCATGTACATGTACATGGGAGCTCACGGGCATGCCCCCGAGACTCGCCGGATTTCCTAAGTGCCACAGTTTTGCCGCATCCCCAACAATCAAAGGCTTTGAGCAGATAAGTTGAGTATTTTGTAGTGCTGTCAGTTAAACGCGTTATTAACGGCGTTAACGCAAACCTATTTTAACGGCATCAATGTTTTTATCGCGAGATTAACGTTCTTTTTGGTCTAACAAACTTTGTAGTTTTTTCACATGCTGTTGCAACAACTAGTAACGTTAGAACAACTACAACACCACACCGGATCCAGCTAGACCGGAAACTAAACAATACGCACTGACGAATGGAATGGAACGTTGTATGTGCTGCACATACACGCCCGCTTTTAGGGGAAAGATCATAGATGACTGTTTGGATTTAATGGAAACCTATGCTGCATCGAAGTGGGGAGCGAAAAGGGCTTATATACTTACTAAATCTTGAAACAAACGTGAATAAAAGGCACAAAATAAGGTTGGTGTAAGAGTTATCTGTGTGTTAATGGGATTAATATGACCATTATGTTTCTATTTGTTGCTCTTGCAGTTTACTAACAGGAGTGTCATGAATGTAGGCACAGTCAAACTCCCCACGGCTGACTATAACTAAGTTCGGCAAGCTTAACTTTACATGTCATAACATCAACTAAACATAAGTCACACATTCATTCTATCACTTGTAATATGAACGTAGCCCATTTCCTACAACTAGGAGATAATTGGCTATGTTATACTAAAGTTCCTCAGTTAACTATAGCTAGCAAGCTAACCGTTTTGCATGGGATATTATGGTAAGTGTAGCTTTGAATGTTCTGTGAATTAATAACTAACATTATGTAACGTCAACGTGTGATTTCTAGCTGTCTTTCCCATTGGAATCAATGACATAATGTTAACTTTCCGCTAAAATGGGGCGTGATGCAGATTAAATGTATCTTTATGATGATGCCCTGTTAGTAGGCTAGGCTACGTAAAGGCATGCACACACTTGGTTGGGCTTACGAGCCGGCCAAAGAGTAGTAGGCTGACGCATTAATCGTGTGCCGCCAAAGATTTTTCCCCCGTCACTTGTTCTGTTATCAACAATCCTCTTTGGCTGCTACTATTTTGACTCTTTGGCTTTATGTGGCTTTGATGCACTGTTTCTTGTCCTCAAACTGCCAGACACTTCCTAGCAGCAAATATTCTAAGTACTTTACTTCCTCCTAGTCCTCCTCCTGTAGTCGTGGAGATAATAAACACCAAAGCAGTTCTGAACTCCCGCGGTCGGCTGAATGATGTTTTAAATTGCTGTGGACACCAATGCCGACATGAGTGCATGCACTCTGCTTTCGACATTCATTTACATTAGATTCCATTCTTTTCAACTGAACTCAAAGATAATGAATATAGTATGAATAAGTTATAGTATTTATACTTATAGTATTTTCGGTTTGTTATGGCCTTTATAATGTGTGTAAATTTTGTGCATGCACTTCTGCGGTAGCATTTATTTCAGTTTATATCAGCTATATTTCTGAAGAATAGGCCTATATTGTGTTGCCTCAAGGCCTGCTGCACATCTTTTGAAATTTGATTTGAAATAATCAAATAGACCTACGTCTAAAGTTAAGTTAATAAAGTAGGCTAACTTGCTTTGCTTTCATTTGAATCCCAATCAAGATACACAATAATTGCTTTATATTGTCAATATGGACTCCTGGAAAGTTAAGAAATACAAAATAATAGAATTTTAATCATGTGATAAAATATGTGATTAATCGTGATTAACTATAGGAATTCAGCGATTAATCGTGATTAAAAAATGTAATCGTTTGACAGCACTAGTATTTTGTGGTTGTATTGTGAGTGCCTTAAGCAAACTGCAACCATAGTCTTACCACCTTAAGCATACTGCAACCATAGCCTTACCACCTTTAGCATACTGCAACCATAGCCTTACCACCTTAATCATACTGCAACCATAGCCTTAAGCGTACTGCAACCATAGCCTTACCACCTTAATCATACTGCAACCATAGCCTTACCACCTTAAGCAGCCTTACCATCAGACATTTCTACAAAGACAAGCTGCCCAACACTAGTAACCAGGATTCATGTTACTACCTGCTACTTTGACAAGGACATTATGGTTGTAAAGTACCAGAAGCAATAAAACCTTGTCAGACTCAGGCCATCACACCCTCCTCAACTCTTCTGAGGTCTTTATGTTCTGACTGCACAGGTTCCCTTGCCACACAGAAAATAGATATAGAGGCCAATAGTAATTGCACTCTGGGGAAATAAGATAGACTTCATCGACCCCTGGACTTGGGGTAATCGTAATCGCTATTGGTCATCTCCGGTCAGTGTGGCACAGTGCCGGGACAGAGACTCTACTAATCACAATGACAGATATTCTGTGATTGAACCAGAGGGATTCCTGAAGACTGTAATGCAATATCCACACCACTAGGGGAGTGATAATCTTTGGACAAAATGAATGTGCAACTCATGCCTGAACAATTCTATTGTATTTCAGTCATAGTAGTGATATGGAAATTAATTACAAAAAGGAAGTAAAAAATCGTTCTGCCCTCTTCTACATTACATCAGTGTGATATAAATAGGGACATAAATGTCAAGACTATTCAGCCAGGCTTATAACAACACAGAAGTCTACCCAGTTACACAGGCTTATAACAACACAGAAGTCTACCCAGTTACACAGGCTTATTTCTTAACTAAGGTTTTCTCATAGAAAAGTCACCGTCTGGTTAGCCTTCCTCATATACTAAAAACACAACACCCTTGTTCCAGACAGGTATACATTTTAAAGGAACAGATATGTGTTTAAGAGTCACAGCCTCTCACTAAAAAAAAAATAATTTCAGAGACATCACAGGTGGATGCTACTAGGTGATCATAGAGATGTGATTAGATTAGCAAACAGCAAAGCACTGGGCCACATGGCTGCACACAATCTGCAACATTAGTGAAGTAACCATCTAAAAACATCTCAGAGGACATTAGTGAAGTAACCATCTAAAAACATCTCAAAGGACAGTAACCATCTAAAAACATCTCAAAGGACATTAGTGAAATAACCATCTAAAAACATCTCAGAGGACATTAGTGAAATAACCATCTAAAAACATCTCAGAGGCTCATCACACATTTCTACATTTCTACATGTTTCTACCTGTATGTGAACCAGACGTGAACGGTAATGTGTTTCTTTTTAATAAACTGCCTGTACACTTACAAAGTTCTCAATGCTTCGGTTTACATGTAGAGACCCTCATTATGCTACTGTGTAAGTGTGGTGCTATTTTGAGCCTTGTTAGTGGTATAGAAATAGCGATTACTTTTTACTGTACGTGTGCCCCAAAGGCTAGCGTTAAACGCTAATAAAATAAATAAATAAATAAATAAATAAAACTGGTCACATTCGACTAGCATGAAAACAAATCCCAGCGAACGGTCGAACTCGGTACACATGTTATTAACCCCTAGGTTCATTTTGCGCCGGAATTGTCCTTTAAGTACTGTCTCATGACAGCACCTAAACTAGTTTCTAAATCTATGCTGAATTCCACGCAATGTGTCATTTAAATGTCTTCAATTTTATCCACCTTGTTAACTTATTAGCATGTGTTCAGGCCACCAATTTTTTTACTAAAGTTACAATTGAATATTTGCAATTGTTTTGATTAAAATCAGTAAAAGTGTATATTGAACAACTGCACAACTGGGCCTTAGATTAGGCCATACTTGTAAACTGCACAACTGTGCTTTAGATTAGGCCATACTTGTAAAAATGGTCTCTATTTAAGGAAAAATAAGTATTGTGTGTATGGTTATGGTTCTTAGCAAACGCCTTTGTCCAAAGTGACTGACAAAGACATAAATAAACATTACATTAACATTACAATGACAGTTTCTAGTTAAGTCATACAGTAAGGCCTAAATTAAAGTGTGATATTAGTATATCATTGGCTCAAATTGAGGATTATGAGGAGATTGAATTCTGTAATGAAGGTCACAGATTTTCAGTTGGCTGAATTTTATGTGGAGGACTCCCACCTGATTTTTTTTTTAACTTCGATACACTCAGTGGACCTGCTATGACTAGGTGCTTACATGAAGCACCATCACTACAGGTTTATATGGAGTGCATGGGTTTCCCCAATGAATCTCCAGTTTGGCTGCTGCTCACTAGGCACTCTCTGGAGGTGACTGCAGGTCCAAAAGGCACTGGAGTTGAACATGTAGCAACGTTTCTTGTTCAGGGGAATCTTGCTGACCCTTTGCTGTATTCACTCGAGTGGCTCTGTCAAGTTGATTCCTCTGACAACAGCTTTCCTTGACTCCGCTCATAAGTAATGCAAAGCACTGAGAGGCTTTCCTAAGGCACACGGGAGACTCACAGGAGTCCCTGAGGGGCCAGAGTCACTGGACCAATTTCCCTCCAACAAAAGGAGTCTGCTTCTACAGAGTTGTATATCTGAGTGAAACCCTGGCTTACAATTGATTCATGTGTTTTTTGTTTTATTGTGTATTATTCCGGTTCTTGTTTGATGTTCAAGTTTGATTGTGATGGACACTGGCTCCATCCTGTAGTATCTGGTAATGTCTAACTTTATCATAATATATCATACATCATGTCTTTACCATAATATACCATATGTAGCAGGGTTAATTATGCTTCCCTGAATATCCCCATCGTTTCTACAAATTCTATGGACATATTCTGTAGTTTCCCACACCTCTGAGGTACAGTAGGTTGTAGGGGGGTGTGGCAGGGGTTGGTTCCCACGCTGAAGACCCCTTAAGTGTTCATGTAGCCCCCTCCTCTGCCTCTTTTGCTACTGTCCTGAGGCAGAGGTATGTGGAGTCTTGCATACAATACATCATATCTTTTATATACTTTGTGCATTTTTCACAAAGAACTGTTTTCTGGTGTTGCACACCTTATATACGAGTTACGTTTGTTTAATCACTGTTTTTATGTTAGCTCGTTACACAATGCATATTACCTCACTTTTACATGCTACAGTCTGCTAACGTGGCTGCAGGTGTAGCGGCGTTAACTAGTTAGCTTACAGACCTTCATACTGGTGAATTGACTGAATGTATTTAAACGTGGGTTACCTGTTTGATTGGCATGAGCTGTGACGCGACTGGCTCGCTCCCTGCCTGATTTGTGTTTGTTTTGTCCTATATTCCAGGTATGCCATGTTTGTTTTATGTACTTTTGTTATTGTCTTTTCACATGTACTTTTATGGCGATTCACGCCGTTAACTGCGTGTCTTGTGGTCTTGCCGCTCTCTTTTACTACTGTCCTGAGGCAGAGGAGCTGTGACGCGACTGGCTCGCTCCCTGCCTGATTTGTGTTTGTTTTGTCCCATTTTCCAGAGAGCAATAAACAGTAAAATCAAGGTCGGTTGTGGCGTCCATCCTTTATACACAACGCAGAGTGATCGAGGGAGGGGAGAGATGACCTCTGTTACACATACATCATGTCTTTTTCATAATATACTATACATCATGTTAATGTCTAACTTTATCATAATATACCATACATCATGTCTTTATCATAATATACCATACATCATGTCTTTATCATAATATACCATACATCACGTTATTGTCTAACTTTATCATAATATACCATACATCATGTTGCATCACCAAACAAAACTGAAATTATAGCTGCTGGTATGTGAAAGAGTATGTTGGCTCAGTCTGATCTGGATCTTGATCTGATCTTGAAAAATATATCTTATCTTGATCTTAATCTGATCTGATCTTGCATAATATATGCTGGGCAGCCGTGGCCTACTGGTTAGCGCTTCGGACATGTAACTGAACCTTAATTGTTCATTTGTGAACATTGATTATCTAATTTTCACATTTCAAAAGGAAAGGGCAAGTACAGCTAACTGCTATCTGTGCAAACCGTATGGTAACGTTAGGCTACCAGACAGGGGCAGTCGGGGTATTTTGTGTATCTCACATTTTTTTTTCCCAACTGGTAATTTTATTGCTGCTATGGGAACAATTGAAAGCGGAACATGTTTCCCACTCGACATGTTTCCCACTCGACATTATGAATGAAGTAGTGAGACAGTCATAAATCGCGGGCTGTTATCCCAGTGGACACAACGAATCCAATAGGAGGCACTGGCGCAACGCTACCCAGCAACAGCTCAGTAATGGCGCCCGCTTACTTCCAGTAGTTCGTGTATAACAAGCAAGTCACTTAAAGACTCATAATTCACAAGTCACTTAAAAAATACATCAGCCTAATACTGACTGAAGACACAAAACAAGCCATGGAGGTCGGTCACCTGTCTCCTCTCAAGACAACCCTGATACGCCTGATGAGCCTCTACACACAGCTGCGTGCGTTGCAGTGCTGGAGACGCATCCCATTCACTTTACATGGGCTCACGTCATCCGTTGCCGAACTGAATTGTGGGTCCGTTGCGTCGCGTTTCTCCCGTTGCTCGCGTTGAGAAGTTCAGCTGTTGCTGCACCAACAGACGGCACCGGCCAATCAAGCCAATCGACGGACAGAACCAACCAATCAAATTACGTTTATACTTCAAGTAATTTGCATAGCTACCATCGGGAACACCCACTGGCATGCGTTGGTGGAACGCAACTGTATGTAGAACACTACCATTAATGAGGAAAACGGAGTTCAGCAACTACTGCTTTTCTAAATCTTTATTCCACATTTGGCAGTTGAACCAAGTATATGAGACAAAATTGATATTACTCAGTATTTGTACAAATGCAAAGGGCAGCTTATAATGTCAATTTTATATCATAGTTCTATAAACAGAATGTTAAGGAGAGCATTCTAAAAGAGTTTAAGGAGAGTAAAGGAGTGTAGGGAGAGTATTATAAAAGAGTATAGGTAGGGAGAGTATTATAAAAGAGTATAGGTAGGGAGAGCATTATAAAAGAGTATAGGTAGGGAGAGTATTATAAAAGAGTTTACGAAGAGCATTATAAAAGAGTATAGGTAGGGAGAGTATTATAAAAGAGTATAGGTAGGGAGAGCATTATAAAAGAGTATAGGTAGGGAGAGCATTATAAAAGAGTTTACGAAGAGCATTATAAAAGAGTATATGTCTATGCATTTGTTTATGGAGCACATTAGTCACAATACTGTGATATTACACCACTTTCAGTGTTGTAATGTAACGGAGTACAAATACTTCGTTACTGTACTTAAGTAGAAATTTCACGTATCTGTACTTTACTTCACTTTTACTCCACTACATTTCCTAGATAAAATGTATACTTTTACTCCGTTATATTTCCACTAAGCATCTTCGTTACTCGTTACTAAAACATAAAATTAGAAGAAATGTGTGAGACTGCAATAAGGGAGGTTTGGCGAATCTCTGCCAACCGCCATGGAAGCACTGCACGAGCACCTACTGGAGGACCTCCCGTTATCATAGACGACCACCCCGACGATAGTGGTGAACTCGGTGAACAGGGTAGTGGTGAAAATAACGTCATACACCCGTGGCTGTATTTGCAAGAAATTTTTCTGTACATTGGCAGCTTTCTGTGAAGCTGAACACTCCGCTACCTGCCTCAGCGGCCTGTGAAAGGCTATTTAGCATGGCAGGACTTGTCTTCAGTCCAAGAAGAGTAAGACTGAATCAGGCCCGGGGTGGGTAATTGGGAGAATTCCCGGTGAGCCGCTTCAATATTGACATGTGTCACGTTTAGTCTTTAATCTTTTTTAAAGATTAATCTTTTCTTAAAGTAGGACACGTTCAGCATTCTGTGCATGACACCAATGCAATGCCTCTGCATGGGTTGTAGCCTACGTGAGGGAGTTCTCCCCTCCCAAAAAGAGTTGGTAGGGTCCATATAGCCCGTCTTTTCCAAAAGTTTTCAGATACGGATAGCCGAGCCGGCCCTACAGTAGACACAAGCGTCAGGAAGGATGGATGGTAGAAAGAGGCCAGGAGAGACTGAGCAGCAGATCAACCAGTCGACCACTGAAAATGATGAGCCCGAAATTAGTGATGAGGAGGCCATGACTATAGGGACAAGTAGAGAGGATAAATTAAAGTTATTTAATGTAAGAAAGAGCAATTACCCTAAATGATAAACCTATATGCCTTGTTTGCTCGGAAGAGGGTGTAGTAAAGGGTGAGGGTGTAGTAAACAACAATATAGCCTACCCATGCAAAAAAACATGTAGCCTAAACATTAGTTCAATATGCCTCTTTGTGGAAGTGTGGGATAGGCTACATTTCAAAGGCTTTCTTTCTTTCTGTTAACTTGTGGAATAGTGGAATATTTTTTGTTAACTTCTCAGTCGAAGTGAATTATTATATAACCTTTACACATTTGTTGAACCGTGGTACTAATAAAAACTACAGGATAGTAAGAGCTGAAATGTTTCTTCATTTATCCAATTTCCATAAATGAAATTCAACTTCAAATACTTAAGTACATTAAATATCAGAAAATTACTTTTGATACTTAAGTACAGTATATATCAGATACTTTCAAGACTTTTACTTAAGTAATATTCTAAAAGGTAACTTTCACTTCTACCAAAGTCTTTTTCTAGTATGATACTTGTACTTTTACTCAAGTATTGCTTTCTAGTACTTTATACAACACTGACCACTTTATCTTGCTTGTCTTTCATTACAGAGGTAATCAGACAGAAAGTGGAGATTGTCCATTCATTAGATACCTAACCTACCAGATATATTTGAACCTCAACACCCACATCATATAATGAGCTATAATTATGCATATTCATTTTCATTATGGAAGCTCTGAGCTCTGGTTGAGGCTGATGAGTGTTTACTTGCCCTTCTAATCGGGTGAGGTTACCCTAAGAGGTGGTTCTAATCATAATCCTTACAAGGTAACTCCTGTAAAAAATTCAAATCTCTATGCTAGGAAGATGAATCAAACTAACGTTACAGAAAGAAAGCTTAAACATACCACCAGTAGCAACAAAGTAAATATACTCAAGCTAGATTGCAGTGCTGTGACTGGTCTTGATCCAGACTAATAGTATCTTCTATTGAATCTGCATGTCTGGGCCCATGAGACCACTATATGGAGATGAAGAATTAAATGTAGACAATATAATCTAAGGATGCCTGGCTGAAGCTCAAAGTATCTCAAGTATACTCAAGTATCCATATACATTTTTATTTATTCAATTGGGGTGGGGGTGGGGGGGCACTTTTATCCAAACTATAATTGAGGAACAGTGAGCTTCAGTGTGTTCAAACCTTTTAGCAAGTAAGCACTAGTCGATCTGACAAGAACAGCAAGAGTAGCTCAGTACACAAACGCTAGGCATGTTAGGGGTGTTATGAAGGAGCGTGGTCTCAGTAGAGATGAGTCTTCAAGAGAGTCTAGAAGAATGAGGTTGAAGCTTGCCAAGCTCGAAGCGAACAAAAAGCCTTCTGGCACTTGGAGAACACAATATGTTTCAGATGTGTCAGAATGCCTCTCCATCTCCTATAGGTATCTTCCCCTGAGCAAAGACAGACGCCTTCCTCCCACCAATCTCTATTTTCCACATGTGTTTGAATGCTCACAGCAGGGCATGGGTGGGTGAACATGACCTGCCAACAGTGAATGCAATAATCAGTGAGGAGGACCTTTCCGATTAAGTTATTAATCGTGAGCATTTTATATTTGGGATATGTGTGAAAGCTGCTTTTCCTGTAGAAGACTAAGTACAAAGTAAGTCAGTCAGCACTTCTGTATCAGACAGAACCGAAGCATTTTATCTGGACTTTGAAATGCCTTTGATTATTTGCTCCTGCAGGGTGAGTGACTCCTTTTTACGGAAAACAATTATCTTAAGTGGGTGACCAGGACGAGGTCACAGACAGCCTGCCATCATGTCATCACTATCCATTCTGGCTACCCTGTCATTAGAGCTCTGAAAGTGGTATAAAGATGTCAGATACTGTAGCAAAATTACCTTAGGACATTTCGAAGTGTTATGGTCTATATTTGACAGCGGTATAACAACAATTTAAATGTAACAATAATCTTGTGGAGCTGATCACTGGAGCCATTAGCATCTCATTTTGAACGTGCCACTACTCCTAGTGCTCAACTACAGTGGTTGCTGAAATTGGCATTATTTCTATGTCTATGACACCAAAAGAACAACCACTCATCGTATTGTTTTCAAGGTTAAAAACAGTTAATCTGTATGATAGTAACTATTTAAAAATAAAAATTGTTGCAAAAGACCTCAGTAGGTATAAGTAGTATATAGTATACAGTCTTTTGATCCCGTGAGGGAAATTTGGTCTCTGCATTTATCCCAATACGTGAATTAGGGAAACACACTCAGCACACTTCAGCCGTTCCTACTGATCGGGGTTCGAACTGGCAACCCTCTGGTTACAAGTCCGAAGCGCTAACCAGTAGGCCACGGCTGCCCCTAAGTTTGATGTGCTACCTTTTTCACATACAGTTAAAGGAAAATTCCGGTTTTTAGCACTTTGAGTCCCTTTTCTGGTTTGTTTTGGATGAACTAAAGTGGTGGACACCGAAATTTTGACGATTGGTCCCGTCTCGACTTTTCTGACTATTTTGAATCGCCTTTGACTTCTCAGAGTGGCTGCAAACAGGTATACTGTAGGCTACTCAAACATGTCCTAAAACAACCCTTAACGTTCGTTTTCAAAACTGTGCAACTCACCGAGTGGTTAGTGGTGTTCGTTGATTATTAAAAGCAAATATGTCGGCGCAATGTATGATTTCCAGCCGTCTTATTTTCTATTGTGGAACTATTCACAACCGCTCAATATTTAAACCTGAAGCATAGACGGTGCAGTAATATCAACGTGCAATGAGTCTTCCAACAAAAATCAATGGGATTTTACAAAATGCCAAATAAAACACGTCAGAAACTGTATTTCGCTACGCTACTTGTTTTGGAACATCAACGAACACCACTAACCACTCGGTGAGTTGCACAGTTTTGAAAACGAACGTTAAGGGTTGTTTTAGGACATGTTTGAGTAGCCTACAGTATGCCTGCTGGCAGCCACTCTGACTAGTCAAAGGCGATTCAGAAAGGTCGAGACAGGACCAATCGTCAATTTTCTTTTTATTTATTTTTTTTTTATTGGGATTTTCAAAAGATTATACAGCACAGTATACATGTACAATTTGTGTAGTTGTAATAAGATCAACATAACATAGCCATAACATAACATATACAATAAAAGTAAGGCCAACATAATGGCCACCCCCACCCCTCAAAGAAAAGGACAATAAATAAAATACAAATAAATAAATAAATAAATAAATAAAAGAGGACAAGACAGAACAAGACTAGGCAAGTACATAGAATGAGAGTTTCTACAGAGCTGAAATTTAGCAGTAGGCGTGCTTAGAAATGTAGGCATTGAGCAATAGGCATGCATAGAAATATTTTACATTGCAGGTAGCTGGATTTTATCTCTGACATGAATGATAAATGGGTTCCATAAATCAAAGAATCTCTTCACAGAGCCTCTTAATGAGTGTTTTATTTTTTCTAGTTTAAGAAAATACAGCACATCTTTAATCCAGTGTGTAAACTTGGGAGGGTGGGAATCTTTCCACTTGAGTAAGATTAAACGTCTGGCAATAAAAGTCACAAAAGCAATGCAATCTGACTTTGTTTTTGACAATTTAAGATGATCTGGGGAAGCACCAAAAATGGCCATGAGTGGGTAAGGACTGATGGTCATCTCCACACCTATGCATTCTGAAAGAGTTTAAAAAATCAAAGACCAAAAGTCGTTAAGTTTGCTGCAAGCCCAGAACATGTGGGCATGAGTAGCAGGGGATGAATTACATCGACTGCAGACAGGACTAATGTCTGGGAAGTGTCTTGAAAGTTTTAGGTTGGTCCAGTGTGAGCGGTGTAGAATTTTACATTGCATTAGGCTATGCCTTGCACATATTGATGAACCATGTACCCTTTGCAGGATAGAGAGCCACATATCATCAGTAATGCTTTCACCTAAGTCAAATTCCCAATCGGCTTTTAAAGAGGGTAGTAGTGAGTGGCGCTCCTGTGTGAACTTTGTTATATAGTATGGAAATTATCCCCCTAAATGATTCAGGACGCTCTACAAGTACCTCAAATTGGTTGCATGGTGGCAGGGCTGGAAACACTGGTAGCTTTTTACGCAGAAAGTCTCTGACCTGAAGGTAGCGAAAGAAGTTGCTTTTGGGGAGGTCAAATTGGCCAAACAGAGCTGGTCAAATGAGGAAAAAACAATGTCCGAGTAGAGATCATGGAAATCTTTAATACCTAATCTCTGCCAATTCAAAAATGACATGTCTAACAAGGAAAGTGTGAAAACATTGTTTGAATGGATGGGAGCTTTTAAAGAAAAACATGTCCATCCAAAATGACGACGCATCCGTGTCCAGATCTTTAAGGTTGATCTCACAATCTTATTTTTGGCAAAAGCCGTTGGGGACTCAGAGGTGGAAGAATAGACCAATGCTGGTACAGAGGAGGGTAGGCAAGATAAAGATTCTAAAACGCACCATGATGGTGCATCGGCACCTGGATCTTCATACAGCCAATGTACAATTGGACGTATATTAGAAGCCCAATAATATGCTAGAAAATCTGGAGCTGCCATACCACCAAGACATTTTGGATGTTGTAAGATACTTCTAGCTATGCGGGGAGCTTTATTATTCCACACAAAAGATGAAATGACAGAATTTAGTTTGTGAAAAAATTATTTGGCAATGAATACACGGATGCATTGAAATAGATAGGTGAATTTGGGAAGAATGTTCATTCGTATGGAATTAATACGGCCTGCAACAGAGAGTGGGAGGGTCCCCAGTGCTTAAGATTTAGTTCAGTCTGTTTGAGTAGAGGTAAAAAATTTGCAGAGAAGAGGTTGGAGAATTTATCCACAACATTGACACCTAGGTATGTAAATTTATTTGAAACCTTGAAAGGCAGGGAGCTAAATGTGTATTGATGGGCTGCCATATTAATTGGAAACAATTCGCTTTTCTGTAAATTGAGTTTATAGCCTGAGAGATGATGAAATTTATCTAAAATACAAAGCACATGTGGGAGAGATTGAGCTGGGTCCGAAATGTATATAAGCAGGTCGTCTGCATACAACGAAACTTTCTGTTCCTGACCCTCTCTCATAATACCTTTCATTAGTGGAGTGTGTCTCAGAGCAAGAGATAACGGCTCAATGGCCAAAGCAAAGAGCAAAGGTGACAGTGGACAGCCCTGTCTTGTACCACGGCCTATTTGAAAATATTCTGAGAAAGTATTATTGGTACATACTGAAGAGAGTGGAGAAGTGTATAGAAGATTAATCCAAGAAATAAACTTCTTGCCAAAACCAAACCTTTCAAGGGTATAAAAGAGGTAGCCCCATTCAACCCTATCGAAAGCCTTTTCGGCATCTAAGGACACTACAACCTCTGGAATGGTGGAGTCAGATGGGTGGTATATGATGTTGAATAAACGCCTCACATTAAAAAATGAAAACCTGTCCCTGATGAAGCCTGTTTGATCAGCTGATATAATCTCAGGTAAGATTTTTTCCAGACGACGGGCAAGGACTTTTGCCAAAATCTTTTCATCCATGTTTAAAAGAGAAATAGGGCGATAGGAACCACAGCAGTGAGGGTCTTTGTTTTTCTTCAGAAGTAGTGAAATTTGGGCAGAACGTAAAGTTTTGGGAAGAACTCAGCTGAAAAACCATCAGGCCCAGGACTCTTCCCACTTTGCATAGCCATAATAGCTTCCCCCACCTCTTCTGCAGTAAGTGGTCTATCAAGATTTTCAGCTGTGTCCTTTAATAGTTTTGGTATGGGAAGATTAACAAAGAAATGTAACAGGTCATCAGCGGTAGGTAGCTGTTCTGAAGTATAGAGTGATATGTAGAAATTCCTGAAAGCGTTATTAATTTCTTGGGGGTCCCTAGTGAGGCCACTGCTTGTATTGATTTCTGTGATAACTCGTGAGGCAGCAGATTGACGAAGTTGGTGTGCCAAAATACAGCTAGGTTTATCACCATATTCATAGTAAGAGTGTCTAGATTTCAGGATAATTTCTTCCGCATTACTTGTGCTCAGATTTTCAAATTCAGTTTTGAGGAGGAGCTTCTCTTTATACAAAGCAGGGGAGGGAGATTGAACATATTGAGTTTCTAAATTCTGAATGCGGTGCATGAGATTGGTGAGCGTAAAAGATCTCAACTGCTTATCATATGCCACACGTGATATTAGTTGGCCTCTCATGTAGGCTTTAAATGCCTCCCATAATGTGCTATGGTTTGTTCCACCAGCTGCATTTGTGTCAATAAAGAAATCAATTTGTTGTGATATAAATTCAACAAAGTCAGAGTCAGATAGGAGAGATGTATTAAATCTCCAAGGTGGAGGAGATGTGGATTTGTGGACAAAGTTTTAAGAGGGGTGAATGGTCTGAGATAAGTCTAGCATGGTAGTTGCATCCTTGAATAAGTGGAAATAGTTTATTGTCAACAAGAAAATAGTCTATACGTGAATATGTATGATGAACAGGAGAAAAAAAATGAATAACCCTGAGCATTGGGGTTCAGGCGTCGCCATATATCTGCCAGACCGTAATTATTGAGGTGTCTATTTATAACTTTTGCAGATTTTGACATTTTTTCCTAGCAGACGTATCCAGAGATTGAAGGCAACAGTTCAAATCTCCAGCTATAATTACCAGATGAGAGTCAATATTCGGCAAGGTAGAAAAAAACTTAACAAAAAACTGATCATCAGAATGATTAATTAAAATAGCAACCCCTCTAGCTTTACTATTAAATAAAGAATGAAATGACTGAGAAACCCATTGTCTGCGTACTTTAGTGTGGTCAGAGACATTCAGGTGAGTCTCTTGGATAAACGCAATTTGAGCCCCTAAATTATCCAGATGAGAATGAACCTTGTTGAGTTTTGTGGGCTTTCCCAAGCCTCTAACATTCCAGCTCACAAATGAAATGTGCCTACTTGCTATGTTTCTAGTCAGGCTGCTAGCCATACTCTTAGAACATGAGAGTGTAACAATGGCACAGTTAAGAGAAATACAGCACTGCAGTATATCCTAAGCCTAGACAAATAAGGAATATAAGAGACACATAGCCCCACCCCACTTGTACACCTCCCTGAACTCGGTGTAACCATCCCCATAAGAAAAGTGAACGTTAGATTGATCAGTCAGTCACTAACCAGCAAGAGGAACAAGAGGGAAAAAAGCAGACTGAGGTAAATATTCAGTATAGTAAACAGAAAAAAAACACCACAAAAGACTAAATTCACTCATTTTCCTTCAAATAAGTATTGGAACTAAAAAATAAAAATGTTATTAGTTACAGTCTCAAAATGACCGAAAATTCAACTGAGTTTAACATCCAAGCCAACGCTAACTGCTAGCTCCCCATCCATTGACAAACAAAGATGAAAAACACGATACCGTCAGAGTCCAAGTTATCAAAGCTCTGCAGCTACTCGGTCTCTTCATGCACCTCGGCGTCAGGAACTTTACAGACAACATAGTCCATTGCCAGCTGGGGGTCGCTGAAAACATGCTCCTTTTCCCCCGGCAGAGTGATGCGAAACTTCGCAGGCAAACGAAATCCAAAGCGAGCTCCTTTGATAGCACGTAGTCGCTTCCTCACATCTCCGAATACAGCCCTCCTCTTTGCTTCGGCGGCGGTCAGGTCGGGAAAGATGTAGATGGGTTGGTCGTTGAAGGAGAGAGACCTCCGTTGGCGTGCCTGGCGCAGAATGAGTTTGCGGACCTGAAAGTAGTGTACTCTAATGACAAAGGGTCTCAGAGGTTGGTTAGGTTTTGGTTTGGCTTGCAAAGTTCTATGAGCCCTGTCAAGTATGGGTTTCTCACCCAATTCAAGCACATCCTGAAGCACAGTGGAGACAAATTCAGTCGCTGACAACCCTTCTAGATCCTCTGGAATGCCCACAAGTCTGATGTTATTTCTCCGGGACCTATTCTCCAGGTCTTCGCACTTATACTGTAACTCCTTGACTTGGCTTTGGAGCATCGTAACCGTGGTCTCGAGAGCAGACATAGGGTCTGTCTCATTCCGCCTACTTCTACACTTCGAATACTTAGTTATAGTATATAGCGCAGATAACACAAAAAGTCAGTGCACTGAAGGTACCTGGATGACCCCCTAAAAACGGTCACAAAATTCAGTGTGCAACGATGGACCCTACTCGCACTAAACGGACGCCATCTTGACTACAAAGCGGAAAGGGAGGGACCAGGGACGTCGGGAAGATTTTCCAATTTTGAAAATAATGGCGGACAATTCAGCCGGAGCAGCGACACCGCAATCATATAAATGTAAGTAATGGTGGTAATACGAGGCATTGTACCGTCGTCTAATGCATCACTTACATGTCCCTCACTGACTGAAGCCGATATAATCATTTGGCGAGTTAATTAGCGTAAGTTACATGGTAATGCTACCTAGCTACCTACGTTAAGCCACGTTAAGCCAGCCATTGGGACGAGCACGTTATAAATGTGAACTCTATCGTATTAATGTAAGTAACAGCAGTAATACGAAACGTTTACTGACGTATAATGCATTACTTACGTGGCCTCACAGATTGAAGCCGACATAATCATTTGGCGAGTTAACGTAACGTTATATGTTAATGCTACCTAACACGTTAAGCCATCCATTGGGACGAGCACGTTATCTATGTGAACGCTAGTAAGTTATGAAACTGGCTTCGTGACTATTTTAGATTATGTGCTCGTGAATACAGTGTTGTGCCGTTGTAATGTTTGATATCATGTATACTATTGACGGGCAAGGTGAGTTCCTTTTGTCTCATCGAGGTATTTTGATCTGTTTTAGGGACGGACGAAGATACAAGGGAGCTTATCCCATGGCGTGCTGCCAAAGCAGATTTGTTTACGGGGAGGAGAAATGCGACCCTTACTGGATTCGAGTAAGTACATTGCATTACCAGTTGTATTACGCTACGTTCTTCACTTCAAACTAACGTGATCACATATGCTTGTTGTTATTGACAGTGCTGTAGTGGAGGCTAAACACATGTAAAGCAGTCTATGCATCTCTGGCCCAACCCCAGGATAAATAATCTCCTCAAAATAAATGTTGTGATATTGTTGTTGCAAACAAAACATAAGAAATATTGTAGTTGCATTTCATGTGTAACATAACATATTAGGTGGGTGAACCCAGTACTCATGTCATGTTAAATGATCTGGTAGTAGGCCTCTGTATTATTTAATGCATTGATATGATCTGCTGTTGTGTTTTTTACCTGGGAATTCATTAAGAAAGAGGGGTTGGAGGGGAGGCTAGATGCCAAAGCCATCAGGAAGCGATGGGAGAACTTACAAGGTTAGTACAAGGTTGTTCCATACATATCTTTTTGGAAAACTCCTTTAGGATTGTTTGGGAATCATTGTCAGTGTTTTACCTAGGGTGATTGAGAGACTTTAAACATTTGAACGGTAGTGTATTTTTGTAAGTAAGAAATGTAAATGCATTGTTAGTGTTTAGCATTTCATAGTGAAATAGTGCAGCTTTTTTTGTTGTTGTTCCATCCACAGGCACTTAAGAACCCTCGTACTGGTGTTAGTACAGAGGGAGGTGAGGCCACCGCTGCTTCTTGGAAGTGGTACTCACTGATGGATGAGGCAATAGGGAGCAGGCCGTCTATGGAGCCGCCTGCTCTCTTTGCCTCATCCAACCCGGAAGTGGCGAGGGCCTCACCCCCTTCTGTGGTGACACCGGTGACTCCTGAGGTGTCTACCCCAAAGAGGCGCCGGGTAGATACACTGGAAATTTTGAAAGCCTTACAGGAGAATGAGAAGCAGGCTGATAAGGTGATGCAGGAGATGCAGAGAGAGCAGCGAGAGAGAGGAGAAGAGAGAGAGAGAGAGGCGAGAGAGGCTGCAGAGCACGAGGAGAGGAGGCACCAAGAGGCTGTGGAGAGGGAGGAGAGGCGGCACCATGAGGATGTAGAGAGGGAGGAGAGGTTTTTCAGGGAGATGAGGGAGAGGGAGGACAGGAGGGAGAGTGAGATGGCTGCCAGAAAGAGAGAGGTGTCTGCCAGGGAGGAGCGCCTCCTGGCAATTTTAGATAAATTCTCCAATAAATTGTAGAAGTGAAATAAATATTAAATAAATATGTAACAAATAATTTACACTGTGTCACTCGTTATATCACACCTTAACATCTTTTTTCCTGATTAGGTTACTCCAGACTTTCACATTGTGAATAGAGTCTGGCTGCTCTCAATTGGTAAATTGGTAAAAGCTTTGCAGGAATTGGTTGTACACTTGTGTGTTTACCTTTGAACTAATTGGTAAAGTCAAATTCATGATTGATCAATTCCTAAAAATACTACCTACCTACTTTATCAAACTGATAAGAAGTAGACAATGTATTTACCTCTGGTGTATGAATTGAACCATACAATGCTTAATACAATGTTTAATAATGTTGAACACATTAGATTTTGCAGAATGGTCATGTAATTTATTCAGATTTGTTTTGTTTTTTTAACATGCCAGACGAAATCAAACACAATCATACATTTTACATTTTTAAATGTAATCATGGTCAGGGACATAACATGCCATTGCCATCCTCTGTCTCTGCTCTGCACCAGAGACGGCTCCTGGAGGTGCTGGTGCTGGTGCTGGTCTTCGTGCCCTCCTGACATCAGCATCTGTCTCTGCTCTGCACCAGAGACGGCTCCTGGAGGTGCTGGTGCTGGTGCTGGTGCTGGTCTTCGTGCCTCCTGACATCAGCATCTGTCTCTGCTCTGCACCAGAGACGGCTCCTGGAGGTGCTGGTGCTGGTGCTGGTCTTCGTGCCTCCTGACATCAGCATCTGGCTCCAGCAGGTCTCCGTTGCTCATACATATGTTATGCAGAACAGGGTGCGTGATTCTTAACGGGGACCCACTGTATGTTATGCAGAACAGGGTGCGTGATCCTTAACGGGGACCCACTGTATGTTATGCAGAACAGGGTGCGTGATTCTTAACGGGGACCCACTGTATGTTATGCAGAACAGTGCAACAGACGATGACCTCCGTCATGTAAGTCACATTCACTTCCAGAGCCTTGAAGAAGATGGACCTCCATCTAGTCTTCAGCATCCCAAAGGACCGCTCAACAATGCTCCTGGCCTTTGACAAGCTGTTGTTAAAGCGAGCCTGGAGGTGGTTGCGAACGGGCTGTCTGAAGGGTGATGGGCTGGGATGGGCAGGGGTAGCCCCCATCTCCAAGTATGCTGTATCCTGGTGGAGGGTAGGACTGCTGATAGTAGATGGGGCTGTTCCTCAGTACTCTGGCATCATGAACTGACCTACAGTAACCCACGATCACATTGAGGAACTTCCACACGTTATCACAGATGGCCTGCAGCTGGATGGAGTAAAAGAGCTTCCTGTTAAAATAACAGGCAGCATCTTGTGCTGGGGGCTTCACCCTGACGTGATAGCCATCGATGGCACCAACCACACGGTTGAAGGCTGCAGATCTGGCCAGACGGGCAAAGCGACCCCCGAGGCGAGGGAGCTCTTCTGCGGTGGGATGTCGGACCACTCGCCCTGTGGACTACCCGGTGAATAGTTGCCCGGGGCATGGCAAAGGCCCTGGCAACCACACGGTAGGAGGAGGGAGTGGCAAGCCAGAAAAGAAAGATCAGGGTGTCGATTTCTGGGCCCCAGCCATGGTCGCATTCCCTGCCCAACACATCCATGAGTGCGTTGAAGGACACCCTTGAAAGGCGATAGTCAACCCTCATGTCACTGTGGCCATCAAAGTATAGTGCCAACACTGGCACTGTGTTATTAATCTGGCAGTACTTTCTGGGGCTGGGAGGACGCTGTGAGTGGGAAGAGGAAAGTAAATTAATTATGTTTTTTTCTTTAAAATAAAGTTAATATCTGGTTCTGTTACTGTGTTTTCCTTAATTCATTGTCTTTTCTTAACATTCATCAGAATTAGTACATGATAGAGCATATCAATAGGCCTGTCTATTCTGTTGCCTATTGCTTGGTGTATGTTAGTGTAAAGATCACTTAACATTTTGAGCACAAATTCATACATATTTGTGAAGTCTTATACTGATAGAGCTTTTAATTGTTTATCCACTTGGAGCAGACTGAAGTACTGATGGTAAAATAATAACTAGCAGCTTACTGTCACTGTCCTGCATAACATTTACATAGACAGTGAAAAAACATTTAGTAATTGCATTTAAGTATTGTGACATGAAATGGTAAAACGTCTGTGAACCTGCTGTGTACATTTAGTAATTCATCAACTTAATGCAAGGAACTGCTCATGACTTTTGAAAAGGTAAAGTGATTGATTAATCCTACTGGTGTAGCCTACTGCTGCACTGCAATTTGTGCATGATAGGTGTTTGTAAAATACATGAACATACCTCATGTTCAGCCAGTAGTAGGAGGATCCTGTGTCGGCGTCAGAGGCGATGTAGTTTCCACATGCTGTGAGTGTGAACGATTGGTTAATGAACGTGTGTGTTTGTAAACAAACGCCGGCATATATTTTTGGCGGGCTGAAAATTCGCGTTCACGTGTGTTGCGTTCGTCACGTCATCCCGTCATTTCCGGTAAGCGTTTTAACATAAGTGTTCCTTTTGGAACAATACTAACGATCGAAAGTGGGCACTACGGCAGTAAGTGGTCAGTGCACATTAGCAGTGCACTGACGGAAGTATTCAGAATGAGACAGACCCATAGTGTTGCTAGAAGTGGTGGCTGCGGACTCCAAATCTTTTAGACGACTGTCTTGCTCCTCTGTTATTCTCTGTAGGCTGGTCAATTCCTCTCTCACGGCAGCAATGTCAGCCTGTACTCCGCCAACGGCCAGATCTATTTTCGAGCAAATGTCAACTTTCAGTGAGTCCAGCGCTTTGGTTAGCATGCTGGCTGTTAGCCCATCATCAACACTATCAGTTGATTCCTCCGGGGAGTTAGCAGTAGCACCACGATCTTCTGTTTTTTTGGACGACGATTTAGCAGTCGATGGCTTCATAGTTTTTATTTCAGAATCGGTCATTACAAGTCCAAGTACTTTAGATAACGAAATATATCGATGTATGAGGTTAAAAGTCAGAATAATCTGTTTATTATCGAAATGAAAAAAGTTACCTCACAGAGCTTACCGAAAGACCACCTACATTACTCAAACGCAACAGCGCCCCCCCCCCCCCCCCCCAATCGTCAACATTTTGGTGTCCACCACTCTAGTTCATCCAAAACAAACCAGAAAAGGGACTCAGTGCTAAATACCGGAATTTTCCTTTAAATAACACAGCTAAAATATGCAGACATTATTCAGTACTTAAACAAGATCATTTTGAAAACTGTGACAAAAACGTGCACAGAAGTTCAAGTTCCTGTTCTTGACAGCGGAGTCTTCAGTTCCTTGAACATTGCATGAATCTCAGCGATGGGCCATGTCACGACAGAATGAGTCCTATATCGCTAATGTTAATCCAGACATATAAACCTGAAAGAGGGTCAGAAAAATGATTCTAAAATGTTTCTAATTTTGGCAAAAATGCATTCCTTCATCTATAACGTATCTGTCACCACAATATTACACTGTAAAACAACCTCCAAATGAGTTTGTAGACAAAAGAAATGCGTATGTGTTTAAGTTTAGTCAGGGAATGGGTCTGAAGTGGATATAATTTTCCTTCAGGCACCTGTTTTGTCTGGGCAAAGTTTCTGTTTTCCTTGGGCTGGTTCATGTTTGTTCTAGCTATTGGCCTCTTCAAGAGCTTCTGATGAATATCCACTCAAAATCTGAAGATTTATTGGCCAATGGGAGAGCTAGATAAACTATAAATAGGTAGCCTAAAGACAGTTAACAAATTGGCACCTATGCATTGTCGTTAGGTTAGTAAAATTCTTCCCGGAGACTGAAAATGTCATGGTAAAAATCAAACCTCTCAGTTGGCGAAAGATTTTGATTTGAAGTTTTATCGATGCGTCCCAGACACCCATATCATTGGAGGGTGGTCGCACAGAGCACACATATGAAATGCACGGAGAGGTGCTGATCTCTTTGAAATAGTGGTAAGTAAATATAAAACATGAAAGATGACCTTGCCACGGTCATCTATCGTTCATGCAAAGTTTCATGGTGACTAACACAAAGTATCTGGTTGCTTTAGAGCAAGGTTACAGCTAATTTCACAGTTTACTGTACAGTTAATTTTCTCCTAATTTCTTTTTTTGTTAAAATTATGACAATTTATACATTGTTGCTAATTTCTCTTAATTGGCTGAACCAAATTTAACAAATGACCCCTTATTTAAAGTTTAGTAACTGTAGATTTTGAATATCCAACAAAACCATTTTCATTCTTTGGCCAACTGGACTGACTTTGTTATGACATGACCCATATATACAGGGGTCGAAATTAACTTTTTGGCCTAATCATTAGCCTATTATGCAGCTTTTCAGAACGCAAGTTCACAAGTTCCACTGCAAATTCCATTCAAATGAACTGGCCTTCCCAGTGTTCGGAGGTCTAATCATTTTGTAGCCTATAATCAGACAGTGTTGAAACGTACGAATTCCGTTGCTCCATCTTGGTCAGTAATCAAGGATCTTTGCAATAATGACCACTGCAAAAATATGACAGTGGCAACGGTTTTTGAGCTATGAATCACGTCTTTCATATCATTCCGTGAGTAGTGTGTTCGCATCTGAAACTTTCAAGTTTGTGTGGCGATCTAGTTTTATCTGCAGATGCATGAAAGGGTAACCAAATAACTGTAAGACTCATGAAGTTTTCCACATGCCAAAGTGGAGCAGTAAGTTACCTGCCATAATTCAGCTGGCAATACAAAAATATACTCATCAGTTTTGATGTCCTGTCTAGCTGTCGGAATGAGACACATCATGATGCCCATTGCCGTGGGCATTTGCCTAGCATTAGGATTGGGGGAAAAAACATGATTCCCCTGATGTCATACCCCCATTTCTGTAACTCTTTTTTCATGTCTTTTTTTTGTTATCATCCTTCGCTCAACCCCAAAGCAGGTTTGGTCTTGTGGCCCCTAGATTTCATTGAGGGTCTTTGCTCATTACCTGGCAAAGTGTAAAATGAACAGTCATCATACATTTGCGTAAAGACACACTGGTCCAGACGTGTGTTTTTGCTCAGAATAATAACACATGCTCACATGACATTTGTTTTTGCTCA
The DNA here is from genome assembly GCF_018492685.1 of Alosa sapidissima. NCBI lineage: Eukaryota > Metazoa > Chordata > Actinopteri > Clupeiformes > Clupeidae > Alosa > Alosa sapidissima. The sequence goes on from NC_055967.1 coordinate 37,875,492, forward strand.
GAAGAAATCTGACATGTGTTTTTGCTCTTCAATCCTCCTACATAATAGTGTAGTACACACAGCATTTCTGCTATAGCAATGACACATTGACCACATCATTTGTTTTATCTCCACAGACAAAATCTTAATTAGCCAGGTTGACCAGCCACATGTAGACAGGATGACAAGCACAGCTCACTCTCAGCTGTGGAGAGGAGAGGACACAATCTTGTGATTCTGTCCGGCTTTATCTTCAGACAGAATCTCATTCATCCAGGATATTACAGGTGTAGCCAAGACAGCACTGGCCCTTCTACCTCACCCCGATGATTTAGTGGAGCGCACCCCATCACTGCTCACCACAGGTCCAGCATGGGGTTCCTCTGAGCGCTAGCCTTTCACAACACTAATGAATTGGTTTTTCTCAGGATTAGATTCATGCCAGCAAGGTCCTCAGCCAAGATCTTCACACTAAATAAATTGCTGTTCTCTGATCTGATGATTGCTGATTTGTTTTGTGGCTGAAGAGTATGCTTAAGATGGGAAACTCTGGTTACCTGTCATGCTAGTATGGAGAGATAAGATCCAGTGAAATACGGCACCTGTTGAAACGTATGCTGGAAGCTGAATGGCTTAATGAAAAGCTTTTTTATTTACCTGCAACTGTTAATCATCACAAGTGCAATGTGACCTCTTCACACAATATTTTAAGTGTCACAATAAAGTGGCACGAAAGGTTCCTTTCAGGACAATTTTTTTGTTGGCTGAGGAAGAAGTGATTACTTTTCATTATGTAATGTCCATTAGAGGATACTACATCAACAAAAACTGGCAGGCACACAAGGCCTTACAGCCAGGTGACTCATATATTTACAAGCATTTAGTGGCACTTTAATTAAAGAGCACATGGGGCTGCTCTGACTCTCTTTGGTAGGCTTACTTTCTGGAGCCTGGAGGCTGCATGAAAAGCTCGTCTGAGCACCCAGACTGAAGATTATGTTGCATGCAATGTGATCTGCAAACACAGGTACCCAGCAGGGCTTCATGTTCAGCAGACACAAGTGCAGAGCAAGAAGAAAGCTTCAACTGGAAGTCTTTTAGTCATGACATCACGCCTCCTAAGTGTAATCACGCAAGGTTTTTAGTGACAAAATGTATTCTTTAACATTCCAACCCCTCCTTTAAGTTGGGGGTCCTATCCTCAAGGCTAGATGGGTATTTTAACAATACTTCTTATCGATACTTCTATTACTACAACTAGACAGGTCATCTGCTGGAAACATTAGGCTTATTTACTAAAACCTATTTACACTATTATGCCTCGAAAAATAATACTGTGAACAGAAAACTGTCAGCTGTGGCCATGCTCTCTTAAGATCTAAAGACTAGAAATGACAGAAAACACAGGCAGGCTTTAATATAGACCATCTAGCAAAATGTCTTGAGTGCTTGTTCTCAAGAGTTTGCGCCTTATAAACATCTTTTTTGGTGTCAGTCAACTGAAAGATACACAATTTCCATCAGCAAGTCCTTCAGCACCTGGTCAGGTGTGAAGAGACACCACTGACTTAATACTCGAAGAGCTTTGAGGAAACACAAACAAACAAACATAAAAAAGAACAGAGAAAATAAAATTCACACTTTTTTTGTCTTGATTTTTCTGACAGGAAATGTGGTGCACAGTGTGGCAGTGTTATTTGAGTATGATTCGGTTATTCGCTTGCCAACACTGCTATTTTGAGGGTGCATTATCAAGAGCACAAAGTGGATAGTGTCTGGTCTTTTCAGCAAGGTGTGCTTAGCAACAAGTCTCTATCAATGCAACGCAGTCCTTCATTACTGTAGACTGTGAATTCAGTGGTTCTCTCTTTTACTTCCTGTTTATTGCTTTGCATTGTGTAGGCTACACTACCAAACACATACTATAGAACACATAGGCTACACTACCAAACACATACTATAGAACACATAGGCTACACTACCAAACACATACTATAGAACACATAGGCTACACTACCAAACACATACTATAGAACACATAGGCTACACTCAAACACATACTATAGAACACATACTATAGAACACATAGGCTACACTCAAACACATACTATAGAACACATACTATAGAACACATAGGCTACACTCACAAACACATACTACAGAACACATAGGCTACACTCACAAACACATACTACAGAACACATAGGCTACACTCACAAACACATACTATAGAACACATACTATAGAACACATAGGCTACACTACCAAACACATACTATAGAACACATAGGCTACACTACCAAACACATACTATAGAACACATAGGCTACACTACCAAACACATACTATAGAACACATAGGCTACACTACCAAACACATACTATAGAACACATAGGCTACACTCAAACACATACTATAGAACACATACTATAGAACACATAGGCTACACTCAAACACATACTATAGAACACATACTATAGAACACATAGGCTACACTCACAAACACATACTACAGAACACATAGGCTACACTCACAAACACATACTACAGAACACATAGGCTACACTCACAAACACATACTATAGAACACATACTATAGAACACATAGGCTACACTACCAAACACATACTATAGAACACATAGGCTACACTCAAACACATACTATAGAACACATACTATAGAACACATAGGCTACACTCACAAACACATACTACAGAACACATAGGCTACACTCACAAACACATACTATAGAACACATAGGCTACACTCACAAACACATACTATAGAACACATAGGCTACACTACCAAACACATACTATAGAACACATACTATAGAACACATACTATAGAACACATAGGCTACACTCACAAACACATACTACAGAACACATAGGCTACACTCACAAACACATACTACAGAACACATAGGCTACACTCACAAACACATACTATAGAACACATACTATAGAACACATAGGCTACACTACCAAACACATACTATAGAACACATAGGCTACACTACCAAACACATACTATAGAACACATAGGCTACACTACCAAACACATACTATAGAACACATAGGCTACACTCAAACACATACTATAGAACACATACTATAGAACACATAGGCTACACTCAAACACATACTATAGAACACATACTATAGAACACATAGGCTACACTCACAAACACATACTACAGAACACATAGGCTACACTCACAAACACATACTACAGAACACATAGGCTACACTCACAAACACATACTATAGAACACATACTATAGAACACATAGGCTACACTACCAAACACATACTATAGAACACATAGGCTACACTCAAACACATACTATAGAACACATACTATAGAACACATAGGCTACACTCACAAACACATACTACAGAACACATAGGCTACACTCACAAACACATACTATAGAACACATAGGCTACACTCACAAACACATACTATAGAACACATAGGCTACACTACCAAACACATACTATAGAACACATACTATAGAACACATACTATAGAACACATAGGCTACACTACCAAACACATACTATAGAACACATAGGCTACACTCAAGCACATACTATAGAACACATACTATAGAACACATAGGCTACACTCACAAACACATACTATAGAACACATAGGCTACACTCAAGCACATACTATAGAACACATAGGCTACACTCACAAACACATACTACAGAACACATAGGCTACACTCACGAACACATACTACAGAACACATAGGCTACACTCAAACACATACTATAGAACACATACTATAGAACACATAGGCTACACTCACATAGGCTACACTCACAAACACATACTATAGAACAAAGACATGGAAACATTTTTTACACCAGTGTTTATTGTGACTGCAAGATTCTCACTTAATTAACAGTGTTGTGGTAGCATGACGTCTATGCTATGCTAAACTATTCTGATTCTAATTAGCGAATAGGGATATTAGTGTTCGAATAGTATATCTCAAACAGTTAACCTATTATTCCGCTATCCGTGCACATCCCTAATAATTCTTTGACGAACACCTGCCTTGACGGAATGGATGATGGATTTTTTTTAACCATAATCACATGTATACACAATACTTTCAGCTGCCTCTTAAAAGGTATACTAGTCGTGATATACTGTATTTATATTTTACTTTGCCATTGTAAATAGCCTACTTCTCATGGCTTGTTGCCCCTGTACACTTGGGGGTAGCCGTGGCCTACTGGTTAGCACTTCCGGTTCGAACCCCGACCAGTAGGCACGGCAGAAGTGCCCTTGAGCAAGGCACCTAACCCTTCACTGCTCCCCGAGCGCCGCTGTTGATGCAGGCAGCTCACTGCGCCGGGATTAGTGTGTGCTTCACCTCACTGTGTGTGTGCTGTGTGTGTTTCACTAATTCACGGATTGGGATAAAGGCAGAGACCAAATTTCCCTCACGGGATCAAAAGAGTATATATACTTATACTATATACACAATGAAAAATGCTTTTGTTGTAGAAGCAAATGACTAACAACAGGCAAAAGCTATCTCCAAAGAGCTATATCTAGTGACAAGGTAATGTTTCACGATTCTCGCGAGAAGTCATCGGGTCGGCAATTCTTATGGTTGCATTGCTGGTTCTCTCGGTAGCGACCTGCTACGGCTATGCTCCATGGTTATGCAAGGTGACGATTCCCCCATCACAAGTTTGTTTACCATCAAATTGGCTTTGTAGAGGTTTTATTAAGGTACAAATCTTGCATAGTGTACCTTTAACATTCTGAATAATACCTAATTTGAATGATGCCCTAATTTGAATGGGCAAAGTGCAAAGTTTAAACCTATTTTTAAAACAAGCTAAAATTCACTCATCTAATTTAATGGGCAAGACCTTAAGCGCTAACATTGATGACTCCACTCAATGTTCTCACATGCAAAACAATAGCTGTAGTTCTTGCATGAGAACTTTGCACTTTGTCCGCATTTTAAATTAGGGGCCCTTAAAGACTAATTATATGAATAATAGATTATTCATTTGCAAAGCATTCAAACTTCTGTATGTGTGTATGGCCTCCCGCGTCCGGCTGCCTGCTCTGAGCCCAGCATGGGTAACACCTTTAGATGCCATTATGCTTTTTCCAGACCACTGCACATACAGTCATATAAAAAGGCTTTGGCACCCATACTAATTTGACTAAAAAGAGAAATAAAATATAATCTTTTGTAAATTGATCTTAAAAATGAGTACAAATCCAACCTTTAAGGACACCAATTTTCTTTGTGAATGAATAATGTATTGTAAATAAATAAATAAATAAATAAATAAATAAATAAATGCTCTTCCTTAAAATACAGGGTGCATACGTATGGGCAACCTTATGTTAAATTCCCATACAGGCCAGTTATTTCATGGATCCAGGATATTATGCATCCTGATTAAATTCCCTTGGCCTTTGGAATTAAAATAGCCCCACATCACATACCCTTCGCCATACCTAGAGATTGGCATGGGGTACTTTCCATAAAATTATCTCTCAATGCAAATCAAACCGGCTATTAGGCTAACTGAAATAAAACAAAGCTAATATCTTCGCCTCTGTTGACCCCTAATTTTGTCACTACCAACACCACACTCAAACGCACGGACATGCATGGACACACACATACACACATAAGGCAAAAAGTTTTATTCATAAGCCCGTCAACTTAACTTGGGTAATTTGCAAGAGAAACTGAAGGCTGGCCTGGTACTGCATAATTAAGAATCAAGACTGTGCTCAAAAACTGAAAAATGAGCATGAGTCAGAGTCAGCCCCTTTCAAAAAGGCTCACACAGCTCAGTGCACATGTATGGCATACAGGCAGACAGGAGGACATCAAAAGAGCCATATTCCTTCATTTACACTTGGGTATTCAAGTAGTTTAATCAGCCCAATACCTCTCCACATTCTGTCCCAAACAACGGAGAGTGACCAATCCTGCTAAGCCACTCACCCAGCCATTTCTGTTATCTAAAAAAGCTGACCAACAATACCCTGTGGCCTGCAAAGACTTGCTTAGAGCTTTTCATAAGCAAATAGGCACCATCTATCCCCCTAAAGTGGCTCTTGCCCTTGGTTTGGGTTACTTAGCTTCATACCAGCTACACTAGCTAATGACGAACAACAGTTTGACTTCCTGGTTAACTTAGGTAAGTAAAGAACAGAGAAATTCGAAAGACCATGACAATGTGACGGCAGAAGGCACATGGCTATAACAGGCCTCTGTAGTCATGGTGATGCATAACGGTAAGGGTCATTTCCACAACATGCCAGCCGTCATATGCACATCACTGTGGCATTCTGGGACCTAATTACAACTTGCCAACATATTAGTGGGCTGACAGTAGGTCCAAGTGTGACAATGCCACCACATAATCACACTCTCTCACTCATCGCAGTAGATCTCAGTCATGATGCCATTGACCTCAGATAGTTTTCACTGGACTACTGAAGAGCTCAGATACAGTAAGCAATAAAGCAGGAAGTTAGCTTCATTGAGTCCCTAATCCGATCCCATCATATTCTTTTCACTTAAGCATTCCCTTATACAATAACTGATCTATGATAACATATGCCATCTTTTATTGATATAACAGAGGAAAACGCACAGCTGTTTGATGGGTCTCTAAATGGCATTCTTGTGTTTCCTTTTAGCTCTTACTTAATAGTTCATTTGAGTTGGTCTTAATTGATTTTTTGTCACTGCATTATTTACGATGTGCCACCACACTCCTCATTGCTACCACAGAGGGAAGTTTGTCTACTGATGTGCTTTACTTCAGCGGAGTACGCGAGTGCAGAGCTGAGATGCTTTCTCCATAATCTTGTAAAGAACAGATCAAATTAAAAGCACCTGGACCCAGAGGAAGCAACATGGGGGGGATCCTTTTAAAAAGCCATTCCATATACCCTTAGGCCTACCCTAGAGGCAAAGAGCTCACCCATCTGTACCTGCACATACAAACACAATACTTATATGTTCTATATGTTCAATAGACAAAAACAAACAAAAATTATAGCTGCAAGCAGCAATGTGGGGGCCAAGCAATTGAGCAGGAGTTGTCATGGCAACCCAATGTTGTTACATTATACACACACCCAATTAACCCCCCATCCCACACACACACATATACACAGATAAACCTCCTCTCCCACACACCCCAATAGCCCCCCACAAATAAGCATGCCTCAAACATCACCAAATGTATTGTGCGTCCTCAGGTTGTAGTCACAAGTCCACATACCAAGTTTGGTGTCGATACGAGAAAGTGTTGATAATTATAGTGCCTCTAGTGGTCAAATGTCACTAAATATATTGAGCGTCTTCAGGATGTGGTCCCGAGTCCTTGTACCAAGTTTGGTGTCGATACGAGAAAGTGTCGCAAATTATACCACAGAGGGAAGTTTGTAGGACTAGATGCATTAGCTAAATATATTCATCATATCTTTCATTATGAACACCATGGCACAGTATACTCTCTCTGCACAAAACGTCCTTTCATTCATTCATTTTTTAAAATGGTACAAATGCATTAATTAAGAAAAGGCTTTATAATTAGTTCTCGTAGCACTGTAACCAGGAATGTGCAAGGAGATGCATTCAAATGAACTGCATTTTGAGAGATGTATAGAATGTATGGATTGTATAGAATACCAACCTGATTTCTCTGTGATCACTGTTCACTGACGATAGCAAGCGTTTCTAAGGGAAGTGCCAGAGAGAAGAGGGATGTGACTTATTATGTATTATGAGATCAAATTCAATATAGAAAATCGTCTCTTTTACTTGTGAGAGTAAAACGAAACCCTGAGAGCTAACATTATGTTTTATCAAAACATAACAAGCAACTCAGTGGATAATTAATCTTTAATTATGTATCAGAAGTCAATATTTGTAAACAGCGCCTATATGACTTACAGTCTGGACTCTGGGGGGAATTCCACCCCCTTTGACTGTGATCTGCTGTGGCCAAATGGAAGATTTGTAAGAGGACAGACAGACCTTATCTCCATGCTCCTCAAGGCTACGTGTGTGTGTGTGTGTGTGTGCGCGTGTGTGTGTTGTGTGTGCTGTGTGTGTAATGTGTGTGTGTGTAGCGTGTGTGTGTGTTGGGTGTGTAATGTTTTTGTGTAGTGTGTAGGCCTCCAACCCAGGGTACCAAACCTGCATCTTCACCACAATGTGTATGAGCCAGGTGTGTTGGCAAAACAGTCAGCATCCACCGCCATGCCTCTCCCACCCCAGGATGCCCCAAACTTAGTGCTTCACCCATCTCTGGGGTCCTTCACACAGCCTAACCTGGACGCATGTTCATTTGACCCATCGTACCATCTGGCCATTTCAGCATTGCACACACTGGATAAAAATACACACACAAAAAAATAAATATGCAAACTAAACATTTTCAGTTTCAGTGCCTCATAAACAACAGTCGACAAAGAGCCTTACATCTACAGTAAGAAACTTAAAAATACATCATGTGAAATAAATTGCCTGTAAAAAGCAATTAAGGCCATGCTAATGTATACTGTAAAACGGCACAAATTATATGGTTCATAAACTATACTGTTTACAGCCATACCATAATGGCGAAACTGCACATGCTTTTAAAAGTCAACAGGCCATTTAAATGTAGACAGACCCATCTTTTGTTGATCTGTTGGTAGCAAAAGGCCCTTTAAACTTCAAATTGACACTGGAGACTATGATAATGGACTGTGTAGAGAGGCCATTTGTCAGTCAAGACCATAACAGCATTAGAGTGGAAAGCACGCGCTCTCAATTTGGAACGTTCCTGAGTACACCCTGATGACAGATAATGGATCTTTTTTCCTGGCTCTAGTTTACAGCTATTAAAATCTCAAAGGGTCTTGTGAAAGAAATGTGAACATTCGCTAAGGGTTCTCCATTTTGTTATATCTAACCTTACTCAGCGGGAACACATAAATCACAAAAGGATGCCACAAAATGCAAAACACAACACAACAATTTCAATGATCTACTGAGGTGCTTTACTTCAGCGGAGTACGCGAGTGCAGAGCTGCGATGCTTTCTCCATAATCTTATAAAGAACAGATCAAATTAAAAGCACCTGGACCCAGAGGAAGCAATGGGGGGGATCCTTTTAAAAAGCCATTCCACATACCCTTAGGCCTACCCTAGAGGCAAAGAGCTCCCCCATCTGTACCTGCACATACAAACACAATACTTATATGTTCTATATGTTCAATAGACAAAAACAAACAAAAAATATAGCTGCAAGCAGCAATGTGGGGGCCAAGCAGTTGAGCAGGAGTTGTCATGGCAACCCAATGTTGTTACATTATACACACACCCAATTAACCCCCCATCCCACACACACACATATACACAGATAAACCTCCTCTCCCACACACCCCAATAGCCCCCCACAAATAAGCATGCCTCAAACATCACCAAATGTATTGTGCGTCCTCAGGTTGTAGTCACAAGTCCACATACCAAGTTTGGTGTCGATACGAGAAAGTGTTGATAATTATAGTGCCTCTAGTGGTCAAATGTCACTAAATATATTGAGCGTCTTCAGGATGTGGTCCCGAGTCCTTGTACCAAGTTTGGTGTCGATACGAGAAAGTGTCGCAAATTATAGCACCCCTAGTGGTCAAAGGTCGCAAAATTGATTGTGCATCCTCAGGTTGTAGTCACGAGTCCACATACCAAGTTTGGTGTTGATACGAGAAAGTTTTGCAAATTATAGCACCCTAGTGGTCAAAAGCCACCAAATGTATTGTGCATCCTCAGGTTGTACTCACGAGTCCACATATCAAGTTTGGTGTCGATACAAGAAAGTGTTGATAATTATAGCGCCCCTAGTGGTCAAAGCTCACTAAATATTTTGTGCGTCTTCAGGATGTGTTCCCGAGTCCATGTACCAAATTTGGTGTCGATACGGGAACGTTTTGCTAATTATAGCACCCCTAGTGGTCAAAGGTCGCTAAAATTATTGTATGTTCTCAGGATGTGGTCCCGAGTCAATGAGCCAAGTTTGGTTTCGATACGTGAAAGTATTGCAGAAATATGAGCCCACTTCCTGTGATTATAGCGCCACATAGTGGTCAAATTTAACCATATTTCTTGAGCGTCCTCCTGATTGGGTCCTTAGTCCATATACCTAGTTTGGTTTTGATACGTGAAATCATAGCGGAGATATTACTTCACTTCCTGTTTGACGGCTTCGCCGCCAAACTTGATTGGTCGTCACGGGCAACGGGTTTTGAATATTGTTCCAAAAAGCAATGCATTTATAAGTCATGGTCTGAAGATCATCTGCGTCATGTTTCGTGAAAATCGGATAAACTTTGTGACCTTTGAAAACTTTTAGGTGTTTTTGATTAAATCCAATATGGCAGCCGGATCAATTACGTTGACATCACAAATTCACATCTGTCGGCCTTAGGATCTCCCACAGACACCACTAGTACATTAACATTAACATTAACATTAACAGACACCAATAGCAAGTTTTAATTTCAAACACATTACCCGTTACAGGCCAAAATGTAATTTTGCTCATTACAGCGCCACCTATAGGTCAAAAGTCATCAAATTTATTGAGCCTCCTCCTTATTGGGTCTTGAGCCCATGTACTGAGTTTAGTTTTGATACATTAAAGCTTTACTGAACTATTACTTCACTTCCTGTTTGGCGGCTTTGAATTCAGGTTCTGAATATGGCTCCAAAAAGCAATGCGTTTGTGAGTCATGGTCTGACGATCATCTGCGCCAAGTTTTGTCAAAATCGGACAAACTTTATGACCTTTGATTCCTTTTAAGTGTTTTTGATTAAATCCAATATGGCGGAAAATCCAACGTGGCGGAAATTGACGTCATGGGGTGCGTTGAGTTCGGTCTCATCCAAGGATTCCAAGTATACCTCAATTTGTATGGTTGAAACTTTAAGCGCATAGATGTAATGCAAAATCTGACACATTGGGGGCGCTAGAGCACTTGACATGAAACTTAGTGAAATTAATCATATGACTATACCGAATCAATGTGCCAAATTTCCCAACTTTTTACTGTATGGTTCAATGGCAAATGAGTGTTTCGTTATAATAATAATAAGAACACAGAGAATCACTATGGGTTGCCTCGCAGCTTCGCTGCTTGGCCCCCAAAAATGCTGGACTTGATTTTAGCGTGTACTGGTACACTGGTTGCACATGAATGAAAGGTCTAGAAATAGTCAAGCATTTCTCTTTCGGTTTATAAAATTGATTCATACTGTGATTACCCAATTTGGGGACAAATTCCAAAATAATTGTTTAAGTTAAGTTTTTTTAAGTTTTAATCAATGTTAAAGGAAGATAAATTTTGATAAAAACAAGCTGAATATGTTGTGCCACTGTATTCAGACACGTTCATTTAGGTTGGAAACTGATACTTTGTGCTCAATACCTAATAGTCATGGTGGGAACAAACGCGTGGATCATCTCAAAGCATAACATAAGATACAACTCAGCTCTAAATGCTACTAGTCTCTAAGCTAACTCTCTTTCAGAAATCTCATGAAAACTTTTGGGAACACTGTTAGCTGCACGATTATAACAGTGTTCTTTCAAAGACATGGTCATGGTGACACCAAGGCTCATGAAACACAATGAAATGGTGACACCAAGGCCCATGGGAACACAATGAAATGGTGACACCAAGGCTCATGGGAACACAATGAAATGGTGACACCAAGGCATCCCATGTGTGTTAGATTTTGTTGGATAAATTCATTGCTGTGGCAAAATATGTCAGTTCAATGTAATAACATTGTGTTTGAAAGATTTTAATTTCTTTTTTGTGGTTTAGTAACAGTGACAAAGTCTCTTTTCCTTTGTCTCAGTAACTCACGTGATTCAATTAGAACAATTGATTGCTCGATTGGAATGACTGTGAACTCAATACGGTTGTTTTATTCAAAACTAGACTGTTTCATGTCAGCCCTGACTTTCCCTTTTTACAGTGCAGTAGCCCCCTTTCAGAAAACTAAGTTATTTTTATATTATCAAAATGTGTGATATCTATCTATCTATCTATCTATCTATCTTGAATTTCCCCTTGAGGATCAATAAAGTATCTATCTATCTATGTGTGCACATTGTAAAAAGCTGTAAAAAAATAATTTCAATTATAAAATACTCAGTTAAGTTTGACAAAGTGTATCATGATGAAGATGACCAGAGGTTTGCCCGAGCTACATGGTGAGTGCCTTGGACCTTTATTGACAAGCATGACAAGATAAAACAAGTATCTTTTCTGCATAGTTTTACTTATGTCTCTTCGATAGCGTAGCAAAGTTACTGTGTGAGTACCACAGAGCTGACCAAACAGTGCTTAGTCATGATATTACCACAGAGCTGACTAAGGCTGGGCGATATATCGATATAAAAGATATATCGATATAAGTCAAGTCGGCTTTTATTGTCAATTTCTTTACATGCCTGGTCATACAAAGAATTGAAATTTCGTTTCTTACTTTCCCATGCAGACATAGACATGCTTTAAATACAGACATAGACATACTATAGACATAGCCATAGACAATAAACATTAAATTAAAGTGCAAGACTGAAATATAGAACATGTATGTATCAAAATAGAAATATAGGACATATATATAAAAAAAAAAAAAAATAGAGGTAGTTGTGTTGTATATTTATATAGTCTTAACAGTTACATGAAGTTTAAACTTGTGCTTGTGTGACCTGTATATGTACATTGATATGCAGTATGCAGTAATTTCAAGTATATCAGGCTTGATGTGAAGCAGCAACACGTTTGGCTGCGCAGTCACAGTGCAGTTCCACATGGCGGGGGGGGGGGGGTTTGGTAGACAGGATCCTAGTTTCCTGGTTGGCTGGTGGGTGGGGGGGGGGCTGTCAGTGATGGGAGAGTGGGTAGAGTGTTCAGCATCCTGATTGCTTGGTGGATGAAGCTACTTGCCAGTCTGGTGGTGCGGGAGCGGAGGCTCCTGTACCGCTTTCCAGAGGGCAGGAGGCTGAACAGTTCGTGTGCAGGGTGGGTTGTATCCTTGATAATAATAATAATAATAATGATATAATTTAAAATGCGATATGGAATTAGACCATATCGCATTTATCGATATAGGGGCAGGCAGAGACACTCCGGCACTCTTCAACAAACATGGAGAAAGCAACAACGTCTGAGCATGCGGAGGAGAGTCTCTTGGTTAGTAAAAGAAAAAGTAGGAGCTCAATAATTGGGGCAGCCGTGGCCCACTGGTTAGTACTCTCCGGTTCAAGCCCCGACCAGTGGGCCACGGCTGAAGTGCCGTTGAGCAAGGCACCTAACCCCTCACTGCTCCCCAAGCACCGCTGTTGTTGCAGGCAGCTCACTGCGCCGGGATTAGTGTGTGCTTCACCGTGCTGTGTTTCACTAATTCACGGACTGGGTTAAATGCAGACCAAATTTCCCTCACAGGATCAAAAGAGTATATATACTTATACTTTATATATATAATTTGGAGATGGTTTGGACACAAATTTTCAGATGAGCAACAAAACCACGCTGAATGTAGGGAGTGCCATAAGCACATTGCAGCCAGTGGTGGAAGCACTAAGAATCGTTCACCACTTGAAAACGTGCCACAAAGTGCAATATGAAGAGTGTGTGAAACTGCGTGCTGCAGAAGCCACAGACCCAAGCCGTCCACAACCCGACAAAGCTCCAGCCCCAAAACAAAGCTCACTGCAAAACTTCATTTTTTCCACAGTGTGCCGTATGAGAAGAAAAGCGACAAGTGGTGTGCAATAACAAAAGCGGTGTCCTCTCACATTGCCAAAGACATGGTCCCTGTTGCAACAGTGGAACAGGTTGGGTTCTAAAAGCTAATGAAAACCATGGACCCGAGATATGTCCCAGTCGCAACTGATTTGCACGAGAAGCACTGCCACAAATGTACAGTGAAGTCAGACAGAGCCTTGCAAACCGGCTTGCTAACGTCACCCATTTAGCGTTGACCAGCGATATGTGGTCAAGCAGGACATGTGAGCCTTACATGAGCGTGACAGTTCACAGTTTGTTATCTCTTTATATATAAATGCTGCCCTTACTAGGGTTTGTCATATTTTGTTCTTTTGTAAGAGAAGAAAATCTGTAATTTGATTTTAAAAAGCCATTTATAGTTGTCAAACTAAAAAAATATTGTATTCTCATATAAGCTTAAATATATTTTTTAAGAGCAATATTGGCCTATTTTATTTTATAGCCATTTTTATTTAAGATATTTTTTTATTTAAATGAGCACCTTACAGAGCTTTGATTTCAAAAAAGGCAGTCCAGTTGTTATACAGTGTTTATGTTTACATTATTATTTGAGTAGTGAGTTTTAATAAAACTACTCATATTTGACTGAACATTTCATTTCACAGCTCTAACATTACGGAAAAAATATTGGGATATATATCGTTATATGTTTAAATCGTTAAATGGTATATGGTTAAATGACTCATTACAGGGCGAATGAAGACTCTCTCGCCCGCCCCTACTGCCTGTAGGAAGAATATCCCGCTTATAAGTTTGGTTTTCGTACCCGCCGACCGAAGCAGGATCAGTTTACATCCTGCATCCACAGCACAGAGGCAGGCTAACGAAACGCTAGCGATTGTTGCAAACGTGTGTATAATGGCAGAGCCGGCGAAGAAGCAGCGAAAACCCTTGACGGAAGATGCAAAGAAAAGGAAAAGAGCTTCAGAACGAGCGAGGGGGATTTTTTACTCGCAAAGTTTGGTCGTTTGAACTACTGCCCCTAGGCAGTCGACTTGTGTCGTTTCTTTGGTAGTTCCTGTTGGTGTCCGGAGCGCCTAACCAAAAATAACAACCGCCTAACCAAAAATTACGAAGTGGATGTTTATCCCATGACTCAATAATTGATCTATCCTGTAAGCTTTATTTTGATTAAGACACTGACTCCCCTACTTGGCTCATACTTGCTTTTTATGTTAATTTGAGTATTGCCTTGCTTTTTGAAAAGCTAATATTATAATCTTCACAGACACTTACATCAGTCCAGTGAGAAATGGTGTAGTCAGTGCCGGCCAGAGCCTTTTGGGGGCCCTTAGCAGAATTTGATTTGGGGGCCCCCTCCCACAACGCAGAGTCACCTGTGCTTGGCGATAATTGATAAATAACTTCACACTATAATGTCATATTATAAATTAATACAGTGAGGTTATGTATTAATACAGTGACTGATTATGAACTACTGTCCCCCTGGACACAGATGCATAAGGACTCGGTAGGCTCATTCAGTAATCCATCCTTGCTCACATGCCAAAAATGTTTTGGGGCTCCGCTCTAGACTTCTGGCCCCATGTGCTTGGTAAACCAATGTATTAGTTGTTATTTACACCAACCCTGTCACCTTTTAATCTTAGAGGGTACCAATTTATTTATTATTTACAGATTTATTTGAAACATTCATATTCAAAGTGAAGCACTAAGGGTGGTTTACTGAAGTTGAATTGACAAATAACAAAATACAACAGCATTTGTATTTGTTGTAAATAAGTACATCCGTCTAATGACTTGTTTTTCAACAGATTTGCAGAACAAATCCGCAAATGTGCATTAAATTAGCAATCTTCAACTACAAAATAAAACCAAAATAGACAAACATTAATAATCAAAAATAAAATGTCCCAAAAAATAGATACTTATTCCTACTTCGTTCCTGGCTTTCAGGTATCTGCAACTCTGCAGTGGACGAACCTGCAATGATTAAATAAATACATAAATAAATAAAACAAAAACTATGTTAAATGTGTCATGTCATATTAACAGGCTATGTAACCATTTGCCATCAAGAAAACCTCACCTTCTGTGTCATCAGCCATGGAGGCAGACACTTGATGAGGTAGAGTTAGGTAGTGGTAGAGATGTGCGCCAAAGTACTTCAACAGTGTCTCTGAAAAAAAAAAAACATATTGCATAAGTGCATATTTGATGGAGCAGAATGAGTTTATTTTGCTATCATTACTTACACTCATCAACAAGCAATTCCACATGTAACAATTCATATTCTATTGGCAAATGAGGCATAATCAAAAGTATACTTAAGTGCAGTATGGTGAACGCTTAACATGGTGATCTACTGCAGCCTAAATATTAGGGTAGCACCGCTACATCACTTGCCACTATCCTAATCAAATGTAAGTCTATTTTCATCACCGAAGTCTCCCCACCCAACATGGTATATTTTCTCAAACACTACCATCTCTCTCCAAAGATCTTAGAGCAGAGCGCACGTACTGTTCCATCTTTGCCTATGAAGCTGGAACGTTACCGATGCCCAGAGTCGCGCTAGTCAGTGGGTTGGGGTTGGGACTGGGAACCTGGGCTTAGCCTGCTGTTGCTATCAGACTTACCACTATGAACAGTAATAAACTATCAACACTTTCAGGTGCGAAATCAGAAACAATCCCTCTGTGGTAAATTTGCCTTCAGCTACAGTACGTTTTCATGTAGCTACTGTAGTGCTAATGTCCACTTCAGTCAGCTAGCTAACTTTAATTTACAACATAAGCCCACCTATGGCTAGGGTACATGCTTGATTAAACATCCAAAACAATCCCAATATCCTTGACATCTGAAATACACCTAGATAAATATATATTAATGGGAGACATTTCTCTGTTGATGGCGGGGATTTAGCTCTGGTGATGGCTTATATTAGATCATGACAGCTAGCTAGCTAGTGCTACCTCAAGCACAAAACATACTGTAAATAATCATGCAAACATACCTGTATCTTGCTTGCTCGTTTTTCTCCTCCTCTGTCATTTTCTTCTTTCTGTTTTCGGCACCAGAGGTATACGTCCTTTTTTGTGACTTTTCTTAACATTACCGTCTCTTCCGATTTTTGAACTTCATGCAGTGTCTGCACAAATTGTCTATGCACCCGAGGTGTATAGTTCATGCGCGTGACTCAAAGGCTGGCAGACACAGTAGAGGTAGGCAGGCATATTGATCATGAAATCAGAATTTTCCTGTTTTAAATTATTAATTGTTTCATTTATTCATTCATTGATGTCACTTGTTTATGTTATTTATTATGTAAAAAAAAAGAAAGTTGATTGGGGGCCCTCTGGTGGCCAGGGGCCCCCAAGCAGCCGCTTAGTTCGCTTATGCCTCGGGCCGGCCCTGGGTGTAGTGGTTGAAGCAGGTGGCTTGTTATCCCAGCGTTGTAGGTTCGATTTTCTTATGATGTGAGATTGTCGTCTTGCTTCTCGCTACCTGCAGGTGAACTAGTGTGACACGTATTTAATTGTTTTTGACTGATGTCTTGTACCTATTGGTCTCTCGATGTAGAGTAAATAAATGGTCAATACCTATTGTTGTGTCTCGTAGGCCTACTCTTACTCAGAGGTGAAAAGAAGAGATAGGATGCGAACTCCGGCCGAGCGCGCAGTGCACAGACGCTCTGCCCTTAAGCCACGAGAGATTCCCAGTAATTCATCCAGGCTATATATTTTTTCCAACATAGATATTTAACCCAAATAATGACTAATATTGGTCGGCTATAGTTAAATGTTTTGTATGCTTGCAATAGGTTTAGGTTTTTGCTGATGGCAATGACAATGCCAGCATTAATCACTTGGTTTAAATTAGAAAAATGTCAACATAGGCCGTGACATTTCTAGGGGGTGGGGTATTACACGTTGCCATTGTTTCCACCAGTGATATGCATCGCTGCATCATCAACAACGTTGTTGGAACTACGGTGTTCGAACGTCGGAGGTAGCGAATTGCGAACAATGTCGTCGTTGCTAACTTTTCTAGAAACGACCCCCTGAATGGCCAGTATTTTCTTTATTCATTGAAGCCTCTATGTTTACAGGCTTGTGGCGATGCACAATGTGCTACACTTCGTGAGGGGGAAAAAATCGTTGCAGAGAATCGTGATATCAATTCTATGCTAAAAAAATCGTGATTCATATTTTTATTTTTCAAATCGTGCGGGCCTACTGCAATCTACAGTTAAATTACTGTAATTTTACATATGTATCGCAATTTTATATGGGCTCAGTTGAGGAATCATGGGAACTATATGAAATACGACATAGGCATTTTTGCTTTCATGCGTCACAGCCTATATGTCAATTTTAATGGAGCAATATTGGCATTGCTCAGTGAAGCAGTGTTGCCAAAGAAAACCTATAACAAAACAATACAAAGAGATACAGTATCTGTTTGAAAAAAAAAAGAAAAAGATATCAAATGTATAAACACGTTTTGATCCACCAAGTGGGTGTATAATACCAAAAATATGAACAGTAGGCATGCAGCAGAGGCTATTAAAAGCTCCAGTATAATATAATATGAGGTTGATTTATTATTCAAGTCAAGTCAGTTAAGTCAGTTTTATTTTTAAAGTGCATTTAAACATGCACAGAGTGCAACCCAAAGCGCTCCACAAACAAGACATATAACAACACAAAAGATGCCGGATGGAGCAGCGTAGTCGCCAGCGTGCCCATGACATCAAGACATGACAAATACAAAAAATGCCGGACGGAGCGGCGTAGTTGCCAGCGTACCCGTGACACCAAGACATACAACAAAACAAATAAAAAGTTAAAAAAAAAAAAAAAATTTATATATATATATATATATATATATATATTTAAAAAGTGGGAAAAGTGATGTTAAAATTAGTATTCAGTGCCTATACTGACAATGGGCATCCGCATCTCAGGTCTGGGACTGGGTAAGCAAAATGGGACATTCATTTGTCCATTGGGCAAGCTGAACCAAATGGGATTGATGCCCGCATTAGCCCATATGATTTGAATGGTACAATAAATTAGAGGACTGATGCTATGGCTATTCCATTTAGATGATAATTGTACACTATATTTCACTGTGATGGACCCAATGTGTGACTTAATCAAGCTTAGAAATGGAGGTTAGAAATGACTAGGCCTATATATAGTCAGTAACACTAAAAGAAAAGAAAAGAAAAGTATACTATGGTGGTTCAGGTATTTTTGGTGACTGTAGATCCCCCCTTAGAGTCGCGATATATATTTTACTCTGCTGTTGTAAATAGCCTACTTCTCGTGGCTTGTTCCCCCGGTACACAATGAAAATGCTTTTGTTGTGGAGGTGAAGAATTAACAAGCAAAAACTCCAAAAAGCTATATCTACTGACAAGGTAATGTTTCACGAGATGAGATGTCTTCCGACCGCTATTCCTTAAGTTGCATGGCTGGTTCTCTCAATAGCGACATGCTACAGCTGTGCTATATTGCTATGCTAGGTGAACAATTCCCCTATTACAAGTTTGTTTACCATCAAATTTGAAAATACATGCGCTCACAACAGAGTGGCATACTTTCAATCTACAGGACGAAGCCTCTTTACTAGTGGGGAAATATATCATTGAATACAGGACGAAGCTTCTTTACTAGTGGGGAAATATATCATTGAATACAGGACGAAGCTTCTTTACTAGTGGGGAAATATATCATTGAATAGCTGCTAGTAAACACTGGTTTTAAAGGAGAATTCCGGTGTGATATTGACCTAAAGTGTATTGAAACATGATACCGAGTGTGAACGTATGTCTCATAGCCCATCTCGGCTTGTCCCCTGCACTCCGAAATCTGGCGCTAGTTAGCCGATGCTACCAACAGCTTTTTCAATAGTGGTGCTTCGGCATCGGGCTAGCCATGCAAATAAATCACTGTTTTACACCCATTTACGAGGCTCAATGTATCTCCACACTTCATTGGTAGACTTCCGAGGGCCCTTTGAGAAATGCATGGATTCCAGTTGCTGCTACTGGAAGAAACTGGAATCCATGCATTTCCACTGAATTATTTTTGGAATCTGATCCCTTATCATACCTGTTCATTCTTACTCATTGCTCGACTTATCGTGACTAAATTCAAGATGGCTGCAAACACTAAACTTCGTGAAGATACTGTCTGTATAAATCGTCTTGTAAGTAAACTACCAGTGCTTTTTCAAAGTTCTCAATGTCTCGTTTTAAATGTCAGGGCCCTCGGAAGTCTACCAATGAAGTGTGGAGATACATTGAGCCTCGTAAATGGGTGTAAAACAGTGATTTATTTGCATGGCTAGCCCGATGCCGAAGCACCACTATTGAAAAAGCTGTTGGTAGCATCGGCTAACTAGCGCCAGATTTTGGAGTGCAGGGAACAAGCAGAGATGGGCTATGAGACATACGTTCACACTCGGTATCATGTTTCAATACACTTTAGGTCAATAACACACCGGAATTCTCCTTTAATGAGAGTCAGACCTTGTGAGGAATTATGTTTGTGGGGGTAAAAAATGTTTCCATTTACTTATTCATGTGCCCTCAGATTGGACTGAGGTTTAATTTTCTCCAGCATCAAATCAATTGTCAGACACACACATCCAATGATCTGGCTCAGGCACCCAAACAAGTAGCGCCTGGCTCATTTCTATTCCAAACTCAGATGAGTCACTATTGAAAAGATGCATGTAGTAAGCACACACTGGAATATCTAATCCACGATTGGCACTGCTCATCAGCATCTCCTGAGGGCCACAGTAGCAGAGCACAACACAAGCACACAGACCTCTGTGCTCAGAACTCACACAGACCCCTTGTGTTCAGAACTCACTTTAGAGGTTGCTCATACATTTTGTTGTTATTGTGAACTTTGGAATATAGCTACCTTTCCGTTTTTGAGGCAGTGACAAACATCCTCACATATAAGTTTAAGGGCATAATGGTAGCCTACTTGTCCTTGTTGATTCAAACACAGATTCTGGGTCAGGCAACAGTGATATTCCACCCTTAAGAAATACTTCCCCCACATATTGAGGATGCCAAACAAAATATGAAATTATAGACCTAATTATTTCTATAACCATCAATATGTGCACAGTCCTGCTTCATGTGTATTTCTTACATCATGCGTTTTTGTAAGCTATTTTATTTTCATGGGTCACAGTGACATCTAGTGATCGTCTTTGCTAATCACATTTCCCCCACCCCACCATAACCAAAAAACCATGCAAATAACCGAGGCAACATATTACTACATACACTGTTTACACTACACCAGTGTTTCTCAAAGTGTGGTCCAGGGACCACTGGTGGTCCGCAAGCTAGCCCAAGTGGTCCGTGAGCAGACGTGGTAAAATATAATATAGATGAGTTGTTTGCAATATTGAACCAACTTGCATGTAAATCCAAACATTTCTGCAACATGCCTATGTAAGCCATGCCAGTTTAAATCATATGAATTCTCTGACACAATAATACAATCAAAGTGGTTCAGTGAGTAGGCCTATTGTGTAATTTACTATTGAAGTAGGTCTAATTTATTTATGTATTTTTAGCTAGGTGGTCCGTGAGGCTTTTTTATTGATTAAGTGGTCCTTGGTCTGAAAAAGTTTGAGAAACACTGCACTACACTACAACACTACATACACTGTTTACACTACACTATAACATAATACATGTTATCTTAAGTTCTACCTCATGTCTTTGTCTACTGAGGATGACTTTCACTATAGTTCATCTAATCACTAGCCCACTTCATTGCAACCTATAAAAAATGGCAGTGTACCTTAAAGAAATGTATCCACATATTGTTCATAATGGAAGACCCTCAATAAGAGCTGTGAAACAAAACCCCATTCCCTATTTTACGAGCTCACTGCAACAGTTTAATACTGTATGTAATTGTCTCACAACAACTCTGTTTATCCATTCAGACCTACAAAGATCTGAGGGAGAACTACTATATTTCACCATATATTCAGTCTCTGTAGAGACTGTCAAAAATTGCCATTGCCGACTATATTTCAAGTCGTCAAGGCGGGGTATTGGGTAAAGTTTTCAACTAGCAATAATCGCGCCTCGGATAAACCTCATAGGCTACGATACTGCCACTGCGCAAAGCTAACTATAACGTCGAAAAGGAACACATGATTAACCTGGGCATGCATGTTACTATGACGGTTATGAAAGACAACGCTTGCAAGTAGACTCAAATTATTATCTATTGAAGGCAATGCATGTGATTTCATTGTGTTTCTTGAGTACGAGTGCAAAGTTTACATTTATTTGGAATTTGTAAACATTCGTAGTTTCTACACGTTACAATTGCATTATGGGTAGTGCCAAGCAGACAGGAAGTGTATCAGCCGCAACCGCAGCAACCGGCAGCAACAACGAAATGAACTGAATTCCTAATAAAATAAATTCTGCTCACAAGAACTGCAAATTAACGTAAATAGACTGAAAGATCACTGAACGTCAATAACAATATTGAATTAACCGCAGGACACTCACTCAGGAGTTTGTATTGGCTTACGACGAAAGTGTAGGCTAACAAATGCCGTAACAAACACATTCACCATTCACAGCCCCCTCACAATCACACAAGACCCCTATCAATTCAACATGAACAACCAAAGATTCATTTATCAACCGTCTCTGGCACAACAACACCTGCTTAAGAAACACGATGTCATCATTGCTGTCTGTGTCAACTGATGTTTGAAGAAGACGAATATGTATTGTCTTGGTTAAGCAGACATGTCCCTCTAATTAGATATAAGCACTAGATGGCGGTATAGGGCACGTACTCAACAATAGGGCCTACACCAAAAGTCTCGCATGTAGGCCTACATTTAAAATTTTAAAAGCGAAATAGTTTGCAGTAAAATTGAACTACAGGTGAGGTAGCCATAAAGCTTGCCATGAGCTGTTCAATACTCAACACAATTTCCACATCGACAAATGAAATTAGTTATAATCATGATACACATTCTAAAATTACACTAGTCCAAATAGTAAAATACTTTGATACTTCATTTGTTAGACAGGCAAGGCAAACTGCTAAAATGGATTATGCGAGTAAGGCAACTTGCCACTTTTATTGTAACTCTAGGTGTTACATTGAGGTACTGAAGTAATACTAAAGTTAGCTTTCACGCAGGAAATTAGGTAACCTATGGGTTAAGAATGATAACTGAGTTGCATGATAGGTTAATTCTGCAAAAAATAACAAGACAGGATAAGCTAGATCTTTTCAATCATGTGCAGGGTTAGCCACAGGTGTGTTTGTTTATTACATGATTATTTGTGTACGTTCGTTAGCTACGCACCAACACGACGACCACAGAAGCACAAGGTCACAAGTTCGATAGCTAATAAGTTGACAAGCTAAGTGACCTTACATGACTATAATCTTTTCCTTCCAGATATTATACTTGCTGTTAAATTGACAAAAATATAAAACAGACTTACCTCAAATGTTCAGTCCAAAGATTGTGGCAGAAATTGATTGATGGGGAAATAGTTTGCACAGTAAATCTCCTTGGCCTGCACATGTCTGCCAGAGCCAGCTTGCTGTTTTCTATTAGATGATAGTAATCGCCATTTGTAATAAAAATGTAAAAAAGAGAGTTGAATGTATAAGCAGAGAAAATAACAGTTGCAAGCAGTTGCTCTCACTCAGCCAGGTGCACTGCTGCTTTATCCTGTTGAGCACGTTTTGTAAGTGATGTCAGTTCGTTTCCCTAGGCAGGAGTTCCACCACTGTAGTCACTATATTAGCCTAGATAAACTGGGCAAATATGTTCACAACAACAATAGGATTGGTTTCTCAAAGGCTAATGAACCCTGACTTAAAAGCCAACTAAAGCTAGGCTCAATCCACGTATGCGTAGGCTACTGAAACTGGCCCAATGGATTGAGCCAGAGACTTTCTGGAGATACAGCACTCAAAAAATCCTCCAAATGCATGGTTAGCTTGTAACGCCAATATGGCAGTTGTCTACACATCCCACACCTTCTGCGGCAAAACATTCGACATGTGAATACATAGTGCCAATCATGTGTTGTGATCTCACCGCTGGAGCAAGGTTGTTGTCGTGAAGCCTTGTGCACACGCATTTCTGACAAAATAGATGCCCGATAAGTGCCCGTGCCCAAAAAGCGTTGCAATATGGCCGCCGAGTGGAGGGACTTGCCAAGGACTTTAATTGACTTAGTCTCTCCTTATGTTGGTGCATGTGATGTAAATTCGATGGATACTAATTATCTTCCAGCTTTTTATCATTCTTAAAGGTGAACTTGGCAACTATTTCATTTGGATGGTTAAATGACCTGTTCCGGTGAAAATTGTGACTTTTCCCGCTGCCCCTAGCGTCCCCAGGCGGAAAACCAACCTTGCAACATTGAGACTACCGTCCCGGAAAGAGAAGTGAGAAACAATAAACTCGTTTTAAATCGTGTTTCTTACCTTGTAACATCCACATTGTTCTGCCGAACTTATGCTAACCGTTTTGCTAACTTGTAAACAAATCAATGTGCTTTATCGTTACCTTTTTCCACAGTTTGAAATAGCATAATGCACAATTTCTCCAGCAGAGGGGGAAATCATGCCAAGTTTCCCTTTAAAATGGCTTGAAGGTTATCCTAGACTATTTTAATTCATGTCGATAGGCGGACTGTTATGTGGAAGTTGTCATTCATATTAGTAGCCAAGCCTAGTGGATAATAGGCTATGATATGCTAATAAAAGCCTAGTGGATAATAGGCTATGATAGGCTAATAATTCTCTCAGGTTAAATGAAATGTAGATTTATACCATTGAAATATAAAGGTGAAATATGTTATATAACACTGTATGTCATGTTAATGTGTAGCCTATTTGTCAGATTTCCGTAAAGAACAGAAATTCTTCAAAGATGCCTTGAAGGCCAAAATGAAATCTTCCCTTTAGAGGATTTTTTTTGTTCTCTTCTCTTTTAGAATATATCTTCTGGTTTTCAGCCATGTTACTGGTTTACTCACTAAATGTTGTTCTTGAAAGTCCCAGTGTAAATCCTTCATACTCCTGCTGTATAGTGACACCCGGCTGAAATAGCAGCCTGGGACTCCTCACACGTGCAGGACACTATAGCAGCCTGGGACTCCTCACACGTGCCGGACACTATAGCAGCCTGGGACTCCTCACACATGCAGGACACAGTGCAGCCTGGGACTCCTCACACATGCAGGACACTACAGCAGCCTGGGACTCCTCACAAATGCAGGACACTATAGCAGCATGCAGGACACTATAGCAGCCTGGGACTCCTCACACATGCAGGACACTATAGCAGCCTGGGACTCCTCACACATGCAGGACACTATAGCAGCATGCAGGACACTGTAGCAGCATGCAGGACACTATGGACACTATAGCAGCCTGGGACTCAAGAACAAACCATCAGAGCCTGTTGCTCTTCACTCAGACGCCTTTGCTTAATACCTCAGCTATAATCCTGCTGAAATATTAATTTGCACTTTTAATTAGATAAACAAAATATGAATGTTGTCAAGTTCCTCAGAAGATTTGATAGGCACTAGGAATTAAATTCTAATGAAATAATAATAATTAGAAAGGAACAATTGTTCTTATGCCATTTTTGTTCATAAAAGGTAGCCGCTCCCTATTGTGCTCACTGAATTGAATGACACGTCATATTAAGGGGGTGAAAAGCTCCTTCATTTTGTTGGCATTCAGAGCAAATATCAATGCAAATTAAATTCCCCTGTGGGGCTTGCAGTCATGACATGTCTTAAAGTCAAGGAGCAGCCATATGACTCATTGGTACAGTATGCAATTTGGTTGGTTTCCCATTGTTCATGGTGTCCGTGTAGAATCAGAATTGACTAGTTTTGCTCTTCAAGAGGTTCTATGTTTTCACAAAAAAGAAAAGGTTTTAACAATATCAACAGGCTCATAAAAAGATTTGAGTGTTGATATGAAGGGGCAGAGGCTCATAAAAAGATTTGAGTGTTGATATGAAGGGATAGAGGCTCATAAAAAGATTTGAGTGTTGATATGAAGGGACAGAGGTTCATAAAGAGATTTGAGTGTTGATATGAAGGGACAGAGCCAGATGCAGGGCACAGGGTGGCACAGGACAGCCCCAGAATCTAGTCCGCCACCCCAAGTGCCATCCCAACACCCCCAGAATCCTGTCAGCCACCCCAAGTGCCATCCCAACAGAGATGTGATAGTTGGGATCGTCGGAATTAAATGTCATTTTCTTAGAAAAAACGTTTTACGTTGATTTGATGTTGCCAAATTATTTAGGCAAATTGAATATACGAGTTGCAATGCATGTTCTGTGACATAGACATACATAGAAAGGAGTCTTGTGCTGAACAAATCATGAATTCTTGCATGAACCTACAAGCTGACACATGTTTGACCCTCCTCGGGGCTGGTTAGGTCAAGAGGTAATGATTACTTTGTGTTTCTTTGAACCTTTTTATTAGTAGATCATTATGTTTAGTTAGGAAAAGAACATGCATATATTTGAAGATGTCGAACACATTCAAGCATATAGATGTAGATGTCATCAGACTTACAAGTCACAGCGGTGTCACCATTACAGCACAACATTGTTGCCAGTTGTTGTGACACACCTGAGTGGGAATAGATATTGGGACTCACACCTGAGTGGGAATAGATATTGGGACTCACACCTGAGTGGGAATAGATATTGGGACTCACACCTGAGTGGGAATAGATATTGGGACTCACACCTGAGTGGGAATAGATATTGGGACTCACACCTGAGTGGGAATAGATTGGGACTCACACAGCTCAGTAGATAAGCGGCGGCAGGATAAAAGCTCCCCGTGTTTACACACCAGGGAAAGGATTTACTGCTGCTACTGACAGGCCAATGGGCCTTGCATTAGTTGGATTGCAGGGAGTCAGGAACAGGTGAGTATGCAGATAAGTGGATTACACCATGTTTGCTACCTAATCTCTGATGAACGCTGCTGCTCCTCACTTTTAGTAACAATCTGCCACTTAAGACCCATCGTGACCGAAAAAAAGAAATACAGAGAATATACCTTCCCAGTTTTCCCTCATGGCCAACAGAAGCAGTTCACTTTGCATTGTGATACGTGAAGATTCAAAACAAATCTTCAAAAGCTGCCCAAATGTGTTGACAGCAATACCATGTTTCATAATATTTCAAAGTACTTCAAATGTCTAGTTTCACTGGAGAGAAGCAACCTTTCCAAGTCCCCTTTGCCTCCGTCTAGGCATGAGGCTGGTGGCTGAAAATAGTTTTGCGGCAGATGGCAGAGCGCGGGTGCTGGCTCAGTGTGAGAGGCTTGGCGGCGGGCACCCACGTAATACCCGTCTCTCTGCAAGGCCCACGAGGCGCCGGTCCAGAGCTGGAGCTCGCTGGCTCTCTCCTTTGATGCACCAACTGGTGCCTCTTTTTCTCTCTGTCAACATTAGCCTGAGGTCAAGGCCACAGAGGTTCTTTGTGGCTACAGTGATTTGCCACAGCCAGCACTGTGAACCATACATCTCAGTGCACATCTCATAGCTTAAACCAAACACTTCCTGATTTTCAATGATTTATTGGGCAAAAATAATACAATACTTGCTTCAGCATTGATCTGTTATTTTTTTGTTAAAGTGTAACTTCAACCCCAGCTCTGAACCACCCACTCCACCCACTAAATCATTTTGAAAAATGCTAAAAGAAAAAAGGTTTCAACAAGCAAATGAAAGGGAACTCCTCTGAGTCATGAGTCTCAATAAGCAAATGAAAATAATCAGAGGGTGTTACCATCTACAGTAATGTCATAGGTATGAGACAACATGGTCCACTCTATTGATGCTGATGTCATAGGTATGAGCCAACATGGTCCACTCTATTGATGCTGATGTCATAGGTATGAGCCAACATGGTCCACTCTATTGATGCTGCCTGGGCCTGGCAAGGTTCAGGGCGTTGAGCCATTCTCAATCCATAACATTCAGATTTCTACATTCTCAATCCATAACATTCAGATTTCTATAAACATTTGAGCCTCTCAATCCATAAAATTCAGATTTCTATAAACATTTTGTGAATATTCACACCAGCACTGATGTTTTTCATCATAGTGCAGTCATACAATTTTGTTCACAGCAAAAAAAACAAAAAACAAAATGCACAAAGACTAGGAAGCACAACACGAAACAGCTGTAAACAGTGGTATTTTCTTTACAGTTGAGGGACTCCTAATTTAAAGTTAGTCATGTCTTGCCTTTTTGAAAGCTTAACTACTGTGTAAAGCTGAAAGACTTTTGAGTTCCAGCAAGGCAGATCCAGCTTAGGCTAGAGCAAGGCTCTGGAGGACTCCTTCCTTTATTGTAATTACTCATCAGGGCCATATCTCCCAAATGAAGAAATGGTGCCAAGATCATCTAAGCTGTAGCAGTGGTCAGTGCTCAAAATTATATTTTTTACACACATCGCACTAGAATCTAAGAGTAACAGCAGGAGGGCACTCAGATGAATTAATCAGTGGTCTTTGTGTGTGTGAGTGTGTGTGTCCGTGCGTGCGCGTGTGCGTGTGTTTGTGTGTGTGTGCATGTGTGTGTGTGTGTGCATGCGTGTGTTTGTGTCTGTGCATGTGTGTGCGTGCGTGCGCGTGCACGTGCGTATGCATGTGTTTGTGTGTGTGCATGCGTGTGTGTGTGTGTGCATGCGTGCGTGTGTTTGTGTGTGTATGGATGTGTGTGTGTGCGTGCGTGCGCGTGCATGTGCGTATGCATGTGTTTGTCTGTGTGTGTGCATGCGTGTGTGTGTATGTGTGCATGCGTGTGTGTGCGTGTTCATGCGTGTGTGTGTGCATGCGTGTGTGTGTGTGTGTGCGTGTGTTTGTGTGTGTATGGATGTGTGTGTGTGTGCGTGCGTGCGCGTGCATGTGCGTATGCATGTGTTTGTCTGTGTGTGTGCATGCGTGTGTGTGTGTGTGTGTGCATGCGTGTGCGTGTGCATGCATGTGTGCGCGTGTGCATGCGTGTGTGCGTGTGCATGCGTGTGTGTGTGTGTGTGCGTGTGCATGCATGTGCGTGTGTGTGTGTGTGTGTGTGAAGATGATGAATGTGCGTGTGTACAGTATGCAATGCCCTCCAGTATACCTGATCATAAGAGAAGAATGAGCAGGACTGCAGTCTGATAGGCGACTAGTTGAATTGACTGCAGTCCGATAGGCGACTAGTTGAATTGACTGTACTAGTTGAATTGACTGTATTAAGTCTGACTTAAGTCTTCATCCCAATTTATGGATAAGGTACAGTATTTACAGTATTCTGTAACAAGACGTAAACATTTGTTGACACATTTTGTTGCAAATGTTATGTGTCTCTATCTCACATACAGCATGTGCATATGTATGAAAGAATATTAGACTCAAATGTTTTGTACTTGTGTATCACGTTTTTAAACTGTAGAAATGATTTGTAACTGTAAAAATCTGTACAAGTAATTGTAAAAATTACAAATATGCCCTACACTTACAAATCTATTCTACAGGTACGGATGGGTTTTACAGCTACAAATCATCCTACGGTTAAAAATATTTTACCATTACAAAAATATTCTACAATTACAAATCAATATTCTACGCACAAAAAGTTGTCCTACAGTTACAAATCTTTTCTGCAAGTGCACAGACTTTTGCACCACCTTAGGGATGAGAAGTGTCTCATATGTATTGTGTGTGTGTGTATCAGGATTTGTAACTGTAAAAATGATTTGTGATTTAACAAAAAAATAACACTAACGATTTTATGTATTACTCATATGTCCTTCACTTACAAATACATTCCACAGGTACTAAACCTTCCACAGTTGCTGTCTTTCAATTACAATGCTATTCTGCCATTACGAATCTCTGCCGCTCGCACAAGTATTTTCTGCAAGTATATGAGTACTTTTGAGACCATTCTGGCACTTCCTGTTGAATAGCCAATGGCGGTGCTCAGGTTTGGCTAGCCAATCAGGAATCTAAGTTCACTAACTAAGTGTAGGGCATATTTGTAATTTTGACAATTACTTGTACGGATCATTTTTACAGTTACAAATCATTTCTACAGTTTCAAAGCGTGATACATACGTACAAAACATTTGAGTCTAATAATCTTCCATACATATGCACATACACATACCAACACATGCATGAATAACACTTACACTCAGACCAACACATGCATGAATAAAACTTACACTCAGACCAACACATGCATAAATAACACTTACACTCAGACCAGACATGCATGAATAACACTTACACTCAGACCAATACATGCATGAATAACACTTACACTCAGACCAACACATGCATGGATAACACTTATACTCAGACCAACACATGCATGAATAACACTTACAGTATACTCAGATCAACACATGCATGAATAATACTTACACTCAGACCAACACATGCATGAATAACACTTATACTCAGACCAACAC
Organism: Alosa sapidissima; assembly: GCF_018492685.1. Taxonomy (NCBI): domain Eukaryota; kingdom Metazoa; phylum Chordata; class Actinopteri; order Clupeiformes; family Clupeidae; genus Alosa; species Alosa sapidissima. The sequence goes on from NC_055967.1 coordinate 37,905,861, forward strand.
ATGCATGAATAACACTTACAGTATACTCAGATCAACACATGCATGAATAACACTTACAGTATACTCAGATCAACAAATGCATGAATAACACTTTCACTCAGACCAACAAATGCATGAATAACACTTTCACTCAGACCAACACATGCATGAATAACACTTACACTCAGACCAGACATGCATGAATAACACATATACTCAGACAAACACATGCATGAATAACATTCAGACCAGACATGTCTTGTCTTCCCACACAAACGTTTCTTTTTAGATGTGTGTGATTCCCACATTATTTGAACCATCTGATGCTCCATACATTCCAAGCAGTCCAATTGGTGCAACATGTCAGGTGGTGTCGCTTCCCACACACTCCCTATGAGTGCTTTAATCTCACTGACAGAAATGTTTGTGCGCTGCTGCTTTTGTGAGAATATCGGTTTAACTCTGAGGGTGCGAGTTTGAGAGCGTATTTTGCCGGCAGTGCGTGTGCACTGTTGCCAGAGTGAAGTCAGATGCTCGAAGTGGGCAGAGTCAGGCCCAAGTTAATTAATAAAATATACATCGATAGATCACAATTTAACACTGGTTACATGTGATTGGTTTATTCAAATTCACTTCACCGGAGAAGTCCCGCCTTGATGTAGCTTCTCGCTACTTATATCGCCGCCGGCGACCATTTTTTATTTACCTGAGACATCTGTATTTTCAGATCCTTGAAATGCTGAATCATTGCAATATTTTGAAAACTCTTAATTTTGTAAATGCAGTGTTATTGTGACTGAGTAAGAATCGCACATAAGTGCTCAGCTCAAACGAGTTCTGGAATGCTCCTCGGAATGCTGGAGTTATTTTGGAACAGTGCACAAAGGGAACAGAAGAGGGCACTCCAACTGCACCATCCCTGAAAGGCCAGGGGAGCTCTCAGCTCAAATATCGGCCTGACTCAACTCATTACTAGGCATAAGAGCAACAAGAGGTTCAGTGGTCAAGGTTATTCAGAGTACATTTTGCTAGTGTAGTGCTTTTTAATCTAATTATAAATATCATTGGATGTCAAAATGAAATAAAATGTTATTCTTCTTTTGTGTTTCTCCCTTGTGTTCAGATCCCCTGTCCTCCAGCTGAACAGATTGTAATCTATGGACTATATGACACCACTCTTGACTAGAGGGAGCCACAGTCATCACCCATATCCAGTACATTTGCCCCACTCACCATCTTGCTCTACTGAGAAAGCCAATGCTCTCGGAGGGCCTGCCTCCACACTCTGAGTGTTTGTCTATCATGCGTAAGCTGTCTGTCTGCACATTAGATGCTTCGCCCTGGCCCACTTTTCCTGTCTTGATCACAACACCAAGTGTGAGGACTTGTGAGGGTGGTCGGCTTCCCTCTGTGTCCCTCCAATTCTGCCTCCCTATCCCGGTCATTTACTGCTGTCATGTGGCACCACTCTGATATGTTGTGAGCTGCCTCCCTCAGCGTTGTGAGACAGGCTTGCGTCCTCAGCATTGTGAGACAGGCTTGCGTCCTCAGCGTTATGAGACAGGCTTGCGTCCTCAGCATTGTGAGACAGGCTTGCGTCCTCAGCATTGTGAGACAGGCTTGCGTCCGTTGCTGCCTCCCTCAGCGTTGAGAGACAGGCTTGCGTCCTCAGCGTTGTGAGACAGGCTTGCGTACTCAGCGTTATGAGACAGGCTTGCGTACTCAGCATTGTGAGACAGGCTTGCGTCCTCAGCGTTGTGAGACAGGCTTGCGTCCTCAGCATTGTGAGACAGGCTTGCGTCCTCAGCGTTGAGACAGGCTTGCGTCCGTTGCCTGGACGGCTTCCACCGGCCTATGGGGCAGAGCCGAGACTGAGCTCCCCTCTGACAGGTCCATTTAGCCATAAATCACTCCATGAAGTGACACCCAGTACGCACAGTTCAACCCTCAACAGACCTGCAAGCCACACGTAATGCCCGCAAAACGGCCTGGCAGTCAATAGAGACAGTCCCACACACAGGAGAGTGAGATTATGAAGTCAAAGTTAATAGGGGTTGGGCGAATTCTTCTCGGAACTACAAGCTCCAACCTGCCTAGAATGTCTGACCATGTTGGGCAAAAACACTCTCCAAGTTCAAAACATACCTTACAGACATGATGAGCATGCTGAGTTTCTGAGGACAGGATGTTTTTCCACCCTGCTCTGACATAGGTGGGGACTGAGTTACAATGAGGAAGTGTGGATAGCATGTTCCTTTGTAAATATTAGATAGATAGATAGATAGATAGATAGATAGATAGATAGATAGAATCTTTATTCATCCTGAGGGACCTTAAACCATATTGGTGCACTAGAGACTGATAAGGCTGGAAACTCAAATAACAATGCTGCAAGTCTGTCAGAAATATTCTTTACATTTTGCCTGCATATATTGTGTTTAAAATAATTTAAAGTGTTTTAGGGAAATGGAACTTATATGTAACATGGAGCACATACAGTAAAGACCAACAAAGATATTTTAGCTGTGTGTAAAACTGTGTGCAGATTCAGCAATGAGTCCATTGGTCTAACACTGAGGGACTTCTGAGCAGGAACACTACCTCAGAGACACTGGCTTTCTGCAGCTGTGCTGTTCCATGTGGGAGATTGGCGGGTGCCTCAAAATCACAAGACAATAAAAGGTAAAGCTCTTCATGGGATGATCATGCTTGTGAGATTATTCAGTTATTATGTCAGCTTCTCCTTGTTCATTTAGAGGTTTAGGGTGATTGACAAATATAAAACCTTTGACCTTATTCCAAAGCAAAGAACAAAGATGTTGATGAGTCCATGATGTGAATTGTCTGATTGTATGGACCACTGAACCTGGTATCTGTATTCTCACACAGGTGTGTATTCTTTTGCAGGTTTGTATTCTCACACAGGTGTTTATTCTTTTGCAGGTTTGCAGGTCCAGCCTCATCTCTAGTGTCCTGGCTGAGTAGGGAGAAAGAGACGTCACACACCAATTCCCTACAACAACTTTTCCATTCTCCCAGAACACACACACAAAAATAACTTTTTTGAGAAATATTTAAATGTGCTTGATGACCATATCAGATACGTAAGGAGCAACCGGTGTGGGAGAAGATACCAATTTTTAACTATTGAACTATTTTTTATTGGGTTTATGTAGAGTTTTCATTCCCCCTCTTGAAATATCAACGCATAGTTGAATTAGATTTGTTATCTTCTGCCAAGGCCTTCAGATAGTTGCTCTTGAATTTCTGCAATTCAATTTCATCTTTTGCAATTCAATAAAGATTAGGCCACGAAATCCATTCACTAGCCTAGCACTTCACATAACCTACATCATGCCATATTTGTAAGATACTCCAATGGATAGCCACGTGAGTCAACCAAGTTAAGACAAGCAAAATGCATCTGTGGCAATGATGCAAAATAGATTTTGAGCACGAATGAAATGCCTATAATCTCTCTTTACACAGTAATCTGCATTGGATTAAAAGAAACCACTTTAAGATCTGTTAGAAAATAAACGTTCAGGATGTGGAGGAAGTAACCAATAGCATGGATACACGGGAGAGAATCTCAAACAGTCTTTCAGTCAAGTCAAGTCGGAGAACGGAGAAACAAGTGGTCCTCTTTTCTTCCCTATCTTGCCCTAGACTGTGTCGATTTTATCTGACGGTCCCCTTTGAAACAGAAAAGGGGAGGAGAATAATGCTCCTCTACTCCGCTCTCAGTTGATTCTCCCTCGTCCTGCTGTCCCCCAGTTTCCTGGTTCCCTGTGGAGGAAGCGGACGAATGAGAACAGCTCACACAGGTGTGTCTCTCAGCCCGTTGCTGTTCAATACTCAACAACACACCTGGATTCGTCATGTGGTGTGCTACCTGGGCGTGGAGAAAGTCCCTGTTATTTACCGATGCCTTTTGTTAGGTAGCTTTCACATCGTGTCGGCTTTCAGCGGATTGTCATTCGGTCCTCCGCGGTTCAACGTAATGGTGCTGGTCTGTTAACATCCAGAGCTTTAGGAAGAGTAAGATGTGAACTTTTCATGCATCCTTCCGTGGGATCTATTTTTTGTTTTAAGGGGGAGGAATCGAGTTTCAGACTGCGTGCGTTTGTGCAACTACTGTTCAACCAAGGTGAGTGAGATCCATAAACGTGCTGTCTTTCACTACACCTTTCTGAATGAGTGTGCTTCATACCCGGCGCGTAACGTTAGGTAGCCTACTATTCAGATAACAAATCCACATTTACGAGAAGACCGTTGCATCGCAATTTTTCTATCCAATAGCTATTTTTGTACGTCCAGTGCTACTCTGCTGTTAGGAACATTCTTGTGGATGTGGGCATATTTTAATGTAAGCTAATTCTAAAGAACGTGATTACAATCTGTACTCTCCATACAGAATAAAGTTCGTTGCGGTGTCACATTGCTCAGCTAACTCGCCAGATTTCCAAGCGATCGTTCCTTGTAAAGGGGCGGAATCGTTTCACTGTATCGCGCTGTCATTGTAGCTAATTCACAGTCCATTGGATAACTTAAAAAACAACTGAAGACTGGTTTCCTGCATTCCTTGAACACAGGATTACGAGTGGTGTTTGCATGTGAACCCAACAAGTTGTGGGCAAAACCAGTCCATCCACATTTGTTTGGTCATGCTGATGCCCTTTAGAGCTCTAATAGGTCATTATTTCATCATTGTTGTAAAGATGCAATGGCAGTTAGTAGATTGTCATTTAGTCCTAATTATTAGAGAAATACAGAACTTTTTGCCAGGTTTAGTTTACTAAATTTCATCCTCACTAATTTTCAACCACAGTATCCGGTAGGCTTATAACACAAATGAATATGTTGGGGAAAGATATAGTCAGCAACTGGTATATGATGTGTCAACTTCTCCTTCAACCCTCCACAGTGTTTTTAGTTTTATGTCTGTTTGCACTTTTGTGCTCCATCAGAGGAAGATGCACAAGAAAGGCCTTTTGTGTCCTGTGGTGGAGCAATTCCTCCTGTTTGTTTATCCTGATGCATAAAGGACATGTAGACAGTAGCCCATTCACATCCCTGCTGAATCTCTTGAGTAGCTCTGTCTGCCTGGATCTCTCACTCCCTGGCACAGCCGTGAGTGCTCACTGTACTGCCTTGTTGTGAGTCTGAATCGTCCCTTTTATTCCAGCCCCTGCCTGTCTGGCCCTCACTTATAGGCCTACTGTAGATGAGGAGTCCCGTCTCTTGCGGATTATCCTCATTAAATAACATTAAAGAAACGCTCTCATGGAGGAAATGGATTAGCTCCGTTCTCTCTCCTGCTCGGTGTGGGGGGTGAGCGAGCGATGGCAGGGTGTGCCTGGACCCAAAGGGGCCCGGGGCCTTTTCCAAAAAGAGCCGTCTGCTCCCAGGGTGTGAGCACGTGCAGGTTCTGTACCACACCCCATACAAACCTTCTCTACTCTCAGCTTACGTCCCACCCCTCTCTGGATACAGAGAGAGATCTGGCCATCTTATCTTTGCAGAGAAGCGTAATTAACAATTCGGTCTTGAGGATAATCCTTTCACTGTGGAATGTGAACTTCATCCATGGCTGCAGCAATAGTGATAATGTTATAAACATCACAGCATAGCTGACCAATGTAATCATGCACAGTTCAGCAATAGTGATAATGTTATAAACATCACAGCATAGCTGACCAATATAATCATGAACATCACAGTTCAGCAATAGTGATAATGTTATAAACATCACAGCATAGCTGACCAATGTAATCATTTGCAGCTCAAACACATGTAGCCTTCCACTGGCACAATATCATGTGCATGATTGCGTAACTGTTAGTTGTTGTTTTGCATATTTGTAGTGTGAGTTTTGACTGTAAGTAGCTTTTCCATGATGACGCAGGCATACCACTGGGTTTGGTTTTTTATTTTTGTCTGTAGTTGCATCATTTTGGAAGGAAAGAAGAGATGCACATTCGCTAGTCAGAGTGGCTGAATACATTTGCAGATTGGACGTGTCCATTGTAGAGTTGCTTTTTGGAACATTTGTTTTTCAGAGATGTCAACCCAGTGGCATCCTCCTCCTCCTCTTTAGTAATGACCTAGCCGGCGCATACCTGACTTGTCAGACAGTCTCAGACCTGATCCACCACCCTAATCAGGGGCAGTATGTGTGGAATTCTAATGCCCCCCTTGCCCTCACCTTCTGCCTCTCTCTGGGCACAGGTCTCGCTAACCTTTCATTGATTGTCAAAGATATACTCTCTGCAATGTAGTGCTCTCTATTTTTATCCTTCCGAGGCCATAGGCGCACAGCTTTTTGTTAGAGAGGACCAAGGCATCCCAGCTGGGCCTTGAAGAGTTTGTCTTTTTCATGTGGGGTTTGGGTGAGGGGTCGGGATTATCCCATGGTGAGCCACTGGCATCCCACTGAGGGGGTGTTTGACCTCGCACTGGTGTCCCACTGAGGGGGTGTTTGACCTCGCACCAGCGTTCCACTGAGGGGGTGTTTGACCTCGCACTGGCGAGGGGGTGTTTGACCTCGCACTGGTGTCCCACTGAGGCGGTGTTTGACCTCGCACTGGTGTCCCACTGAGGCGGTGTTTGACCTCGCACTGGCGTTCCACTGAAGGGGGTGTTTGACCTCGCACTGGTGTCCAACTGAGGGGGTGTTTGACCTCGCACTGGCGTTCCACTGAGGGGGTGTTTGACCTCGCACTGGCGTTCCACTGAAGGGGGTGTTTGACCTCGCACTGGCGTCCCACTGAGGGGGTGTTTGACCTCGCACTGGTGTCCCACTGAGGAGGTGTTTGACCTCGCACTGGTGTCCCACTGCGGGGGTGTTTGACCTCGCACTGGCGTCCCACTGAGGGGGTGTTTGACCTCGCACTGGCGTCCCACTGAGGGGGTGTTTGACCTCGCACTGGCGAGGGGGTGTTTGACCTCGCACTGGCGTCCCACTGAGGGGGTGTTTGACCTCGCACTGGCGTCCCACTGAGGGGGTGTTTGACCTCGCACTGGCGAGGGGGTGTTTGACCTCGCACTGGTGTCCCACTGAGGCGGTGTTTGACCTCGCACTGGCGTTCCACTGAAGGGGGTGTTTGACCTCGCACTGGCGTCCCACTGAGGGGGTGTTTGACCTCGCACTGGCGTCCCACTGAGGGGGTGTTTGACCTCGCACTGGTGTCCCACTGAGGCGGTGTTTGACCTCGCACTGGCGTTCCACTGAAGGGGGTGTTTGACCTCGCACTGGCGTCCCAGGGCTCCAGGGCTCCGTGGCTTCCAGCCAACATCATTAAGCTTCAGGTTCAGGCTGAGCCCAGGCTCATGAGTCTGATATTCATTTCAAAAAGGAGCCGGCATGGGAAAGTGGAATTAGTCATTGGGAGCGCTAGCAGCGGTCTTTAGCATCACATGCAGGTTTCGGTGATTGGGTCACGTCCCCATCACTCTGCCAAACAGTATTTTTAATAAAACCCCTTTACCTGATTTGAGTGACCCCAGCAGTGGAAGATGAGATGACACCCCCCCCCCCCCCCCCCCGCCACCAGCTTCGTGTTCTTTATTTGTTCTAGAGCTTCTTTATTTGTTCTAGAGCTTGGTTTCAGAGGTGGTTGAAGCCAGTGGAGTAATGACCGGGGTGTGAGGTGAGATCTCCTCAATTCTCTTGCTTCCTCCCCAGCAGCAGTCTGCTCTGGAGTGCTCATGGGGCCTTGATCGGGTCCCGGGTTCATCGTTGCGCTGGGTGCCTTGTTACAATATTTTCACTTGTTGTGAGGGTGCTGCATCCATCTTCACTAACTGTCCTGATACTTTGAGAATTGTAGCAGTTATGAAATTATTATTTTTTTGTTCGGGTGGGCGGGGGTTCTTCTAACAATGCCACCAGGCCAAGTTGAAGGTCTTGTTAGTTGTAGCAGAAGGTCTTGTTAGTTGTAGCAGAAGGTCTTGTTAGTTGTAGTTGAAGGTCTTGTTAGTTGTAGCTGAATGTCTTGTTAGTTGTAGCCTGCCATCACCAGTTGAAGGTCTTGTTAGTTGTAGCTGAATGTCTTGTTAGTTGTAGCCTGCCATCACCAGTTGAAGGTCTTGTTAGTTGTAGCAGAAGGTCTTGTTAGTTGTATCTGAAGGTCTTGTTAGTTGTAGCTGAATGTCTTGTTAGTTGTAGCCTGCCATCACCAGTTGAAGGTCTTGTTAGTTGTAGCAGAATGTCTTGTTAGTTGTAGCCTGCCATCACCAGTTGAAGGTCTTGTTAGTTGTAGCAGAAGGTCTTGTTAGTTGTGTTGTAGCAGAAGGTCTTGTTAGTTGTATCTGAAGGTCTTGTTAGTTGTAGCTGAATGTCTTGTTAGTTGTAGCCTGCCATCACCAGTTGAAGGTCTTGTTAGTTGTAGCAGAAGGTCTTGTTAGTTGTAGCCTGCCATCACCAGTTGATGTCAGCCAGTGTATTCTGGGCCAAGTGTGGGTGGGACGTGTGGGAGTGTCCTTAGAATATCCCAGCTGGGTAAGGAGCGAAGCCAATGCTTACATTCTAAAAAGCACAGCCTTGGGCAAAGATGGGGCTCAGGATTTTCTCAAAAGATATCATATGGCACAAGAATGTTTGGCAAATTGTGAGGAACATCAAGCAGGTGTGTGTTGCACTGTTCCCACAGCATATCAGCCCCCTATTATTGCCAACCAATTGCATAAGGAGTAAGGAATTTGGTTTTGGAGGTGGAGATGAAAGTAAACATTAGTCCTCCTCAACATTAAGTACTGTGCGTAGAGTGTGTGTATCATTTCAAATGTCACATTGTCACATTTCAGTTCAATAAGGGCTGAAAACAGAGACAGTCTTGCATGTTACGATGAAAGCCAGAGCAAGACATTCTGATGTTCTGAAATAGAGCCTTCAGATTCGATGATGCATGATTAATTTATGGCTCTTCAGAAAAATGTCTGAGTAGAAGCTGTCAAGCCTCTACAGATAATTGAAAAACAGTTGATGTTCATGCCACACCTGTCATGATTCTCCAGTCTTTTGTCTCCACCCCCCCCCCCCCCCTTCACTTTTGAGGTATTAACTCAGGCACTCGAAAGCGCAAATCGTTTTTACAAATGTGAAGCATTGTCAGGTCTAATCTTCAAAAGGAGCAATTTACTGGCGCTAAGATCATTTTTAATTATCGCCTCTACAGTGGAGTTAATGCGAAGTCCAGCTGGTTTGTGTTAATAGTGTGATAACTGCTGGATATGGCCTCTCTCCCTTTTTTGGTCATCTCTCTCTCTGTGGGCGATTAATTACGGAGTAGTGGGCATGGGCCGCAGCCAGGACTGGTGTGTGACAGATGCACACAGGGTCAGTAAGCCGGCAACAGCTGGAGATGAAGGTCGGAGGAACCTGAGGAAGAGAGGGGAGTGTGTGGGAGTTGTTAGTGATCCAATGATGCATTTAAAGCACATGATCCTTAGAGGATGTTCATAGTTACATTATTGGTTAGTTTTATATTATTACTGTATGGGTTCCCTCGGTATCAAACTTGACGTTATGAATACCTTGCTGTAGTGATCTGATTTGGATAATGAGATGGTGAGATGAGGCCCATATTAGTGGCCAGAGCTACATACTGCTGAAAGATCACTGCAGTTTTGTGTAAGCTTGTTGTTTGTGTGTGAATATGACATTTTTACGCAACTTGTATTTCTGAGGGGAAAAAATAGTTTTCACTGAAGGGCAGGGCCTCGACAAGGTTTGTTTAAGCAGACACACGCTTCCATTTTTTTGTAGCCTGACTCTGTATACTTGAGCTGTGAATCATCTAAATGTTCAGAGAGGAAAACATTGCATCGCTGTCGGCTGAAAAGTCCTCATAAAGCCACAATTGTTTTTAGTGGCAGTTTCAGCAGCTAAATTTACTGTGTAGTTTTTAAAGACTGTCCATAAAACGACAAGACCATGACTTACAACCAGGGAAGACAGACAAGTCAGTGAGTTGTGGGACTATTTGTTCCAAATTACAAGCTCTTTGTGAATAATTTGCATGAGATACAAATGAGATGGATGAGCGCTGTACGTTTTTACAGCGTCATTGGAATGCCATTTTATGACCCTGCATCTGGCTAATCCAACTGAAGGTCAGTGTTGGGCTTTTAACATCTTTGGCAGACTCCGAGCACCGGTGTATGCAGACATTGTGTAGTTTACAGTCTTGCTCAATTGCTGTCCGGTGATGACTGTCTCAGCTCTGGCATCAGGGCCTTGTGCTTTTTTGGTGATACAATGTGATGGCAGGGAAGCAAAACCAGCAAGTTTCTGTGATCTGATGGAACATACCCCTTTCCCTCAGTCAGGCACTTTGATAGGGAGGCAAGGATCAGCCAAGGGGAGTCCAGGGGGAGCGATTCGGGGGAGGTGAGGTCAGGGAGGAGAACCAGCCGGTTTTTACCTAGTGCCAGGCCTTGACCCCATGGACGAGACTCCGACCGGGAGACTCCCCGCAGACCGCTGTGCAGCAGTGGGAAAAAGCGCCGAGTGCCAGGAATCCCAACTATGCCCATTAAAGTGAGCTGAGCCACCACAGAAGGAGAGCGAGTGAACGAGTGCACAAGCACGCGGACGGGGAACTGAGCTTCCGGGTTTAGTCAGCGACTCCTCCGTGTGCGTCTGACCCTCTTTCTGTCTTTCTTCCTTTCTGCTGCTCCTGTTTTCTGTTGGCGTCGGATTTAGAAACTTTTCTCCTTTTCTTTTGTTGACTTTTTTTTGTAATTCTCTTGCCATACTCTGCCTTTCTCTCCCTCTCATTCTCTCTACATCCCCCTCTCTCCCTCTCTCTCCCTCCCTCTTTCTCTCGCTCTCATTCCCTCTCCCTCCCTCTCTCTCCCTTTTTCTCTCCCTCTCCTTCTCCTTCTCTCGCCTGATAAGAAGCAAACACATATCCCCCTCCCTGCCCCCTAGGCACGGAGCTGTCTCCTGAAATGCCGATCCTTGTAGGTGTCATTATCACTGTGTGTCTAAGGTGTCTGCTGGTGCCCCTCAGCTGCACCAGCCTCTTCCTATTCAGGGGTGATGGAGATGACGGCCGCTATCCTGGTTTGACTCTGACGGACCTCAAATGTCCAGCACTACAGTAGTTTCACAGCAGCCCCTTAAACCCAAGGATAGCTTTAGCACTAGTTTCACATCCCTTAAACCCAAGGATACCCAAGGATAGTTTTAGCACTAGTTTCACATCAGTCCCTTAAACCCAAGGATAGCTTTAGCACTAGTTTCACATCCCTTAAACCCAAGGATAGCTTTAGCACTAGTTTCACATCCCTTAAACCCAAGGATGGCTTTAGCACTAGTTTCACATCCCTTAAACCCAAGGATGGCTTTAGCACTAGTTTCACATCCCTTAAACCCAAGGATGGCTTTAGGACTAGTTTCACATCCCTTAAACCCAAGGATGGCTTTAGCACTAGTTTCACATCCCTTAAACCCAAGGATGGCTTTAGCACTAGTTTCACATCCTTTAAACCCAAGGATAGCTTTAGCACTAGTTTCAAATCAGCCCTTTAAACCCAAGGATGGCTTTAGCACTAGTTTCACATCCCTTAAACCCAAGGATGGCTTTAGCACTAGTTTCACATCCCTTAAACCCAAGGATAGGTTTAGCACTAGTTTCACATCCCTTAAACCCAAGGATGGCTTTAGCACTAGTTTCACATCCCTTAAACCCAAGGATGGCTTTAGCACTAGTTTCACATCCCTTAAACCCAAGGATGGCTTTAGCACTAGTTTCACAAGGATGGGTTTCTCTTGTGTTTTTTTTCTTCCTGTCAAGGTGTGTGTTGTACCCACAAGAGTATCGTAACTCCAAGGTGTGTGTTGTACCCACAAGAGTATCGTAACTGATTTTTTCATAACTTTTTTTTTTCTTGTGTTGCTTCAACACTGACTGGCTAAATTATTCATCCCGCCGCTTGCCCAGAGCTTTCCTCCGAGCTCCCAGGCTCACTGTATCAGTCATGGGGAACTTCCAGAATTCCGTTCCCTTAACTAGTGTTTATAGTAGTCCTGCCTTGTGTTTTGGGGTACTTAAACAGAACCAAATGGTATAGCCTTTTAACAGGGAAGAAAATGTTGTGGCCCAGGGGAATGACATCACAAGTCTGTGCCACAGGCCCCATAAACAACGAGGTGATCGCGCACAGACTCGCCACCCACACGCACATGAGTGGTGGCTTTTCCGTGCAGTGGAGCCTTTTGGCTGCTTTGTAGTTGCCGTTGCTTTTTTCCATGCTGGTTTGTCATTGATCTCGTCGCTGCTCCCAGCTCTAATTACAGTGATTAGCTGGAGAAGGGCCGCGGTTGGGGTCAGGCAACCTTATTACAGCGCCCTCGCCTCTGAAAACAACCGGCGCATGCTTGCAGACACTACGCTGTTTACTGCAGACCGACTGCCAAATTGGATGCCCCCAAAGCTGCCTGCCTTCCAAAGGGTTTGCTTTCCCTTCTCTCTACCTCTCTCTCTCCAGCTGGACAAGGGACTGGGCAGTCTGAGCTGTTGACAGATTGCAACAAAGTGGGGTGTTAAGGCATGCCTTGCTTATTTATGATCTGTGTACTGCTGCATATCCTGAGCAGCCGGGATGCTCCTCAAGTGAGCATGAGCTTGGGAGCCAGGGAGCTGTTTGTGGGCGTCTGTTTCAACCAGACATGTTTTCCGTTTCGAGGTCGGTCTACTCTCTGCTTGCACACTATGTGTGCGCCACCAAGATTTAAAACATGCTTATTTGGCTAACTCAGTAGTTACACTTCCCTTTTTAAAACAGCATGACCGCTCCTATATGGATTCTATGTTTTGTCTCTTTATTTCATGCCTAATAAGGTATCAATATATTGTGGAAGATTTCAATATCTTGTGAACTGTAATAATCATGGAAACTTCCCTTTTCTCTATTTTGGTTCATGTGTTTTTCCATCTATTTCTTTGGTACATGTGAAAAAAGGAAATGGAGTGTTTCCTGCCTCCTGCTCTAATATAAGTCTTATTCCACCACCAGAGCTTTAATATAAGTAAGTATAAGTATAAGGCTATATATATAAGTATAAGGCTATATGTAAGTATATAAGTATAATGCTATATATATAAGTATAAGGATATATGTAAGTGTATAAGTATAAGGCTATATGTAAGTATATAAGTATAAGGCTATATGTAAGTATATAAGGATAAGGCTATATGTAAGTATATAAGTATAAGGCTATATATATAAGTATAAGGCTATATGTAAGTGTATAAGTATAAGGCTATATGTAAGTATATAAGGATAAGGCTATATGTAAGTATATAAGTATATAAGGATAAGGCTATATGTAAGTATATAAGTATAAGGCTATATGTAAGTATATAAGGATATAAGTATAAGGCTATATGTAAGTATATAAGGATAAGGCTATATGTAAGTATATAAGGATAAGGCTATATGTAAGTATATAAGTATAAGGCTATATGTAAGTGTATAAGTATATAAGGATAAGGCTATATGTAAGTGTATAAGTATAAGGCTATATGTAAGTATATACGTATAAGGCTATATGTAAGTATATAAGGATAAGGCTATATGTAAGTATATAAGTATAAGGCTATATGTAAGTGTATAAGTATATAAGTATAAGGCTATATGTAAGTATATAAGTATAAGGCTATATATAAGTATATAAGGATAAGGCTATATGTAAGTATATAAGGATAAGGCTATATATAAGTATATAAGTATAAGGCTATATGTAAGTATATAAGTATAAGGCTATATGTAAGTATATAAGTATAAGGCTATATGTAAGTATATAAGTATAAGGCTATATGTAAGTATATAAGTATAAGGCTATATATAAGTATATAAGTATAAGGCTATATGTAAGTATATAAGTATAAGGCTATATATGTAAGTATGTAAGTATATAAGTATAAGGCTATATATGTAAGTGTATAAGTATATAAGTATAAGGCTATATATGTAAGTGTATAAGTATATAAGGATAAGGCTATATGTAAGTGTATAAGTATATAAGTATAAGGCTATATATACTTACACTTAATGTTGGTCTTATTCCACCACCAGAGCTCTAGTGTAGGTGTTATTCCTCTGAGTGGGGAGAAAGCAAAGCTTGAGGTGTTGTTAAATACGTGATCTCAGCAGAACAGGGCAGGTTGACGCTTGAGTTAATGACATTCCCTGCTCTGAAGCGCCGCTCAAGAGCCTCCAGAGTTTGACTCGTGCGCAGGTATTCCCCTGAGGGCTTAAAAACGTGTGTGCTGTTGAGAGCTCAGAGCTGGTGAAGATCTCAACAGTGTGTCCACTTAACGCAGCTGGTAGGTCGGCGTTCCCTCATCAGACGGCACGGAGCTCACAAACCAGACTGGCACGGAGCTCGGAGGAGCTGCACAGCCTCGCTATACCGTCACAAACCTAACCAGAGGGTTGGGGTCAGTGCTCACAAACCTAACCAGAGGGTTGGGGTCAGTGCTCACTATACCTAACCAGAGGGTTGGGGTCAGTGCTCGGCTTTAGCGTCTGACTCTGGGCTGTGCTTGCTTGGCCAGAGCTGTTGTGCGAGTGACTGACCAGCACTGGCAGCTGTGGTGACGGCGGCTTCCTCTGGTGCACGAGTGTGTGGCGCGTCCGTGGCGGTGAGGAGATTTGTTTCCTGAAGTGGGTTAAGCTTTTGGAGAATGTGCTGGGATGTGAAACATGCCCTGTCAGCGTGTGTGCGCTCCTCATGTCGGCTCCAGTGCCACAGGGCCAGTGCTCACTGTAACTATGCTCATTACAGGGGCCAGTGCTCACTGTAACTATGCTCATTACGAGGGCCAGTGCTCACTGTAACTATGCTCATTACAGGGGCCAGTGCTCGCTCATAGGGCCAGTGCTCACTGTAACTATGCTCATTACAGGGGCCAGTGCTCACTGTAACTATGCTCATTACGAGGGCCAGTGCTCGCTCATAGGGCCAGTGCTCGCTCATAGGGCCAGTGCTCGCTCATAGGCCCAGTGCTCGCTCATAGGGCCAGTGCTCGCTGTAACTATGCTCATTATGAGGCCCAGTGCTCGCTCATAGGGCCAGTGCTCACTGTAACTATGCTCATTACGAGGGCCAGTGCTCGCTCATAGGGCCAGTGCTCGCTGTAACTATGCTCATTACGAGGCCCAGTGCTCGCTCATAGGGCCAGTGCTCGCTGTAACTATGCTCATTGCGAAGCCCAGTGCTCACTGTAACTATGCTCATTACGAGGCCCAGTGCTCGCTCATAGGGCCAGTGCTCGCTGTAACTATGCTCATTACGAGGCCCAGTGCTCACTGTAACTATGCTCATTACGAGGCCCAGTGCTCGCTCATAGGGCCAGTGCTCGCTGTAACTATGCTCATTACGAGGCCCAGTGCTCATTACAGGGGCCAGTGCTCGCTCATAGGGCCAGTGCTCGCTGTAACTATGCTCATTACGAGGCCCAGTGCTCGCTCATAGGGCCAGTGCTCGCTCATAGGGCCAGTGCTCGCTGTAACTATGCTCATTGCGAGGCCCAGTGCTCACTGTAACTATGCTCATTACGAGGCCCAGTGCTCACTGTAACTATGCTCATTACGAGGCCCAGTGCTCACTGTAACTATGCTCATTACGAGGCCCAGTGCTCACTGTAACTATGCTCATTACGAGGCCCAGTGCTCGCTGTAACTATGCTCATTACAGGGGCCAGTGCTCGCTGTAACTATGCTCATTACGAGGCCCAGTGCTCACTGTAACTATGCTCATTACGAGGCCCAGTGCTCACTGTAACTATGCTCATTACGAGGCCCAGTGCTCATTACGAGGCCCAGTGCTCACTGTAACTATGCTCATTACGAGGCCCAGTGCTCACTGTAACTATGCTCATTACAGGGGCCAGTGCTCACTGTAACTATGCTCATTACAGGGGCCAGTGCTCGCTCATAGGGCCAGTGCTCACTGTAACTATGCTCATTACGAGGCCCAGTGCTCACTGTAACTATGCTCATTACGAGGCCCAGTGCTCGCTGTAACTATGCTCATTGCGAGGCCCAGTGCTCATTGCGAGGCCCAGTGCTCATTGCGAGGCCCAGTGCTCATTACGAGGCCCAGTGCTCATTATGAGGAATAAAAATACAGCCGCCCTCCTAGACTCCCCGTCAATCTGCTCCATGATTGCAGCTGTAAGTGCTGAGAGTCTAACTGTAAGTGCTGAGAGTCTAACTGTAAGTGCTGAGAGTCTAATGGTCTAACCGGACCCCCTGTCGGGGCTTGCTGGGTGCCTGTTTTCTCAGAGCAGGAGAGCAGGCTTTTTAATGCACACGGTTTCGATTTCTTCTCAGAGCTGGGGATGACAGACACCTATTTCTGAGAGGCCTCAAGCCAGGGAGTGTGTCGAGTGGAGTGAACTGCGCGTAGCTGTCATGAGCTCTCTCTCTGCCTGGTAACACGTGCTGATTGAAGTCTGATGACCTCCACCTGTTCCTGCTCTGCTCTGCCTCACCCTCGTTACCTACCAGCTGCACTGCATTCACCACTCATCATGCCCTCTATATAAAGCCTTGTTTTTCAGTCCACACTTGTCAGATCGTCTGCAACCAGCACCAGTTACCTGCCTGTTTATTGAAAACGCCTCTGACTCTTTGCCTGTGATCCCGGACCCGCTCGACTACTTCTGTGTTCTCCAGCCCCGGTAATCTTGACCTGCCTTCCGTCCCTCTTCTACGAATACCGCCTAGTCCTTGACTGTACTGCTGCTTCGTTTCAATTGCTGTTGTGTGTGTGTTTCCCCCAGGACTTCCCGGATCATCCAGCTCCTGCCTTCGCTGTTCGGCTACTGGGGGAACACACACACGCAGACTCTTGGAACTCCTGTACCCCCCCCGGAACCCCTGAAACCCCCAACCCTTAAATAAACTTTTGAACGTGACGCAATTGTGGTCCTCGTCCTGTTTGGTGTCTGACAGTACGATCTGACCAAACATGGACCCAGCGCACGGTCGAACCAGCATGGAAACCGACGAACCAGAACCACCCACCGCCATGCAACGCCTGGAAGAGACAGAGAGAGAGGTAAACCGCAACACTGCTGACATTGCCTCCCTACTTCAAGCCGGCTTGAGCCAGCGTCAGCAGTTCCAGCAGCAACAGCAACAACTTGCAATGATCATTCAACTTCTCACCAACCTTTCTCCTCTGCCTGCTCCCACCGGCCCAGCCCCAGCCAGCCTGCTCACCGGCCCAGCACCCGAGTCTCCTGCCCAGTCCACTGCTACCGTGGCTGCCGGAGCCCCAGAACCCAGGATCGGCAATCCAGAGCGGTTCAGCGGCGACCCAACCCAGGTACGGGCGTTCCTGACGAGCTGCCGTGTCCAGTTTACCCTGCAACCCAGGACTTTTGCCACTGAAGGGGCGAGGGTCGGTTACGTGATCACTCACCTGACGGGCCGAGCTCGACTCTGGGGAACGGCGGAGTTCGAGCGCCAGACCCCAGCATGTGCAACCTTCAACCTATTCGCAGAGGAGATGCTCAAGGTATTCGATTTGGAATCCACAATAGCCGAGGCATCTCGGATCCTGATGAGTATTCGCCAAGGCAGAAGGACTGTTGCGGATTACTCCATCGACTTTCGAACCGTGGCAAGTCGAAGCTCCTGGAACATGGAAGCATTGGTGGATGCTTTCCTCCACAGCCTGGCGGACTACATAAAGGACGAGCTGGTTTCCCATGATCAACCCCCCACTCTTGATGAAGCCATTGCTCTGGCTGTCCGCATCGACCGCAGGATCCAGGCCCGCCGTCATGAGAGAGGGCGCCAGAGTCCATCCACCAGCACACGGAGTGTCCCAACTGCCCTTCTGTCCGCACCTGCCACACCATCTAGCCAGCCGGACCAGTCTGAACCGATGGAGATCGGCCGCACCTCCCTAACCCCTGCAGAGCGCCAGCGACGCATCACCTCCAACTTGTGCCTGTACTGTGGTGGTGATGGTCATCGAGTCGCCACCTGTCCAGCAAAAGCCGGAGCTCACCAGATGTAGGAGGAATCCGGATGAGCTCAATGAACATTCAGCCCTCCATCAGCCGTAAACCCCTCATCCAAGTCTGTCTTCACCTGTCTGATTCCACCCACACCCTGGCAGCCCTGGTGGACTCTGGCGCAGAAGCAAACATTATTGACACAGGACTTGCTCGTCAGCTGGGCTTGGAAAGCCATCGCTTGTCCACTCCTGTTCCAGCCCGGGCCCTGGACGGTCACGCAATTGGCACAGTTACCAGCATCACAGCCCCCATCTCAATGATGGTGTCAGGAAACCACCGAGAGACCATCCGCTTCCACCTGCTCAGCTCTCCAGGCCAACCCCTAATCCTGGGCTACCCTTGGCTCCGTCTCCACAATCCTCACCTCGATTGGGCCTCCGGAACTGTGAAAGAGTGGGGAAATGCCTGCCACCTGACCTGTTTGCGTGCTGCCTCGCTGCCCCCCGGCTCAGTACCCCCCAGCATTGCCCACGACATTTCTAATGTCCCTGAATGTTACCATGGCCTCCGAGAGGTGTTCAACAAGACCAAAGCCACATCTCTGCCCCCACACCGTCCGTACGACTGTGCCATTGATCTCCTCCCTGGGACTGCTCCACCCAAAGGTCACCTCTACTCACTATCCCCTCCTGAAAGAAAAACTATGGAGGATTACATCAGGGACTCCCTGGCAGCTGGACTCATCCGCCCGTCTTCCTCTCCTGCTGGTGCCGGGTTCTTCTTTGTGGGAAAGAAAGATGGTTCTCTTCGCCCCTGCATTGATTATCGAGGTCTGAATGATGTCACAGTGAAGAACCGGTACCCTCTGCCTTTACTCACCTCTGCTTTTGAATTGCTCCAGGGATCCACTATTTTCACCAAACTGGACCTTAGAAATGCTTACCACCTAGTGCGAGTAAGGGAGGGTGACGAGTGGAAGACAGCATTCAACACCCACACCGGCCATTATGAGTACCTGGTAATGCCATTTGGCCTCACCAACGCCCCAGCGGTATTCCAGGCGCTGGTGAATGATGTGCTGCGGGACATGCTGAATAAATTCGTCTTCGTGTACCTGGACGACATCTTAATTTTCTCCAGAACTCTGTCCGAACACACCCGTCATGTCCAGCTGGTTCTTCGACGGCTCCTGGAGAACTCTCTCTATGTCAAGGCGGAGAAATGCGAGTTCCATGCTCAGACTGTGTCATTCCTGGGATACATCGTCGCTGAAGGCAATATCCAGATGGACCCCGCAAAGGTCTCGGCAGTTGCCTCCTGGCCAGTTCCGGGGAATAGGAAGAAGCTGCAGCAATTCCTCGGTTTTGCCAATTTCTACCGGAAATTCATCCGGAACTACAGCTCCGTCGCCGCTCCCCTCACAGCTCTGACCAGCATCAAACACCCCTTTTCCTGGACCCCAGAGGCCAACACAGCCTTTCATACCCTCAAGGCCCGGTTCACCACTGCCCCCATCCTCCAGATGCCGGATTCAGACCGGCAGTTCGTTGTCGAGGTGGATGCCTCAGACGTGGGAGTCGGGGCCATACTCTCTCAACGGGCAGAGGAGGACAACAAGTTGCACCCCTGTGCATTTTTCTCTCGCCGGCTTTCACCTGCAGAGCGCAATTATGATGTTGGAAACCGTGAGCTGTTGGCTGTCAAGCTTGCCCTGGAGGAGTGGCGTCACTGGCTGGAGGGGTCCACAGTTCCGTTCCTGGTCTGGACCGATCACAAAAACCTCGAATACATCCGCAATGCCAAACGTCTTAACCCCAGACAGTCCCGCTGGGCCTTGTTTTTCACCAGATTCAACTTCACCCTGTCATACCGCCCAGGTTCTCGGAACACCAAGCCGGACGCTCTCTCCCGTCAGTTTCATAAGGATGACGCCCCTTCCCAGGAACCTGCATCAATTCTGCCCGATCCCTGCGTCGTAGCTGCCCTGACCTGGGATATCGAGGAGGAAATTCAAGAGGCCCTCCGTGACCATCCCAGTCCCAGTGCATGCCCAGACGGTCGTCTCTTCGTCCCAGATAATTTGAGGTCCCGGGTCATACAGTGGGGACACAACTCCCGCCTTGCCTGCCACCCGGGCTCCGCCCGCACCTGCCATCTCCTTGCCCAGCGCTTTTGGTGGTCGTCTTTGAGAAGGGATGTCCGAGAATTCGTCCGTGCCTGCCCCACCTGCAATCAGAACAAGTCCTCCACTCGGCCCCCCGCTGGTTTACTCCAGCCCTTGCCTGTGCCCACACGACCCTGGTCCCACGTCTCCTTGGACTTTGTAACTGGCCTCCCACCATCAGGTGGGATGACTGTCATTCTCACTGTGGTTGACCGGTTTAGCAAGATGGCACACTTCATTCCCCTCCCTAAACTGCCATCTGCCAGAGAGACTGCCCAGGCTGTTCTTGATCATGTCTTCCGTCTACACGGGCTGCCCAGGGATGTTGTCTCTGACCGAGGCCCGCAATTTACCTCTACATTCTGGAAGGAGTTCTGCCGTCTTCTAGGGGCCACAGTGAGTCTCACCTCTGGGTTCCACCCCCAGTCCAATGGTCAATCCGAGCGGGCAAACCAGGAGCTGGAGAAGGCGCTGCGGTGCATGGTTTCTCGCAAACCCCAGGCTTGGGCACAACAACTGATGTGGATAGAGTATGCTCACAACTCCCTCACCTGCTCTGCCACTGGTATGTCACCTTTCCAGTGTGTGTATGGCTACCAGCCCCCCCTGTTCCCCAGCCAGGAAGGAGATGTGTCCTGCCCGTCTGCCCTCGCCTATGCCCGCCGTTGCCGTCGTACCTGGTCACAAGCTCGTGCCACGCTACTCAAGTCAGCGGTCAGCTATGCCACTGGGGCTAACCGCCGAAGATCGCCGGCACCCGCCTACCGTGTTGGCCAGAAGGTGTGGCTGTCAGCCAAGGATCTCCCACTGCGGGTGGAATCGCGTAAACTGGCACCTCGATTCCTCGGCCCGTTCCCTATCCAGAGGGTCATCAGCCCAACCGCAGTCCGGCTCCAGTTGCCAACCTCCATGAGGGTGCACCCTACTTTCCATGTTTCGAAAGTCAAGCCGACGCATGAAAGCCCGCTGGTCCCCGTGCCGCTTCCTCCTCCTCCTCCTCGCCTCGTTGACGGTGGGCTGGTGTACACCGTTCGACGCCTGCTTCGGTCCAGACGGCGAGGTAGGGGCCTCCAGTATCTCGTCGACTGGGAGGGCTATGGACCTGAGGAGAGAACCTGGGTGCCAGCCAGTCGGATTGTGGACCGGACACTCATCGCCGACTTCCACCGTCTGCATCCTGATCAACCTGCAATCCGTAGGGGCCGCCCCAGAGGGGTCCCTAACCGTCCTGCCCGCCCGGCTTCCTGTCATGTGCCTGACCCTGACCCTGTCTCGGTACCTGTCCCGTCTTCTGTCCACGACCCTCCAGCTCCCTCCGAGGATGAGGATGTTCACTCGGACCGCTCGGAGGAATTCTAGCCCTCCACCGGCTCCCCTCCGCCCTCCCGACGTGGTGTCACTCTTGGGGACTTCTGGGGCCGTCCCTTAGGGGGGGGGTTCTGTCATGAGCTCTCTCTCTGCCTGGTAACACGTGCTGATTGAAGTCTGATGACCTCCACCTGTTCCTGCTCTGCTCTGCCTCACCCTCGTTACCTACCAGCTGCACTGCATTCACCACTCATCATGCCCTCTATATAAAGCCTTGTTTTTCAGTCCACACTTGTCAGATCGTCTGCAACCAGCACCAGTTACCTGCCTGTTTATTGAAAACGCCTCTGACTCTTTGCCTGTGATCCCGGACCCGCTCGACTACTTCTGTGTTCTCCAGCCCCGGTAATCTTGACCTGCCTTCCGTCCCTCTTCTACGAATACCGCCTAGTCCTTGACTGTACTGCTGCTTCGTTTCAATTGCTGTTGTGTGTGTGTTTCCCCCAGGACTTCCCGGATCATCCAGCTCCTGCCTTCGCTGTTCGGCTACTGGGGGAACACACACACGCAGACTCTTGGAACTCCTGTACCCCCCCCGGAACCCCTGAAACCCCCAACCCTTAAATAAACTTTTGAACGTGACGCAATTGTGGTCCTCGTCCTGTTTGGTGTCTGACAGTAGCCCCCAGTTCTCACCCGCCAGCCCAGCTGATTGATTCTGTGTTTGCTCTTGCTTGTTAGCGAGCAAGCTCCCTCTCCCACTCATAATCCTTACTTGGTGCAGGCACTGATCAGGGGCACCCCCTCCACCACCACCACTCCTCCCGTGTTCCTCCCCCTCTTGAGAGCTCCACCAGCCCAGGGTGGAGGGGGGTGGGGCAGCAGAGCTGGTGGTGTGGGTCCCATGAAGTCCTCATAACGCAATCTGTCGCTTGATCAATAATTCAATTCTATCCAGGAGTCCGCGTATCTGGAGCCAATCTCACCTGCTCCCTTCGGCCTCCTCTTAATAAGGTGGGCGTGTTCGTCCTTGAGCCGAGACGAGCAACGCATGCTGTGTGTGTGTGTGTGTGCGCGTGTGTGTGCGTGCAACCTCAAAACAGAAAACGTTGGGACGTTGTGTAAAATGCAAATAAAAACAGAAAGTCATAACATACAAGTCTCGTAAAACCATATTTAGCAGCAAAAAGGACATAGACAATGCATCAAATGTTGAAAATGAAAATTTGGACTATTTCATGGAAGGTGCTAATTTTGAATTTGATGCCAGCAACATGTTGGGACAAGAGCATGTTTACCAAAGTGCTGCTTCAACTCTTCATTTAACAACATGCTGTAAATGTTTAGGAACTGAGGAGACCAGTTGCTAGTTTTGAGAATGAAATGTTCAACAGTATGGGGTATTCTTAGTCATGTTTTTCATTCCATTATGCACCTAATTTGACAAATCTGGACTGCAGACAGACCATCTTAGCACCTGGACTCTTCCTCTATGGAGAAATACTATTTAAATATGTGCAGAATTAATTTTGGCATTGTTTTCCTGAAATCTTCAAGGTCGTCTCTGGAAAAGACATTGCCCGGATGGCATCCTGTATATATCATTCAGAATTGCCCGGATGGCACCCTGTATATATCATTCAGAATTGATTATGCTTTGCCAAATGTGCAAGATGCCCATGCTGTAGGCACTAATGCTCCTCCACACCATCATAGATGTTTGGTTTTGAACTGAGCACTAAAACAAGTTGGATAGGTTGGATACTTGGATGCCCTCTCCTCTTTAGCCCAGATGAGTCCATGATTTCCAAAAAGAATGGCAAACTTTGATTGGTCTAACCATAGGACCTTTTTCCACGTTACCTCGGTCCATTCTAAACAAGCTCAGGCCCAGATAAGAGGGTGGTATTTTCTGTATCATGTCTCAATACAATTTTGGCTGCAGTTTTAGAATTGAGTATCAAACTGGGCACATAGACAATGGTTATCAGAGCTTTTCCTGAGCCCATACAATGGCAGGTCTGGAAACAGGTCTGGTGTTGATGCAATGCCATCTGAGGTCCAAATAGGGTTGCAAAATTCCGGGAATTTTCTAAGTTGGAAACTTTCCATGGGAATTAACGGGAATATATGGGAATTAACAGGAATAAACGGGAATTAATGGGAATAAACTGGGCATTTTTAATATGGCAAGTTAGTCTATAACAGGGAACTTAAAAAATGTACTGGAAATGTTCCGCCCCTTTGCAACCCTGTTGATGCAGTGCCATCTGAGGTCCAAAAGACCACGGCCATCCAATTTGTTTTTCAGCTCTTTCCCTTGTTTGCAAAGATTTCTCTGGATTCTCTGAATGTTTTAATAATATTATGTCCTGTAGATGATGAACTCTCTAAATACAAAATAAAAATTGTTGTTATATAAAATGACATTGTTTCATCATTTGTGCACACAGGTTTACACAGAGTGATGAATACCCCTACATCTTTACTTCTAAGAGACCCTGCCTCTCTGGGATGCTCTTTTTCATATTCAATCATGTTGCCAGTTACACTAATTAGCTGTGAAATATTCCTTCTTTTGTTTTCTTTATCATTACACAGCTTTTCCAGCATTTTGTTACCCCCGTCCCAACTTGAAACATGTTGCTGGTATCAAATAGTTTCCATGAAATAGTCAAATTTGTCATTTTCAACATTTGATATATTGTCTGTGTCCTTTTTGCACCTAAATATGAGTTTAAGAGATTTGCAGTTCATTACATTCTGTTTTTATTCACATTTTACACAACGTCCCAACACGTCCAACTTTTTCTGTTTTGGGGTTGTAAGCTCCAGGCTCTCCCTCTCTCTCTTTCTCTTTCTCTCTCCCTCTCTCTCTTTTTTTCTTTCTCTCTCTCTTTCTCTCTTTTTTTCTTTCTCTCTCTCTCTCTCTCTTCACCTCTCTCTCTCTCTCTCTCTCTCTCTCTCTCTTCTCTCAAAAGAGAAAAGAAGAGTCCGAGCCTCATTAGACTGTGGGGGCGTGGTTGAGGGGGAGTGGCTAAGTCTTGTGATTAGATCTCCGCGCGCTGCTGGAGCAGACCCTAGGGGGCGTGGCTAAGTCAGACCCTGGTCGGCACGTCCCTCTCATCCCTGTCCAATGCTGCACACACGGCGGCCAGCCACCTGTCTGAGCTCCGTGTGCTATATGCCCAGGTCACTGTGTGTGTGTGTGTGTGTGTGTTATCTGCCCAGGTTACGGTCAGGAGACGAGGACATTAAGAGTCTGCCACGTTTTCGTAGCTCTCGCTATCAGCTCGTCCTGTGTTGCTAGCGATTCGTTTCCATCTGGTTGTGTGTTGTGTCTCTGAAAGGGTTGTCTCTTTTCTTTTTTTTCAAAGGCCATGCATACTTTCAAAAGTACCAAGGATGAATGCCCTTTGAATGCGGACTGTTGTGGAATGGTTGTGGAATGGTTTGTAAACGCTTCTCTTATCTTCTCGCTGAAGCGTCCCTCTTGGTGTTCAACACCATCCAGATCCACCAACCATTGTTTTGTTCACTACATGACCCGATCACACACTTACTGTGAAGTAGGCAACTGTTTCCTTTCATCCACCCCCCCCCCCCCCCCAACCCCACCCCACCCCCAACACCACCCCACCCCCTCATCTCCCTCCTGCCCATGGCATCCACGGCTGTGTTGTCTGGAGCAGGGCAGCAGAATGGCCTCTCAGGGCAGTAGCAGGCAATAGAATGGCCCTTCTCTTTGCAGGATGGAGGAGGGAGGAGTGGCCTTGTGGTGGCACTTTTCTGCCCACTATCATTTCCATTCAATGTGGCGTTGTCATCCTGCCTGGCCAGGCAATGAGCGCACACACACACACACACACATACACATACACATACACACGCATCCCACAGTCAATAAGAAAAGCCTGTTTGTTCCTCCTCTGCCAGCTGACACCTTGAGGGACCAGAGTGGACAGAAGATGTCTATCTGTTTATTCACGGCCTTTTCTGTTGTGCTTTTACAGTGTGGCTTCTTCATGCTTTCTTGCCCTTTTCTAGTATAAGTATAAGTAGTATAGATACTCTTTTGATCCCGTGAGGGACATTTGGTCTCTGCATTTATCCCAATTGGTGAATTAGTGAAACACACTCAGCACACAGTGAACACACAGTGAGGTGAAGCACACACTAATCCCGGCGCAGTGAGCTGCCTGCATCAACAGCGGCGCTCGGGGAGCAGTGAAGGGTTAGGTGCCTTGCTCAAGGGTACTTTAGCCGTGCCTACTGGTCGGGGTTCGAACCGGCAACCCTCCGGTTACAAGTCTGAAGCGCTAACCAGTGTGTGTCTGTCTGTGTGTCTGTCTGTGTGTGTGTGTGTGTGTAAAATCTTATGCCTTCATGGTCTACACACTTAAGTATTCAAACTTGCGAGGGGAAAAACAAACTTTCTTAAAGAAAGTTGGCCTTTCCTCCTCTTATTTGTTTTGTTCTAAATTGTGGAGCCGTGTCTTTGTGTCAGATAAGGAGTCGTGGGAATTGAGACAATTTGCTCTAAATGTAACAATCGGATTTTTAAAGGCCATGCGGGCGCCTCCAGTTGTCAAGTTCTATTTAGTAGAATAATCAGAGGTTTAATTAATGAGGGCAGTTCGGAATATCAATTAGTACACACTTTATCTGTAGTCATGACACACACACACACACACACCCGCCACACACACACACGCGCCACACACACACTTTATTTGTAGTCACGGCCCAAAGAATTATGACTGATTTCACTTCTGTTGTTACTTGTGCATAATTTGTTGTGTCTCTGTGAATGAGTCAGGTTAATTTGTTGTGTGGTGAGAATTCACACATGTTTGCATTTTGACACCACTATTTACTTGTAGTTAGACATATATCCCCACCCCCCCCCCTCCCCCCCCCCCACACACACACACACAAACACTTTTATGATGTTGTGACTTTTTGTTGTGAAACAGATGCTTTTTATCAGCACCGCTGGTTCCGCAGTCGTTGCCTCCAAACTGCAAACGTCTCTGCACTGTTTCCAGATCTGACACGATGCCATAGTGTGTTTGTTTTCTTCCACTGTTAGCTCTTTGGCTTTGTGTCAGTGGTGCTATTGTAAGGGCTTCAGGAAGTGGCTTTGGGACTCAGGAAGTGGTTTTGGGACTCTGTAGCCAGGCTGTGTGTGTCCCAGCCATCTCACTGTGGTCCGCACAAACTCCACTCTAAACATAGATCTCACTGTGTTGCTCACAAACTCCACTCTAAACATAGATCTCACTGTGTTGCTCACAAACTCCACTCTAAACATAGATCTCACTGTGTTGCTCACAAACTCCACTCTAAACATAGTTCTCACTGTGTTGTGCACAAACTACGCTCTAAACATAGATCTCACTGTGTTGTGCACAAACTCCACTCTAAGCATAGATCTTACTGTGTTGCGCACAAACTACGCTCTAAACATCCTCTTGGAACATTGGAAGGTGTCTTCATTCACCATTTGCATTGTGTCATGCAGCCTTCATGTTCAGATGTAGAGAGAACCTACAGTATGTGGTTTTTTAGAGTGCCCGAGGATCCAATAAAGCCCCCCTCTGTTTCAACCACGTGTGAGGCCAATTATTGCATTGTTCAGGCTGGCCATCCAGGATTTGTGAACTGGTTGCATAGGAACCAATTAAAGAGGCGTGTTGTGCAGTGAGCGCAGCGCAAATGTTTGATCACCATGGAGCGCCGTGGCCACAGATGTGGAGTCGTGTTGTTCTTGGCACGCCGTTCGTTTAGCACATGCCAGAGAGGCCGGCGTTGGTGTGGCCTATGCGGCCATTCTAAGCCGAATCAAAGCTGGAACAGGTGGACCTTAGTGCAGGGCAATACGCTCTACTGCCCCCAACCATCGCCGCTTCTAGAAGACACACAGCGCAGTGAGGGGCTCTAAGCAGTAAGTCAAAAGCCGGAGAATCATGTGTTTATGCCCTGAGCCTGGGCACACCAACAGGAGAGAGGAGGGGGAAATGGGCGGCTCAGGGCTAGTTGTTGCACTAAGAAGCAAGCATTTTAGTTTTAGTTTTCTTCAGAGAACTTTCTTGGAATTGTACACTAAGCAAATTTCTTATATTTACTGCTGAATGTACCAATGTGCTGAGATGGTTTAATTTTTCTCATGGCTGGAGGGGAGGAAATGTTGCCACATGTCCACGTGAGCCGTCTCTAATCCCCTAGCTGTGGAGATGTGTACCCGGGCCAGGAAGACTGACAGAAGATGTGTGCAGGAATTATTAGATGCAGCATTGTCTGTATGTGTCGTGGTGTTGGGTGATAAGAGCTCTTTGATTCTCTCCTTGCTTACGACTGCGCGAAATGAAATAGTTAATGTTTGTGCTCTGAACCATAAACTTTGGGTGCAGGGGTGATGCCTGGTGTGTTGAAAGAAAGCAGGGGCCCTAGAATGCTGACTGATATTTGTTATTTTTAAATATGGCAGCCGACTTAAAATTCGCCGCACGGCAAGCAGTTTAAGCCAGTTGAGGATTTATATGCACTTGTAAATGTAGTGTCAGCTCGGTCACAGCCACTACACGCTAATGGTCTCTGGAGCCAGTCCAGCCCGTGTCCAGTCCATGTCGTGTCCAGGCCCTGGAGCAGCTGGGCTCTGGTAGCGGGGGAGGGAGCTTGGGCAGGAGGATCTCTTACCTGAAGTGTGCTTGTGTGTGTGTGTGTGTGTGTGTGTGTGTGTGTGTGTGTGTGTGCGCGATCGTTAGAATGAGAGTCTTTCCCAGACATTTTGTAAGTCATTTCAAGATTACACTTCTCAACGCTCGCTCACTCGGCGAGTCCCGGCCAGAAAGTCGTCATCTGGCACCTGCCGCCTGCTTAATGCAGCGAGGACGTCCACACTAGCCACTTAGCCTCCGCTGTACTCCTCTGCCCTCTACCCGTCTGACTCGGGGCCGAACCATGCTGTCTAAACCCAGCGCTTAGGCGCCACTTTGTAAACGAGCTCCGTCATGGCCATGCTGTCTAAACCCGGCGCTTAGAGGCCTCTCTGTAAACGAGCTCCGTCATGGCCATGCTGTCTAAACCCGGCGCTTAGAGGCCTCTCTGTAAACGAGCTCTGTCAAATCGCCCCGTTCCCATCCAGCCAGCATAGACTTCATATGCCACCCACACTCACACCCATTGCCTGGGTACACACACACACACACACACACACACACACACACACACACACACACACACACACACACACACCCATTGCCTGGGTACGCACACACGCACACACACACACCCATTGCCTGGGTACGCACACACACACACACACACACACACACACACACACACACACACACACACACACACACACACACACACACACACACACACACACCCCTGGCCGGATAAGCCTTTTGAGGGGTTTGACCTATATCTCAGGATAACTGCGTTGTTCTTCCCTGGAAACGGCTCTGCCAGATGGGTGATTAGTCACTGTTAATATTAACCGTAGCCTGACATTATAGCCTGAGAGAGAGAGAGAGAGCACTGCTAGACTAGGCGTCGACAAAACTGGGTTGTCTGTGTCCGCATGTATGAAGCTCTGTAATAACTGTATTAAATGAATTGAACGCAACAGTGCTAAATCTGGACATTTGATTGTGTGGCCATGCAGTGCTGCTGTGAGGATTACCTGTGCTGAGGACACAGAGCCGCCCACATCTGTGACGTGACAAAGCCGACCGCAGCACTGGCATTTTCATAAGGCCCCTTTCACATATGGACCCATACAGAGAGTCCGTGCAATTCACCACTGGCCAGTCAGACAGTTATAGTCCTTTGACCTTAGTCATCATTTCTCCTATAAGTGTGTGTGTGTGTGTGTGTGTGTGTGTGTGTGTGTCCCTGCATGTTTTGTCACATCTGCTTAGCTTTAATTAGTTTGGGATAGCATGGGGACTGTTTTAAAATTGCCAGCTTTTAATAAAGCCCAGACAATAAGCGTCTCATGGCGTTAATAAAAGAGTGTAAATTTGTTTAGTCTGCAGCGTTAATGTGATTACGGAGCATCGTCCTCCCAGTCCAAACCTCCAGCCTCCGTCACTGAAACACGTCCAAGCTCCCCGCTCGGCTCTGATGCCCAAGTCCTGTTGTTACTGATTTCTCCGAACATTTGGCACGATTTCAGGGAACCGTTCCTCCCAGACTCTCCATCCGTAGAGGTAGAAATATGTTCTGCACCTGACCCAATTTCCCCCAGAATCTGTGACTGGCTTTGTTTTCAGCCCTGATGTTTTTTTCTCTCTCTAATCAGAGTGTGTGTTCAGAGTGTGTGTTCAGAGTGTGTGTTCTCTCAGAGCCCCTGCCATCCCACCCTCTTTGCATATTGTGCAACATCATTTTCTGTGTATATATGTGTGTGTGTGTGTGTGTGTGTGTGTGTGTGTGTTAACGCTAGTGTGGTCAGTGGATTCAGGTACCCTATTCAACACACACTCACACACACACACTCACACACACACACAAGTACACACACACACACGTACACACTCTCTCTCACTCACACACACACACACACACACACACACACACACACACACACACTCACTCACATCCTGACTGGATTCGAGTTGACAGGCCATCCCACAGACCCCACCCCTTAAGCCCCAACCTTTTCTGTCACATGTGGAGAGTTACCTGACGAGGCTCATTTATCTCTCTCACACACACACACACACACACACCTAACGGGCCCCTGAACAGTCTCACCACCTGATTCCCTCTGCTGAAGGCTGTGGTGGTGTGGGGTGGGGGGGGGGTGGTGTGGGGTGGGGGGGGGGGGGGTGGTGTGGGGAAGATGAGTCTGGACTCTGTTGTGTGGAAAGAAGGAAAGAAATAAAAGATAGGGACTAGGACTCAGGTATCAGGTGTGCTCTTTCTTTCTTTCTTTCTTTCTCTCTCTCTCTCTCTCTCTCTCTCTCTCTCTCTCTCTCTCTCCTCTTACTCTCTGTGTCTCTCTTTCATTCTTCTGTCCCCCTCTCATTTGGTGGCCTGAGGGGCATACTTCACCTCTACTCAGGCCTCATGCCATTCCTCTTCCCATTCCAATCCCTACTCTTCTCCAGGTGCTGCATGTCCTGGAAGCACACACACACACACACACTTCTCTGCAGCCTGCGCCAGGTGTGAAAGCTTCCTCCAGCTGCATACTCTGCGGTCACCCCAGGGTTAATTTGCATTACTGGCCAAAGGTCTGTGTTCACTACATTACTGGCCAAAGGTCTGTGTTCACTACATTACTGGCCAAAGGTCTGTGTTCACTACATTACTGGCCAAAGGTCTGTGTTCACTACATTACTGGCCAAAGGTCTGTGTTAACTACATTACTGGCCAAAGGTCTGTGTTCACTACATTACTGGCCAAAGGTCTGTGTTCACTACATTACTGGCCAAAGGTCTGTGTTCACTACATTACTGGCCAAAGGTCTGTGTTCACTACATTACTGGCCAAAGGTCTGTGTTCACTACATTACTGGCCAAAGGTCTGTGTTCACTACATTACTGGCCAAAGGTCTGTGTTCACTACATTACTGGCCAAAGGTCTGTGTTCACTACATTACTGGCCAAAGGTCTGTGTTCACTACATTACTGGCCAGAGGTCTGTGTTCACTACATTACTGGCCAAAGGTCTGTGTTCACTACATTACTGGCCAAAGGTCTGTGTTCACTACATTACTGGCCAAAGGTCTGTGTTCACTACATTACTGGCCAAAGGTCTGTGTTCACTACATTACTGGCCAAAGGTCTGTGTTCACTACATTACTGGCCAAAGGTCTGTGTTCACTACATTACTGGCCAGAGGTCTGTGTTCACTACATTTAACATTTGCATTACTGGCCAAAGGTTTGTGTTCACCAGTGTTGCCACAGTTACCTTGAAAAAGTAATCTGATTACTGATTACTCCTTTAAAAAGTTAGTTACTTAGTTACTTTACTGATTACTTGATTTTAAAAGTAACTAAGTTAGATTACAAGTTACTTTATTAGTTACTTTCAGCAGCTGCCGACAACACCCCCAACGCCTCAACATAAAAATGATAACCGGTATTGCCAATACTCACTATACTGGAAGTGCATTTTAACAGTAATGCCAACAATGTATAGCAGACATCCCAACCTAACCTACTTAGATACTGAAATGCAGATGTTTGTTCAATAATGTCTAGTCAGTACACCAAATAAGGAAGGCCTATTGATAGAAATTGTGATAGTAAAATATGTAGATTTTGGTAGTTTGGCCTTTTCATGTAGCCTTGGCAACTAGCCATCTAGTATAGGCCTGAGTAATATGCAAATGAAATTACACTTCTCAAACACAAACTCACCTCAACAAATCATTTAACCCGCCGTGAGCAATGCTAAAGTCACTGTTACAAACAGTGCAGTGTGCAATACTATCATTATGTTTTACTCTTATGAGACAATTGGGTACACTTTTGTGTAGTCTGATGTGAAATGGGTCTTAAATGTTCCTTTTTGAGGGGCACTGACTCTGCCATGACGCTCCTGTTCCTAGATACACTAACTGAACTGATTAAAGTTCAGGAGAAAAGAGATATAAGCACACTTACACTGAAAACTGATTGGTTGATTTAGCAAAACAGACCAGGATGCTCTCTGTCTTGGATGCGCTTCAGGCACAAACGCAACATTCCTCTCTCTCCCTCTCCATTGTGTGCGCATTAAACTCATATGCACACGCGATTTGAAGTCCGGTCTGGCTTGCATGCTCTTGTTCGCTCTAGGTTCCGGGAGATTTTATGTAATTTGCGGGCGTCAGGATATCAATATGTGGGAGACTCCCAAAACTTCGGGAGACTTGGGATGTCTAGCTAGACAGCACTTTGTCGCCAGCACAGAATGTACAACGTACCTTAATGTTGTCATGTTTACTGTAGCTGACACAAACTCAAAATAATGACTATAGATAAAACGTGCATCTCTCTCCTCAGTCCATTGTTGTTTACGTTTGTGTCGCTGCGTGGTTTTACACGTGAGTTGCTCACAATGCCACCTTTGTCTCCGTGACTAAATACACATTTCCCCTTTTTTGTCTTGAATTGTTTTCTATTTTCCTCTTCCACTTGAGGACATTTGGAAGATGTCCAGAGGCATGACCATATTGAATCCTCAGGACTCCAGAGGAAAAGCTCTGTGCCATTTTCTTTTTGGCATTTTCATAACGGGTTGGAAAACGTTCTTTCTTTCTTTTTCTCTCCATCTCACGCTTGCTTTGTCCTGCGTCCATCTCACGCTTGCTTTGTCCTGCGTCCTGCGTCCATCTCACGCTTGCTTTGTCCTGCGTCCTGCGTCCATCTCATGCTTGCTTTGTCCTGCGTCCTGCGTCCATCTCACGATTGCTTTGTCCTGTGTCCTGCGTCCATCTCACGGTTGCTTTGTCCTGCGTCCTGCGTCCATCTCACGATTGCTTTGTCCTGCGTCCATCTCACGATTGCTTTGTCCTGCGTCCATCTCACGCTTGCTTTGTCCTGTGTCCTGCGTCCATCTCACGGTTGCTTTGTCCTGCGTCCTGCGTCCATCTCACGATTGCTTTGTCCTGCGTCCATCTCACGATTGCTTTGTCCTGCGTCCATCTCACGCTTGCTTTGTCCTGCGGCCTGCGTCCATCTCACGCTTGCTTTGTCCTGCGTCCATCTCACGCTTGCTTTGTCCTGCGTCCTGCATCCATCTCACGCTTGCTTTGTCCTGCGTCCATCTCACGCTTGCTTTGTCCTGCGTCCTGCGTCCATCTCACGCTTGCTTTGTCCTGCGTCCATCTCACGCTTGCTTTGTCCTGCGTCCTGCGTCCGGCCTTCGTTTCCCCGTCTGCAGCTTCTATCTGGCCAGTGATTGATAAGTCTGAATCCCTGACAGTGTGTGTGTGTGTGTGTGTGTGTGTGTGTGTGTGTGTGTGTGTGTGTGTGTGTGTGTGTGTGTGTGTGTGGTGGGTGGTGGGGGGGTGGGGGGTCGGGGTGTGTGTGTGTGTGTGTGTGTGTGTGTGTGGGTGGGTGGTGGGGGGGTGGGGGGTCGGGGTGTGTGTGTGTTTGTTTGAGGTGGGGGGGCGGCTAGTGGTTGGGGAGGGATGTGGGTCCATGGCTGGCTGGCTGGCTGGCTGGCTCTGTGTGTGCTAGCTAGCGGTTGGGGAGGGACATGGCTCCTGCCCTTGTTTATCTACCTGGCTGTTTCCAGATGGCGCTCAGCAGAAGGAAGCCACTTCCTGACACGCTCAGAAGACACGCTCAGAAGACACGCTCTCTTTCTCTCTCTCATTACCGCCGCCCATGGCCGCTCTCTCAGGAATCTGGGCTGCTTTTCAGGGGCCAGAGCGCTACATGAGGCTGTGTGTGTCTGTGTGTGTGTGTGTGTGTCTGTGTGCGTGTGTCTGTCTGTGTGTGTGTCTCTGTGTGTCAGCGCAAGGGCTAGCCAGCCTCTGTGCCTGTGTAGAAATTTAAGTAGATGCTCTCGGAATGTGAAATAGGTTTGAGTTGTGTGTGTGTGTGTGTGGTGGGTGGATGAGTGTGTTGTGTGTAGGTGTGGATGTGTGTTTGGGAGTGTTGCATTGGTAAGTCTGACCGTTGGTTGTGCTCTAGTCGTGTATGTATGTAAGTAATGGCCTGTGCACACATTTCTTTCTTTTCTTTCACTCCAAACCGCAGGTGTCCCCCCCCCCCCCCCCCCCCCCATCACACGGTCATTTGTTGCCGCAGCGACCTAATATCTCTGAGGTCACCGGACTTCTCCGCTCCATCTGTGGCAGCCATCGAGCTCACACACACACACACACACACGCACACATAATCACAGGCTCGGGCAGCTTCTGCTTTGGCCGGAATTGATGGCCGCTCGATTCACCCGGGCTCCCGAGATAATCAGCTGCGTGAGTCGCCACCGATCCAAGTGCTTATCTTGCTCCGGCCTCGCCAGCGCTGCACTGATGACCAGCGGGGGCTTTCGCTGCCACTCCAGCGTCACGGCCACAGCGCTCGTGACGCCAAACGCCCGTTCCAAATCGCCAAGATTGATTTACAGTGAAATTAGCAGTGAGTGAGGAGTGATGAGTGATGAGTGAGGAGTGATGAGTGAGGAGTGATGAGTGAGGAGTGATGATGAGGAGTGATGATGAGGAGTGATGATGAGGAGTGATGATGAGGAGTGATGATGAGGAGTGATGATGAGGAGTGATGATGAGGAGTGATGATGAGGAGTGATGATGAGGAGTGATGATGATGAGTGAGTGATGAGTGATGAGTGATGAGTGATGAGTGAGTGATGAGTGAGTGATGAGTGAGTGATGAGTGAGTGATGAGTGATGACCATTTCAGTGGTTTGGACGCTGGCACTGCGTACGCTCTGTGTTTATCTGGACGTCCCTGACGCCTGTGATTCCTGACGCCTGTGATCTGTGATTCCTGTCTCTTTGAGTGCAACAGCATAATCAGGTTTCTGTACGCCATGTGCTTTTCTCTCTGGGTAAGCGCCACCCCTCTCCAAAAATGCATTATATTACAGAGGTGTAAAAACGTCCACGTCCTCAACAGCCACTGTAACATGACACCCAAATGAACACCCTCATTCAGCAGAGGACACCTCAAGATTGTCGGCACTTCCAAAAACCAATGAATACGTAATATAACGTGCTGAATTGATTTGAAAGCACTCGGGCCGAGTCTCCTCACAGCTGCTGAGCAATTCACGCTCTCCTTGCGGGCCATCTGTACCATGTGTTTTGGGTGCTGGGGGATTTGAACTGAGCCAGATCGGTAGCAGGTAGTTTGTCCTTGGTGGGACACCGTCGGCTCCGGGCTTGTGTGTGGGGAGCGGCCCCTGGCAGCAGCGCGCCCGTCGTAATTAACCACGGGGGGACGACCGGCTGGCCGGCTAGGCCACTCGCACATGGCCACTCCACACACCCTCCCCAGTGAGCTGCATTCCGCACAGCGCTGAGTGTTGCCACAGCAAAACTTGCAGCTCCCTGAGCAAAATTTAGTTCAGATGTTGTTTTGTTTTTTCTTCTCAGTGTATTGTCCCTTAAATTGTTGTCATTGTCTTTTCAAACCGTCACAGGCAGGGAAGGACACACACACACACACACACACACACACACACACACAAAATAATACATTCACAATATAAATGTAAAATATTTGACTGATTTCTGTGTTGGTAAGGGATGTGCTATAGTTGGAAAGAGGTTTTGTGTCCACCACTAGTCCACACACGCGCAGACCGTTCCCACAGTGCCTCCCTATTTCCAGGCTGCTCTGAAGCGTGAGCTTAGAAGAAGCCTCCTGTGGTGTCCAGGCCCTGCTCCACGATGCCTGACTGCAGACTCTATTATGGCCAGTGGAGCGACTTTATAACGGCTCCTCCTGGGATGGGCGGCTCTCTGTGATCTCACCCTGACACGGGCTCCACAGACGCGGGGCAGTCGAGCTGGGCGGTGCTGCCATTATGGCGTCCGCTCAAAGGCTCCACGGAAGTCCAACCTGACGGAGCACACAAGAGGAGCCCTATTATCGGAGCCAGAGGAGTTCTTTTGGCGCAGCCGATGCCAGAGGAGTTCTTTTGGCGCAGCCGATGCCAGAGGAGTTCTTTTGGCGCAGCCGATGCCAGAGGAGTTCTTTTGGCGCAGCCGATGCCAGAGGAGTTCTTTTGGCGCAGCCGATGCCAGAGGAGTTCTTTTGGCGCAGCCGATGCCAAAGTCCCAGAGGCCTTGTGCACCTGTGACCATTCTGCAGTCATTAGGCTCTGAAACAAAGGCTGATCAACAGTGCGTGGACCCCTAATGATGAATCATTAGCATATACCAAAGCCAAGACCAAGACTTGTTTTATTGTGTTCAGCCAGGTAGAATAGAAAAGAGTTAGGCTATAATCTGGCCCAATTATATATTGTGCATTGTCCCTGTCAAATAAACGTAAATAAATAAATAAAAGAGTATGACCTTAAATGACTCTGATGGATATTCTGTGCTTTGACAGCATTGACACATGTGAAAGCCAGACTCTTTATTTTCATGACCATGAGAGTTGTCAAATGTTATATTTTTTGTAGAGTGGAAACATGGAGTTGAGAGCAGATGCTAAACGTGCAACAGTCTTTGAGCAAAGTGGTTAAAGTGTCTGTGAGCGTGCAGGTTTGGAGCGTGTGAGCGTGCAGGTTTGGAGGTGACCTTATTCCGCCATGTGACACCCCAATCCCGCTCTACCTCCTGCACATCCGGCTGATCTACGCATCTCATTGGCTTCAGCTCCGGTGCTGAAATGGGGGATCTCGCTCTAAACAATCCTTGAACATCTGTCTCGGGTGTTAAGCATTCGCACGTCCTCCCCTTACCGTCACGGCCAGTGAACGATTTCCTCTCCCAGGGAAAGTCTTTTCTCCCTCCCTCTGTCAAATGAGGCCCTACTTAGGCTCATTAAATGTTTCCAAGAGAATAGCAAATCAATGGTGCATACTGGTGTGAAAGAACTTTTTGTTTTTTTCTTAATTCAATTTTCACCCCCGTATCTTTTGTACACCCCTCCCTCTCTCTCTCTCTGTCTCTCTGTCTGTCTGTCTGTCTGTCTGTCTGTCGTTAAAGTACTTGCCAGGTGATTATAGACACTGACAGTGCAGCCTTCCATTGACTCTGACACTTTATTTCCCCCCTAAACTTTCTGTTCTATAGGGGAGAGTTTGGGCCTTTAGTCTCATTTTTTGCTTTCTTTTTGTATTCATAAACTGTAAACTTTCAGTTAGTGCTTCAAGTTCCTAGATAGACCCAGGTAGAGCTATTATTGTACAAGCTATCGCTAACTGCTGTTCCCAAACATGATAATTATATGCATGCATTCTGTGTAGCATACAGAAGCAACAGAGACATTGATGTCAAACTTTTTCTTTTTCTTTGACCCACATTTTATGCCGTAGATATGCCGTGTGTGTGTGTGTGTGTTTGTAGAGATGCCATCCAAGAGGGCTCAGCCTGATTTCTTTCCCCTGAAATTCTTGAAATGCAAATGGTTGAAAAAATTGTGATGAATGTATAATGAAATGCCTAATGATAGAAGCTTCAGTTACATCCTTGCTAATATTTTCATAGTGATTTAGCTTTGCCTGAATTAACCATTAGGAAGTAATGCCCCCCCTCCCCAGCTTGTCCCATCTCATGCCCCCCCCCCCCATCTTGTCTCTTTGTTGAGTCTGATGTGATGGACTTGGTTCTGGGTGGAACTCCAGGCGCTTCAGCCTTAAGCCCAAATAAGGACTCTTTCGGCTCTTCTCTGTCGGCTCCACCCTTTTCCTCTCTCCACACACTCTCCCTGGTTGCCTCATTATGGCTGATCTCCCACCTGACCAGTCAGTTCTTCCCATCAACACACACACACACACACACACACACACACACACACACACACACACACACACACACTCACACTCTCACTCAGCATTTTTCAGCCCTGGCTGGCTGTTGTCTGTGCTTTGCTATCTCCAGCAAAACAGCTTGCGAATGCCATTCAGCCCAAAGAGGAAAACAATGCTTTGCCCCTTGTGCTTTTTAATATCCTCCCTGAAACTGGCCACATCCGTGAGCCGTGTCGAGTGGCTGTCAGACTGTCCGAGCGCTCGTGAGTGTGTGTGTGTGTGTGTGTGAGGCGCACCACCCTAGCTCCACCGCACTCCACCTTAGCTCTCCATGGTCTGGAGTAATGGCTGCAGAAGGTGCAGCTGCCCGGCGACAGGCGCTATCGCAGGAGTGATCTGAGGGCTTGAGTGTGCTGTGACGGATGCCTGCGAGCTCTCTGCCTTGCGATCAATAAGCCACTAGCACCCAGATGAGGGAGATGGGCCCCTTCACCGCCGACCCCCACCCCCCTACCCCCTACGTCTCAACTGCCCACTGTCTACCCACAGCCCCCCCCCCCCCCCTCCAGACGGCCAGCATAGCCCCCACACACGTCCAGCTCAGTGTTGGGGAAGCTGACCCACGCCACCACCACCATCCTCGCTGACTCTTTCTTGGCTGAAATGAGCTGGTCTGGTTTTAATAGAAGACGTATTGCTTGCATAGCTCTGGCGGCTGCACTTGCTGCCTGAGTGGACGTGCACAAACACCACTTTGGAGGAATCGAAGGGTGAAATCGGAGACAAGGCCATCGCCGTGGCAACCCCTCCACCCCCAACCTCTCAGGAGATGGGGCGGGTTCAGGAGATGGGGCGGATTCAGGAGATGGGCGGGTTCAAGGCACCTCCAACTCCTCACCCTTCCTCTCCCTCGTGACCTCTCGATCTCTATACTTGGTTCAAGCTCTCTCGGAAATCTTCAAAAGAAGTTATTTCTTCCCTCCTAATTGCTTGCATTCTTAATCAAATAATTTCTTTTTTGGGGTTTTCCCCAAGTATACGTTAATATATGCACATGTTAATTAACTTCAAATCTATTCCAGTATTTTTTTGGACACAATAAAGCACACATCCTTTTGAGACTTGCTCACACTTCCACTGGTGGCTTTGCGCTGTGGGGGCTCGGAGTTTGATCTGTGTGCTCTGCAGCTGTTCTGTGCTGCTGCTGTCCCAGGAGAGGCCCAGCAGGAGTCAAAAAGCCCTGGAAAGAGCTCCGACCAGGGGCTTAGGGGCTCAGGCGCCGCTTCATGTTGACGGCAGGAGTCAGAGAAAGGTGCCTCCTCTGTGCTGTAATTGCCACACCGCTGGCAAGCACACCTGTTGCTGTCCGTGTGTGTGTGTGTGTGTGTGTGTGTGGATAGGGGGAGTTTTGTTGGGTGGTGGCGGGGGTCGCTGCGCCCTGGTCACCCCTGTCAGCAGCCTGACTCTGGCAGCGTGAGGGCTCATGAGCCGGGGACAGACCGGGCCGCTGCTCTAATGAAGCTCGGGGTCAGCTGCTCCGTGCAGCTAATTGGCCAAGTTTGCCTGAGGCGTCCAGATCCGGCTCGCTTTGATTGAGGCGTCCAGCCAAGGCCTCCTCCATGCCAGGCTGACAAAAGGTAAAGCTTCCTGTGCCACAAGCTCACATGCGCACACGCACACACACACGCACACCCACTCACACACACACACACACACAAACACACACCTGTCGTTGACTTTGGATGCCATTTAAATCTGCTTTTAAGGCAATTACGTCGATTTGGGGAGAACGTATGGTAGACGGATTTATGTTCCGGTGTCTGTTATTTAACAAATGGATGCTCTAGGAAACAATGTCTCCAGGATGCTTCTGGGTGCTGTGATCAGCAATTGAAATTTCAACATAAATCAGAAAACAGCCAAAACAGAAGACATGTGCATCCGTGTCTGCCAATTATTTTGTGTGTACACCACACATCGATAGAAGGGGGTGGACAGTGACTGTGGCTAAGGGTGTCAGAAGCTGACGGGAAATGCTAACTTTGCTTCCAGCAAGCCGTGCACCCGTTGGAGGAGAGGCTAGTGCTGCTATTTCAGTACTTTTACTCTGGCTGCCAATTTGTTTTGGGGTGTTTTTGGCATGTTCTCTGGTCCACAAGGAATATTTTATATATTTTATTTTTGTGTTGGTATCTCTTGAGTGAGTGAGTGAGTGTCCATTTCTACTCTTATTTGTTCAGGATCCAAGACAGCATAGCATTGTATCCTGGGCTTATGTTGTGGGTTTTAATGATAAACATAGTCTTGAGAGGTATTGAAATGCTAATGATCGGAGTGTTGCCAAACGACTTACCAAATTTTTGGCAGTGCATTTGAAGTAGCTTGGCCTCTCCCTTCCAAGCACTCTGAGTCACACCTTAAATCTTCCCTCTTTCTCTCCTAGTTTATGTGTTTCTCACCCTTCTGGCTGTGTGATGTCC
Organism: Alosa sapidissima; assembly: GCF_018492685.1. Classification (NCBI taxonomy): domain Eukaryota; kingdom Metazoa; phylum Chordata; class Actinopteri; order Clupeiformes; family Clupeidae; genus Alosa; species Alosa sapidissima. The sequence continues at coordinate 37,946,185 of NC_055967.1, forward strand.
CTTTTTTTTAATAATTTATTTATTGCAATGTCTCCTTCATTACTTTCCCTCACCAGGCATTTCCACGGTCGCTATGGAAGACTGCCAGGGTGCACCTGCCTCCAGTCGGGTTTCTCTGCTCTGTCCTGCCTGGAAGCAGAGAGAGAGAGAGAGAGAGGGGTGAAGGAAAAGGGGGGCACCATAATTAGCTGAGTCTCTCTCTCTCTCTCTCTCTCTCTCTCTCTCGTTATAATGGTGTTGGCTTCCATTGTTTTGCTGTCACCTCCAGAGCTGCAGAGAGAGATGTTGCCGCCTCAGGAATGGGAAAGGTGGGGGGGGGGGGGGGGGGAATGTCTCGCCTGCAGGGAGAGGTGACCACCTCCACATGCTGTGCACCTGAGGCCTTCAATATAACACACACACACACTCTCCCCTTAAGGCCCCTGTCAGCTATGCTGTCAAACCCTCGTACAAATAGTACAAATCAGAAGACTGTGGATAGAGACTTTTTAGTCCTCATACAAATAGCTTGAAGAAAAGAAGTTAAGACCAAAAGAAATAGTGATGGCTATAGGTAAGATGTTCCTCTCAAAGAGGATTTGAGCAGTTTTTCCTCTTTCCTAGATCTCCTGTCTTCAGTTGGACACAAAATAAATAATGTCTTGGCACTCTATAGAGCACTGGCAACCTACCAAGTTCTGACATGGACACACCGATACAGAGTGAATGTCCAGCCACCAGTGAATCATATTCTGACGGCTTTGAGAAATTGCCTGTCTTGTTTTGTTCCAGAAGAGCTACTGTATGAGTCATTCATCAAGAGGTCAGATGTGGAGGGGATACAGAACCCCCTTCACACTTCACTCTTTTCCTTTGGTCAACTCGCAGCATTTTTTTTTCTATCAATCTCAGGATACTGGATTTTAAAAAACATCCTCTTTCTCTCTCGACTTCTTCAGTTATATTTCCCCCCTGCTGCCTTTGGTCAATCCTAGTGCCCAGTGGTGTTGGTGTAACTCCAGCTGGTGTCTGGCTTTTATTGTTGAGATGCTGGGAAAGCTTGGCAGGTAAAAATTGCTGCCCAAGGTGTTCACATTTTCTGCCCTAAAAACCTTTGTTGATTTTAAATATTTAAGTGTCTCTGTGTCTGTGTCTGTGTCTGTGTGTGTGTGTGTGTGTGTGTGTGTGTGTGTGTCTAATCCCAGTTTTTCATTCTGCCTGTCAGCTGCTCTAGTTCAATGCAGCAGCCCCCCCCCCCCTCCAGATCAGGGAATTGAATATGAATTGCTGCCAAATCTTTGCTTGCCACATGGGGTTGACGTTGTCACTCACTCTCTCCATTGGTTGTAGGGTGAGGATTGTGGGGGGTGAGGATTGTGGGGGGTGGGGTGGGAGGGAGAGCAATATCAAAGCCACCCCCCCCCCCCCACACACACACACACACCCATCCTGTGTTGTGGGTCAGGTGTGTCCATCCTGTGTTGTGGGTCAGGTGTGTTCAAGTTTGACAGGTGACAGACGCATCTTCAGCGGGGTAGCCGACCCCTGCTGTTCTCCTAATTAGCAAGTGGAGCATTTGTAATAAACAGTGGCCTGAAGGATTTTTTTTAAAAATCTGATTTTAAACTCAATTAAATTAAGTTCTCCCTCTTTATTAGGGCAGTAAGCATAGAAATGTTTTAAAAATTGAAGTATTAAAAATACTGTATTAGTTCATGACTATTGCGGCCCACTGGGTATTCCACAATACAGCATGCTCAGAGAGAAGCCTGCATTTCTGAGGTCATGCCTGAGGCTTAGGGGGGCTGAACCCCCCTTGGTGCACTTTGAAGTAAGTTCAGGTTAATCATTAATGTGAGGAAAGCCAACACAAGAAACCTTCTGATGTCTGAATATTATTAAACAGAATGGTTTCCTGTTTTAAAAATATTGTGTACTTTCTTGTTTATGAGGTATGTAATTGAGCATACGATGGAGCGTTTTTACTACCTAATTTGTATCAAATCATGTTTTTATGAGAATATTTCAGCGTTCTTCATTAAATGGTTTAATACAAATAAAACATCTAGTAAACACAACTGAATGCTAAACGTTTGGAATACTTTACTTATAATGAACCAATGCTGAATGCATACTGAGGCTGTTGCTTTATTTTCTGCAGGGGTACAACATTTATAATTTAACCCAGAGCGTACAATTATATCCACACACAAACATATTACATATTAAATAGGTGATATTAGCATTTAAATCAGTCGAGCATAAATAACTTTCTTATCCCAACCACATTTTCTGCTACCGTAATCAAAGTGCAGTCACAAAAACTGATCATATTTTTAATTTTTTTTTATTTGTCAAGTGTTGTGTCCAGTCCTGAGCGCGTGCACACAAATGGTAATAAAAATCGCTCCACCCCGTCCAACATGGTGCACCAGCCCTCCAGTATCCCATCACCCCCTGCGAGTTTCCAAGCTGTCGAGGCTGACTAGGTTCCATCTCTCTTGCCAGGGCACGGTTGGAACGCATCCGGCCTTCAGGGCTACAAACACTCCTCGCACAAGCTGCCACAAACCAGCTAGCGTTCTCTAAATGCTACGCACTTTGGAATGCTGTGTAGAGGATCTTTTGTGCATTTGGTGAGCTCTGTGTGAGTCATAGCCTCGTAGCGTAGAGAGCTTTACCTGCTGTTTGTGCTCAGGACATGCACGTGTGCAACAATGTTAAAGATGGAATCAGAGGTGAGGTGTGTGTGTGTGCATTCAAAGGGGGCTGTGTCTCCGTGTTTGGAGCGTGTGTGTGTGTGTGTGTGGGGGGGGGGGGGGGGGGTGGTGGTATTATAAGTGTATGCCCATTTATGTTGCACACGGTCACACAACAGCTTAATGCAAAAATGCATCCAACCTCTAGAGTGCACCTACTGTGAAGCCATAATCTATTATTAATGTTGTTGATTTAACAATGTGGTTTCATTTGTGAAGACTAACATGTCCCTCAGAAATCTTGCTCTTGCCTTCTTGGAAATGCATACGGTTATTATGGTGTTGGGATGATTCATAGATACCTGTGACATTTTGCTAGCAGATAGGTGTGGTGTGTGTGTGTGTGTGTGTGTGTGGTCACGTTCTTAATCATGTGCTTTTGATTTTTACATTGATGCAGAAAATAAACATGTAGAGTGAGCATGCAAAAACAAAACAAATGAGTTCTGCACAGCCCCTTATGAAGAGAGAGTGTGTATGTGAACTGTGTGTACAGTGGAGCAGGACTCCCAGTCCCTTATCAAGAGGGTGTGTGTGTGCACTGTGTCCCGTATGAAGAGGGTGTGTGTGTGTGTGTGTGTGTGTACTGTGTCCCGTATGAAGAGGGTGTGTGTGGTGTGTGTGTGTGTGTGTGTGTGCGCACTGTGTACCGTATGAAGAGGGTGTGTGTGTACAGTGTGTGTGGGTTTGACTTGACTGCCGTGAGATGAAACCGTAAGCAGACTTAGTTTTTGCTGTAAAAAGGCTAGTTTGGAACACTCAAATGGCTACACATCCCTGCAGAGGTTTGGCTCTTTCTGCAGTTGCTTTTTAATCTTGGGCTGCCTCCCATGACACCAGATACTTGTGTTTTGATATACTGAATCACATGGGGAAACAAGTGCAGCCGGGAGAGGTGTGGAAGGATATGGCCATGGCTAATACATCCTAAGGGGAAACTACAGGAAGTCATTGAGCTGAACAGGAAGCTTAGCTCACCATAGAGGAACCTGTATTTATTTACACCCCCCCCACACACACACACACCTGACATTTGGTCATTTATGCGCCACTAAATCAAATTGCACACCGTAACTGAAATGATCTAAAGTTATTGACTTGTTAGAAAATTGAGGGGGAAAAAATATATTTATTTTGTTCTCATGTTCCTGCTGTCCGTTATTTCAGCTGCCCTTATTCAGCTGGCTCTGCCGATGAGGCTTCTAGAGTCACAAAAGTCCCTTTTATATTTGGGCATGTGGAGCTATATAAATAATTAAAAGGGGCCAGTAATTGGCGGCTCTTGGTAATTAGGGCCCGGCTGTCAGCTAAGTCATTGCATAGTCCTGTCAGATGAAGCTGCAGCAAGGACGGTAATTACTATTATCTGTGGGGGTTGTTGACACAACAATAATCCGCTCCTTAGTGGAGGATATTATTCTGTTGCTTTGGATCCTTTTTCATACACTTTTTAAAACGACTTCTCCTGGCGCCAAAGCTAATTCCTGGCTGCGCGCATCTTCCCTCACTAGGAGCACTCAAGTCAGAAGACCCAAGTTTTCTGAATTTTCTGCTCGGTGAGACTGGAAAGCCTGTCCATATTTTCATTAGGCAAACAGTTTGACTCTTCCCTGCTAGCGGTGTGACGCCCAACCATAAACAGCATTATCAACCATCCCAGCAGGATGTCTAATACCCCTGTAATCCTGTCATTTCATTCATGGATACCTCCAGGGTTATTTGCAGGGCCGGAGCATATCTACGCGCCTGTCTGGGCCCCTCTGTGTGAGAGATTGGATTCCCTCGCTGGGCTCTGTTCCCAGGCCCCTGTAGCAGCCTCGCCGCTCGTCTCTTGCCGATCCTCTCTCGCCGCTCGTCTCTTGCCGATCCTCTCTCGCCGCTCGTCTCTCCTGTCAGATGGAGCTCCAGACCTGGTGCTGAATTGTAGCTCATGGTGTCGAGGGGGTGGCTGTGTGTGTGTGTGTGTGTGTGTGTGTGTGTATGTGTGAGTGAAAGACGGATGAGCTAAACCCCTAATCCGCAGACACTGGACACAGGGAAATTTGTTGTTTGGCTTAATGTCAAATTGTGTGGACAATGAAGGTTAGCGGGCTAAATCGCAGATGTTTTGTGTTTTTTTTATTTTTTATTTTACGAGCCAAATTAGCTCGAGAGAGAGAGAGAGAGAGAGAGAGAGAATGACATAAAAATTCATGCAGCTGGGTGAATCTCTTTCTGTTCAGCCACACAGTCAAAAGCAGTGGATGTTTTTCTAGATAAACATGCTATGATGCACCCCTCTCAACTCCATATGAGGCTAAATTGCAGGTGGGTGGGCGCCTCTCCCTTAAGAGGCGCGGCAGCCAGTGTTTTTCCCTGAACTGAGAAGCGTATAAATTGCATTGGCTTTGAATTAAACATGTGGACCCTCTCTGCTGCAGGCACGACGGACATTCAAACATATTGCAGGCAAAGAAAATGACTTTTTAAGTAGGCTATTTATGGGGAGATATTGTATTCATTTGATTATAATAAAACATTCATTATGTCCCGAACGAACGGCATAGTGAGCAGACGACAGCTCAAGGTAATAATGGCCATGTCTGCTCGCCATGACGCAGGAAGGAATGGGATCCTTAGATTGCTTTTCTCTTTGTAGTATTCAGATGCAGCGATAAGGTGAACGGGAGTGTTTCTATTTGGCCCCATGACGGAGCGATGCTGGGAGCCAGTCAAAAGACCTGGGACTTGAACGTCAAATGATACTATGGCCCATTAGGTAGGGTGCAGCTAAGAGCCCTCTCTTGTAACCAGCACTGAGGGTAATGGACCTCATCACTTTGCGTCTGATCCCTCGGTGATACCAGTTCCCTGGGTGAGGCGTCTGGCGTGGGGGGGTGGGAGGCGATGCGCTGTTCCAGGCCAGCTGGCAGAACAGCACACTCGTCCTCCTCGGTGCCATCCGTCAACCTTCAGTGGGAAACTCGTCCGGAAATAGATCCAATGCCAGGGCTGGGTGTCAGGAGCGGGCAGAGGTCGTCCGGTTTGAGATGACGCTAGAGCTATTTGACTCCCCTTGGAGTCACAAATACCTGGCTGTGATGTGTGTGTGTGTGTGTGTGTGTGTGTGTGAGAATGCATTTGATTCTGTTTGACATCAGGAAGGCCTTCCTATGGGTGGATTTATTTCCCCAGATGGTTGGAGATTTGTGCATTTGCAGTTTGACCTTCCTGAGTGGGAACCAGAAATGCAGTCAGAAGAAAAGCAGAGCCAGGCAGAGTGGGCCTTATGACCCCCCTGCAGGGAAGTACCCTGGGCCTTATGACCCCCCCTGCAGGGAAGTACCATGGGGGGGGGGGTGGAATAGGCTCCATGTTCTCCAGAGACTAAGAGCCACGAAACTGCCAGACGAGGAATCCCAGACGTGGCATCCCAGACGAGGAATCCCAGACGAGGCATCCCGACTGGATCCAGATGTGGACACGTGCTCTCCACCTCCTCAGATTCCCGCTCTCTGTTCAGGGCTCGGACGGCGGAGTCTGGGCTTTGCCCCAGAGATTCGGAGGAGATAAGAGCAAGATTAACGGTTGTGAAAGACCACCTCCTACTCCTGTTTTATGTTTGGGACTTGGAGCAGCTGAAAGCACAGCGATAATCTGCCCTGCTGACTCGGTGTACATGTCATCTGATGGTGCCGAAATCATCACCCCACTTAGGCATTTAGCATATCTTGCACATCTGCGCGCTCTGCTGTGACACTTAGCATATCTTGCACATCTGCGCATAGCATAGCATTGTGTAAGTGTGTAAAATGTTGAGAACTTTCCATCTCATTTCAGGCGTCAGCAACAGTTGGGACACAACAGCACAACAAGTGGGTCCAGCTGTACGCTGCTGCTCAAGTCGCCCGTTGCATAAAGAGTAGACGTGTTTTTAATGCTTTGGAGAAGGCAAAGACTGAATTGTGGGTTAGAATTGTGTTTTGTGACTGAAGTCTGTGTGTGTGGAAGTATATGTCGTGTGTGTGTGTCTGTGTGTGTGCGTGTGTCTGGTGGTCTCGGACTGCAGTCGGGGGCAGGAAATGAAGAAGCCGTTGCTTTGAAGTCTCAGAAGAATTTTTTTCCCTTTTTTCGACATCAGCAGAGAGACAAGGCAGTTCCCCCTCCCCTGCCCCCATGAGAATCAGTCTGGCAGGGCCAGGAACAAGTAGCCATTAACAGAGAGCTGGAGTGAGATCTGCCATAGGGCACAGGCCCTGCTTCTCACCACACTGTCATAGGCAAACCCGTGTAATTGCATTTTTTCCCTGGCATAACACCAAATGTAAGAAGTGGTAGACTACAATTTTACTTGCACGTCACCCCCCCCCCCCCCTCTCTCTCTATCTCTCTCTCTCCCCTTTCACCAACCTTTTCATATTTGAATCTCGAGAGTGGGTGAAATTAATTGGGTCACAGTTTAATAGCGATCTCCTCAGCTCTGGCGAGTCACCCGTGTCCGTTGTTGAATTGGAGAAAGCGCCGGGCGAACAGCCGCCACATCACAAGGCAGAAACCCTGTGAAAATGAGGAGCTTTTTGCTGCGAGAGTGCAACATCTTGTAACTTTACGCTGCCTTCACAACCCCACCCCCCCCCACACACACACACACACACTCACACACACTCTCCACCACACCCCCTCCATATTCATTCACCAGCACAATGTTCTAGCCGTTTTGATCAGTCATTTCCATATGCTGCAGTGGTCTTGCTCACAGAAGGATGACAAGATTCTCTGGACTGATCTGCTTTATCCAGATCTAACATCTGCCCCAGTTGTGCGCTGTTTGTTTCTAAGATTAATCTTATGTAGAGGGTTTCTTTTTGGTTTCAGTCGATACAAGGAAAATAGCTTCAAATCAATTATCTTGCAGTGGTAAGCTTTTGTGCATTGAGGTGGACAGTATGGATTTGAAATGATGTATCTATTTTTTTATAGTGTTGCCCATTCTAAAAAAGCTGAACATCAAACTTTAGTGTGCAGTCTTGAGTAAAGAATATGGTGGGTGTTCATGAGCGGCTCCTCTTGTTAGGCCAAGTCAGTAAAGCTCTTCATGCAATGGCCTCAATGTCCTGGAGCCTCCCTTTATCTTTCTTCGTTTGGGTGTGGCTGAAATCTGATCACTACATGGATCTTCATCATCTTGGAGCCGAGACTGATTTCCATCAGGACAAGTTTCCGGCGCTAATTGCAAATGTGTTTTTTGGGGGTATGCATACAGCGGGGAAAATAAGTATTGAACACGTCAACATTTTTTTCAGTAAGTATACTTCCAGTGAGGCTATTCGCATGAAATTTTCACCGGACATTAGTATTAACTTAGGTAATCCACACATATATAATATAAATCCAAACATTAATGTCTAAAAGTAGAGTTATGACTAAAAAAAGTGGAATGGCACAGGGAAGAAGTATTGAACACGCTAAGAAAAATCAGTACACAAAGGCCAGGAATGGCAAGGAACAAACTGGAATCTATAAGCATTTAAGAGAAATTATCCCTCCTATCTGTGCAAATTGATATAAACTGGGTTAGTACATACTGGTGGGCTATAAAAAGGTTTTTTGTTACCAAGGTGTCACACAAGAAACATTTTATAATGGGTAAAAGCAAAGAGCCCTCCCAAGACCTTTGCAACCTTATTGTTGCAAAACATATCAATGGAACAGGTTACAGATGCACTTCAAAACTTCAGAATCATCCAGCAAGCAGTATTGGAGCCATTATCTGCAAGTGGAAGGAACATCACTGCATCATCAACTGGCCATGCACAGGATCTCCTTGCATGATTTCTGACTAGGAAGTCAGATGGATAGTCAGAAGAGTAGCCCAAGATCCAAGGACCACTCAGAGAAAGCTCCAGAAAGACTTGGAGGCAGCAGGTACAATTGTTACAGAGAAAATCATAGGTAATGTACTCCACCGCCATGGCCTCTACGCACGCTCATCCCGCATGACTCTATTGCTGAAGAAAAACATGTCAAAGCACGTTGATATTCACTATTGCTTGTTTATAAATCAGTAAATGGAGCAGGACCTAAATACTTGTCAGACATGCTTCAGCAGTACACACCTTCTCGTCCTCTCAGGTCCCAGGTGAAAAACCTGCTAGTAAAACCTACAGTTAGAACTAAACATGGTGAAGCAGCTTTTAGCTGCTATGCGGCTCAGCTGTGGAACCAACTTTCGGATGACATTAAAAAGGCCCCAACTGTAGCCAGTTTTAAATCTAGACTTAAGACCAAACTGTTCTCAGACGCTTTCTGCTAACTGTGCCGAGTTACAAATTCTGAATATGCCTCGATAATTATTCTACTTTGTCTTTTATTACTTTTTTTACTACTTTGCCTTTGTTTTTGCTTACTAATTATTCTTTATTTTTAAATGACTTTACCTTGTGTTTTATGTTTTCTTTTTATTATGATCTTTACCTTTTAACTATTCTTTGACTATATTGCCCTTCTATGCTTTTATTTGTTATTATCGTTTGGTTTTGTTTATGTAAAGCACATTGAATGACCTCTGTGTATGAAATGTGCTATATAAATAAACTTGACTTGACTTGACTTGAAAGTTTGCTACACAACATTTGGACAATCCTATGAAATACTGAGAGAATGTATTCTGGTCAGGTGAGAGCAAAATTTAACTCTTTGGATGTCATACTACACACCATATTTGGAGGAGAAATGGCACTGTGCATCACCCTAAAAATACCATACCACCAGTGAGGTTTGGAGGTGGAGGCATCATGGTGTGGGCTGTTTTGCATCTCATGGTACTAGCATAATTTATACAGTTGAAGGAATGATGAATGGAGTCATTTTGTTCCGGGAGAATCTTTACATCCACCAGGATGATGAGGATGAGACATGGCTAGACCTTCCAGCAGGACAATGATCCAAACCATTCAGCAAAGGAAACTCTCAATTGGTTTCAGAGAAAGGAAATCAAGGCCCTGACTTCAATCCAATTGAACAGTTTTGGAAGTTAACTAAAGATCAGGATTCACAAGAGGGACCCCTGGAATCTTCAATATTAATTTATTAATTTTAAGGGCAGCCATGGCCCACTGGTTAGCACTCTGGACTTATAACCGGAGGGTTGCCGGTTCGAGCCCCGACCAGTGGGCCGCGGCTGAAGTGCCCTTGAGCAAGGCACCTAACCCCTCACTGCTCCCCGAGCGCCGCTGTTGATGCAGGCAGCTCATTGCGCCGGGATTAGTGTGTGCTTCACCTCACTGTGTGCTGTTTGTGTTTCACTAATTCACCGATTGGGTTAAATGCAGAGACCAAATTTCCCTCACGGGATCAAAAACGTATATATACTTATACTTATACTTAAAGGACTATCTGTTTAAAAGAATGGGCCAAAATCACACCACAATACTGTGACTGATTAGTTTTCGTCATACAGGAAATGCCTTGAAGCTGTCATTACGAATAAAGGCTTTTCCACAAAGTTTTTTAAAAAATTTCAGCAGGCGTGTTCAATACTTTTTTCCTGTGTCATTCCACTTTATTACACATAACTCTACCTATGGACTTTAATGTTTGGATTTTTTTATATGGGTGGATTATCTGAGTTAATTGTAATATCTGGTGAAAATTTCATGCGAATAGCCTCACTGGAAGTATACTTACTGAAAAAAATGTTGACGTGTTCAATACTTATTTTCCCCGCTGTATGTACCGGTACATATCTGGAGCTGAGACTGATTTCAGTCATGAGCAGCTTCCAGCGCTAAATGCAAATGTGTATGTGTGGGCCTGCATCTGTACATTTCCAGAGCTATGAGTGCATCATCATGTCCGCACCTCTAATGAGATGCCATGTCTACCTCAGTACTAGCTGGAGCCTCAACAGCACCTTTACCGCCATACTTGCTTCATTTCAGTATCCATCCAGTCTGTCCTGACATTTAATGAAAATGTCACTCCGTGTCTCTTTATTTTGTTGTAAGTTATTTCTTTTCCTATTACATTTGACATCAATCTTGCTTATCCCCCAAATAAAACCATACCACTAAAATGATGCCAGCAGACTATGTTCTATTGCTCATCTCTTGAGTACATCTAAGGTCTACAAATGCCTTTTGGATTAAACGCCCCCTTTCGCCTCTTTGGAGCAGTCATCCCTCCAACTGTATGGTGGAGCAGTCATCCCTCCAACTGTTTCTCTTCTCCACTTCTCCACCAGCCTGGAGTGATTTGTGCTTGAGAAGGAGTTAATGACACAGAACGGGGATGTGTGTGTGGAGTTGTGACCGGAGCAGCGCCGGCTCATTGGGCCGCCCCTCTCTCCCCTCTGGCCAGCTCGGGGTCCCTGCCCTCCTGCACATCCATCACCATCACCTCGGCCAGACACGCTCACCTCCAGACGAGGCCACCCTCACCCCCCCCCCCCCCCCCTCCTCCTCCTCCTCCTCCTCCTCCTCCTCCTTGGGCAGTTACTGCTGACTGAGCAGCACCCCACCCTACCTCCAGCTCCAGCCCAGCTCAACCCAGACCAGCAGTCATGAGGCCTCCAGTCTGGAAGTGTGTTAATTAGCCTGGGAGCCAAGAGACGGAGGAGTGTTATCAACACACCTCTCTCTCTCTCTCTCTCTCTCTCTCTCTCTCTCTCTCTCTCTCTCTCTCTCTCTCTCTCTCTCTCTCTCTCTCTCACACACACAAACATACACACACACTCACCCTTGCTCTCCCTCTCCTCTGATGGGCTAATTTATTTTGGTGATTAGTTCCATGGGCTGATTTATTTACCCATTGGTGATTTAGTTCCATGGGCTAACTTATTTACTGATTGGTGATTAGTTCCATGGGCTTTTTTTGGACTGTAGTTGTTAGCATTTCACTCACATTTTCTGTGAAAAAGTGGACAGGCTGTCGTGGCAGACTTGACCCCTACAGACAAGCATTATTCAGGAGGTGGCTCCAAGGTCAGTTAATGCCCAGTGCCCAGGTTCAGTATGCATTCTGTTACGCTGGTAGAGCCCAGGTATGCATTCTGTTACCCTGGTAGTGCCCAGGTATGCATTTTTGGGGCAGCCATGGCCTACTGGTTAGCGCTTCTGACTTGTAACCGGAGGGTTGCTGGTTCGAACCCCGACCAGTAGGCACGGCTGAAGTGCCCAAGACCAAACCCATCACTGCTCCCAGAGCGCCGCTGTAGCAGGCAGCTCACTGCGGCGGGATTAGTGTGTGCTTCACCTCACTGTGTGCTGAGTGTGTTTCACTAATTCACGGATTGGGATAAATGCAGAGACCAAATTTCCCTCACGGGATCAAAAGAGTATTTATACTTATACTTTTGTTACCCTGGTAGTGCCCAGGTAAGCATTATGTTACCCTTTGTGCTATGAAGTGTTCAGTGAAACCCCAACCCCCCATGCATCACTGCTTTTTCTTTTTCAATGATCTCACCTTAGACACCAAAACTCCTCTTTCTCTTGCTTGCCAAATGTAAAACAATGAAATTATGAAATACAGTGCAGCTGCAGGCAATATGCACAGTAGAATGAGATGTAATATGTTCTCACAGTAGAATGAGATGTTCTCACAGTAGAATGAGATGTAATATGTTTTCACAGTAGAATGAGATGTAATATGTTCTCTACGAGTGTGTGGCAGAGTTTTTTTCTCTCCTCTACACATGAAAAATTCATTTTCCAATTTGGATAAATTGCTTGGGTATAATGATGCAATACGTTACCAAGAGATCATACATTAACACAACAACCAAAAGTTAAAGCCATTGGATTTCTAATTACATTTTAAATCTGCTATCTGGCCGGTATATGGCAATATGTATGTCATGTTGCAACAACCTGATAAGACTCTTAGCTGTCTAGATTCCACGGTATCAGAGCTGTGTTTTGATGCTCAGCTAAATGGTTGGCAATGGAAGGCTGCTTTGTCAAGTGCTTCACCTGGTCCTCCCAGGGTGAGCTGTAAAACTCCACTTGGCCCTCTGAGGGTGAGCTGTAAAACATCCGTGCCCTCATTCTGACCCCTATGCCCATAGCGTCACACCAGCCAAGAGGGAGCCGGATTCATGCCAAATAAAGACACGTGTTTTGTCTCCTTGGAAAAACAAAAACAAAACAAAACGTGTGTTGTGAGTTGTTGTGTGTGTGTGATGGACTCTGGCTTCAGAGTGTGTGTGTGTGTGTGTGTGTGTGTGTGTTTGTGTGTGGGTGTGTAGGTCTTTTAATCCTGATGCTCCGATCTGCACACAATCAAGCCTGGATCTCCTCAAGTAATCTCCAAGTTGCATACTGCGCGTGTCAAATTGTATCTTTAATCACTCTGTACAATGGAGCAATTTCAATTTCATTAGGTCCCCCTTTAATCAGTCACTTCATATTTGGTTGTGCGAGGGAAGAGAGAGAAGCCCAGCTCTCTGCTCTGACAGCCGGCAACCCCCAGCTGCGGGGGTCTTTGATGCGTGTTGTTTCACATATCCTTTGACTGATGCACCAGAATGCTACTTGTGTTGGAGTTGCGGAACTTGCCATTTGGGAGATGTCTTCACTCTCGCACAAGGCCCCGGCGGCGTGATGCTGGGTTTTCATCAGAGACAATGTAGAATTCCTCTGATCTCTCGGTAGCTGTGGGGAAACTATGAACCATCTGTCTGTGTTTTTTTTTCTTTTTTCACTGTGCAGAAGGCCCCACGGTTGGAATCGCATAAATATATACATTTCAAATGAAGTGTTTAGACGAATTATAGCACTTGCTAGATTGTGTTGCCTAGAGACAGAATTGGGGCAGATTGCAGAAAAAGAACCAGGAAAATTCAGCGCTGTAATCCTCCTGGCTATTTGACGGGTGTCCATGTTTAGTTTGGATATTGGGAGTGGCTGATGGAATGTTACTTAGAATTGAGCCTTTTGGGACTGAGGGATTTCACAAGACTTGAGTTTCATATCAAAGTCATCGGCGCCCAGTGCTCTGTATGCAGCCACGTGCGTCAGCAGCTCGGAGAGGGACTTGCCCATCATACTGTCACCAGAGGTCAAAGGTCAGACACAGTGTTGACAGATTTCTGAGGAAAAAACATCAACTGCTTTGCCAATCCAAAAGTTTGTGTTCAGACAGATGCAGTTTTGATGTATTTATTTTCTATGATAATTTTAGAACTTTTTGTTGGAGAACTTTCAAAAGCACATTGCATTCCCATGAATCAGATGCAGTTCATGTGAAATCTGTCTTCAACTACTGTTAGTTTTGTGAGCCTTTTCCTCCAAAGGCTCACAGACAAAACAACTCCACAAGAACCAAAACATTCCGGTAATTTTAGGATTGCACCTCTTGTGCCAGTTAGTGGGCTTTCACGACTGTGTTCCTGAGCTTAGACGAGTCCCTGTTGTCACCTCTCTGTTTTTTGAGCTTAGACGAGTCCCTGTTGTCACAGTGCTGCTGGTCTAAGTGACCGTGTGGTGACAGGATTTTGACTCCCCGCTGTGAGATGACTCCATGAAACCCCCCTCTACATGCTGTCTCAGTCAGTCAGTCGGCCAGATAAACTCGGCCGCCTCCTCGGAATGCCGCCCCTTTCCTTTTCTCTCTTCTCGAGGTCTGTTTACGTTAGCGTTACGTTGCGTTAGCAGCGCACTTTGCAAGCCAGAGCTCACTCGCCTATCCCTCAGTGCTTGTTTCCGCGATGAAATGAAATTGCCTTCTCGGCTTCTCGTTTTGTTGGCGGTTTCCATCTTGCTATCCTGTGTGACTCTGGAGTAAGTGTTCCTGTAGTGGGAGAAAGTTCTCTTGAGACTTATATGTGGTGTGGTGAACAAAGAAATGGAAAATTGCTTTTCATTTTTTTTTTTCTGAATTAAATTTTTTCGAAACCTTTTTTTTGCAACACTCAAATTAATTCAGGCAACTTGTCGCTTTACATTAAAGCATGAAGTGGCCTGTTGCAGGGGAGAGACGGAAGCAATTTTTATCTTGTTGCCATGGGAGCAAGGCTCATTCAGGAATTGGGTACAGCAGTATTCCTGCAGTCATACCTACTACACACCTATCCCCCACCTTCATCGGTGGCTTTAATGGTTGTACTGAACGTCTAGGTGTTTGTATTGTGTCTATGTTATGTCATACTGACTCAGATTTAAAAAAAAAAAAAATAATTCAGTCTTCTCTTTGCAAAGCCATGTTGCCATATGCACTTGATATTATCCATCCAAGTAAGCTTTCCAATTTCCACC
>NC_055967.1:37972366-38107366 GCF_018492685.1 Alosa sapidissima
ACACACACACACACTCCAGCATGGCGTCTGATCACCACACACACACACTCCAGCATGGTGTGGTCTGATCACCACACACACACACACTCCAGCATGGCGTCTGATCACCACACACACACACTCCAGCATGGTGTGGTCTGATCACCACACACTCACACACTCCAGCATGGCGTCTGATCACCACACACACACACACACTCCAGCATGGCGTCTGATCACCACACACACACACTCCAGCATGGTGTGGTCTGATCACCACACACTCACACACTCCAGCATGGTGTCTGCTCACCACACACACACACACACACACACTCCAGCATGGTGTCTGCTCACCACACACACACACACTCCAGCATGGCGTCTGCTCACTCACACACACACACACACTCCAGCATGGCGTCTGCTCACCACAGCACCCACACACTCACACACACACACATACACTCCAGCATGGTGTGCTCATCACAGCACCCTGGGAAGATATGCATAAACTACTTATGGGCGACTCGGAGAGGAGAGGATCTGAAAGCGGTTAATCTTCAGTACCGACTGTGTCTCTCTCTCTCTCTCTCTCTCTCTCTCTCTCTCTCTCTCTCTCTCTCTCTCTCTCTCTCTCTCTCTCTCTCTCTCTCTCTCTCTCTCTCCAATGCCTCTCTCTCTCTCTCTCTCTCTCTCCGCTGGCATTGCACAGATTGAACATGACAGAAAAAGGCCTTTCTATTCTCAGAGAAGGTTTTCGCCTGCAATTAAAACTGACATTGCCGTTTAGGGTATGAATGTCTGTATCTCTCTCTGTGTATGTGTGTATGTATGCACGTGTGTGTGTGTGACTAAGTGTAACAAAGCCTCTGCTAGATGGCTGTTATGTTGCTGGCATTGTGCTGACCTGTACACAGCCGAAGGCCCTGCAAACGTTGCTGGTGATTTCACACTCACCACCGAGGCAGTGACCTGTGGTCTCGCTCTCTCTCTCTCACACACACTCACAATGCCACCACAGCACTGATTGTTGCTGTGGATGTGTCTTGACGGCTTGTGTTCACGTGTGTGTGTTTGTGTGTGTGTGTGTAGCATGCAGTGTGATCTGTTTTCATCCAATCCCTCCTGATAGGATTTCACATGCTGCCAATAATCCACTGGCAGTGCAAAGAACCCCCGTTCTTCTTTAATACTAAAAATAATTTGGCCGCAGCGACGGAGGAAGCCGTTTTTATTCCTAAACCGTGCGGGATGGAGCGACGCGTTTCTGGCACAGCATTCGGCATGGAATTAGACGGCAGCAATCTCCCACTCCATCTTAGGCAGCGTAAAACAGAGTGATTTGTGGAGTTGCATTTAAGGGATTGCTCACCCACAGCACTCAAGAGAGCAGGGCTTTTTACCTGATTCTCTCCCTCAGGGTACTCCCTTTCAGAAAGCAAAATGCCCCTCCTCTCACATGGAGGAAATAGCTAGCCATCGCGCTCCTTTTTTTTTTTCAACAAATCCCAAATGCATTTGCACCCCATTCTTGGCAGATGTGTCTGGGAAATGTGCTACTCAGAATGCTGTTTACGTTGATTACTCAATTTGGAGATTATGAAGAGAGCTGGTATATTGAAACATGATTTATTCATGGTGACATTCAGACATATGATAATCATTATTATTATCTGACGCCACAGGACCCATATAGTTTCCTTGGTGATGACAAGGTGTCTGGAATATTATCTGAGGTCTGTTAATGTTTCTCCCTCGTGCTCACATGGAGGACAAAAGGGCCCATCAGGTTTATGATCAATAAGAGCACATTGTGTGAGAGAGAGAGAGAGAGAGAGAGAGAGAGATGAAGGGTGGGATGATGTGGAGAGAGAGAGAGATATGGAGGGTGGGGTGATGAGAGGGTGACTGTGTGAACGGTGGTGGAAATGAGATAGTGACGGAGAAGGAGTCGAGACAGCACAGCACAGCACAGTACAGTATAGCACAGCACAGCACAGTATAGCACAGCACAGTACAGTATAGCACAGTATAGCACAGCACAGCACAGCACAGTACGGCATGCCACAGCGCTAAAAGTGCCGCCAAGCTCCTGCCACTTTATTCTATTCAGGGTGCAGGGGAACCACTACAGTCACTTCAGAACTACAGTCCCATGCCATCTGAACTGACCACATATGAAATGCTTAAGCATGCTAGTCCAGAGAGGGCTACTGCTTCAGGATGCTGCTAGTCCAGAGAGCATGCTTGTCCAGAGAGGGCTACTGCTTCAGGATGCTGCTAGTCCAGAGAGCATGCTTGTCCAGAGAGGGCTACTGCTTCAGCATGCTAGTCCAGAGAGGGCTACTGCTTCAGGATGCTAGTCCAGAGAGCATGCTAGTCCAGAGAGGGCTACTGTTAGTCCAGAGAGGGCTACTGCTTCAGCATGCTGCTAGTCCAGAGAGGGCTACTGAAATAAACTGAGACAAAAGAGGAACCAAATAAGTGGATGTCAGTATATGCAGAATCTTTGAGGTGGCTATGCTGGTTGCTTCTTCATTTTGTGTGTGTGTGTGTGTGTGTGTGTGTGTTCTGGGGGTGGGGATGGGGGGCACATGAGAGAGTGACTTGTTTTGATGCTGATTTTGGCTCCTCCATTCTAGCCAAACCAAATAAAGACACAATACATACATACCTTCAATTTTTCTGTCTCCCATATGGCAAACTAAATGCTGCTTAATTATAGTTTGTGGCATCTCTGGTTGAAAGCTTTTAATCTTCATGTCACATGTCTGTGCTTTCACTATGAGTGTGTAAGCATTTAGGGTCATTGTCTCGTGAACCATTCTCTGTAACAAAAGAAGATTGAGGTCTCTGGAAAGTAGAAAGCTGGTAAACAAGACAGGGCAATCACGAACGGAGAATGGATGTCAGCCGTAGTTGCCCCTAAGCAGAGCAATTGCCTATTGTGGGTAATGCCTCAGAGAGAAGCTAACACGCTAGCACTGTCATCCGAAGAGAAACGTCCTGACGCACAGAATGAATCAATGTAATTGACTTTAAACAGCATAACCCTGTGCTTTAATTACCCTCCTGAAACGGGCTGTAAACAAACAGAGCAGAGCAGGGAGTGGTGGAGGATTTGGGAAGATGGTTGAAGGACTGATGATGGCTGAGGACTTCAGTGATTCCTCTGGCGCCACTGCTGTTATTTACCTTTTCATTTTTTTAAATCCTCCATACTTTCATGGGACTTTAAAGACTGTGTATTTGACTTGTGTTTGTGCAAAGGAGATTTTATCTCTTGGAATGTTTTTGTTTTCCTCTGAAATGAGTTTGGAGCAGCCATCCTGTGCATGTCGCTCACCGCGTGAGTTCCAGCGATGACACGTGTGGTCTGGACCCGGCGGCCTGGTGGCCTCCTCTGACCGGCCGGCCGGCGCTCTGCCAGGACGCCATATCTGATGGAGAGGAAGCGCAGGCCGCTCTGGCAGCTGCGGAGACATCAAGTCCCCACCGCCAGCCTACATCCCTTCAGCACACACCCCATCTTCATGCTGAAAGCACTTCACAGAGTGAGGAGGAGGAGGAGGAGGAGGAGGGTGTGGTAGCAAGCCAGCGGCGAGCGAATCCATCACAGCAGCTGCCAGCGGTGCTCTGTTAACATGCGAGCGCAGCTTGGAAAAGAAAACAAAAGCGTTGAGAGAGAGAGAGTGAAAGAGAGAGAGTGAAAGAGGGAGAGAGTGAAAGAGGGAGAGAGATGGCGAGAGCGAGCGGAAAAAAGGAAAAAAAACATGTGTACGCCGTGCCGAATGTAACGCGGCAGGAGGTCCAATCTAGTCCCAGTCTCCCACCCCCCCTCTGAGCTGTCTCCGCTGTGCCACAGTGCCACTGACAAACTGGTACATTTGAGTTCTCTTCCCCTCCCCTCTCTCCCGTGGGTGATGTGACGCCTCATTTACATGGATGCGAGTGGCGGCAGCCCCCCCCCCCCCGATGTACATCGGCACGGCCCACTGGCTGCTGTGTGGGGTTGGAAAGAGCCACCCAGCCGTGTGGGGTTGGAAAGAGCCACCCAGCCGTGTGGGGTTGGAAAGAGCCACCCAATAGCTGTCAGGGAACCTCTGCGTGGTGCGATATTCGAAGTTTAGCACGTGTGGCTTGTGCAGAACCCCATTTCAGCAGGTGCTTTGGGTGCAGAACCCCATTTCAGCAGGTGCTTTGGGTGCAGAACCCCATTTCAGCAGGTGCTTTGGGTGCAGAACCCCTTTCAGTAGGTGCTTTGGGTGCACATAAAGGTGAATAAACTCTGTTTGAAATTCAACCCCATTGGGTCTGGGAGGCTGAAGAACTGCAGCTGGTTGTAAATCTGAGGTCTGAGTTAATCTGATCTATATTTGATGAGGTGATTGGGGCACTGCTAGCTTTACAGAACTCACTGCATGGACTCTGGATCACTACTGGAGTCTTCACAAGGTTGGATCACTACTGGAGTCTTCACAAGGTTGGCTGTCATTAATCAACTCGAGGGGGAAAAGACACTTACTATTGTTGTTCTGCGCTCTGAGTGAGCGGCACTATGGTAGCGTTCGAGTGAAGGCACATCAGTATTTCGATTTCGGGCGGTTTACTTGCTTCGTCTCCAGCTTCTGCTCACGCAACCGTAGTGGAACTGGGCGACGGCGGAACTGGGCGGCGGTGGGACATTACATTACATTACATTACATTACATTACATTTAGCAGACACTTTTTGACCAAAGTGACTTACATATGTCAGTTATATTACAAGGGATCACATTGTCCCCGGAGCAACTTGGGGTTAAGTGCCTTGCTCAAGGGCACAACGGTGGAAGCCGGGAATTGAACCGACAACTTTTAGGCTACTGCACTCTAGCCCACTCTAGCCCAGCCCAGCTCCTTAACCACTACACTACCACCGCCCACGGGACATCGTGAGCGCTCCAGTGCCGGGCGATGGCAGTGTAAGCCGACCAGGATCGGCTCTGGTTCTGCTCCTCCATGGGCTGGTCGGGGCGCGTGGAATGTTAAGGGGATTAAGAGGAAACTTCTGGAGAGTCCCCTCTAATCCACAGCCCAGTCTGATCAAAGGAGCCCAGATAGCTTTGAGCTTCACTTAGTTTCTTCTACTCACCCCCCCCCCTTCCAGTTTGGAACTGTAGATTTTTTCCAATTAAATGATTTCTCTGTAGTTGTGGATGTAATACTATGCAGTGTGTGAGTGTGTGTGAGTGAGTGGTGGGATGAGAATCGTGTATCTTGTGAGCGAGAACGCATGTGGGAGAAGCACAGAGAAGAGGCTCTTAATTCTGGAGGTGCTTTAATTCTCTGAGTTGTGTTTTTGTCATCTAATGGGGGGCAAAGGGGCGTCGCTGTCCTTGCGAGTGTGCGTGCGAGATACTCGACTGAATTGGCACAAATCTCAGTGGTGCAGCACGCAAACAGAATTATTAAAAACCTCATGAAGTGCCAATCTCACTGCCAGAGCTTTCTCCAGCTCTGCCCCCATACAGAGCCCATTTTTCTTTCCTAGAGGCTCTCTGGTCTGACTAGCAGGTAGAGGGAGTGCACATTTCTGCACATTGATAAGAGTTGTGGCGGTGTTGAGCCGGGTTGGTCTCTAGAAGCTGTAAAGATGCTGCTTCACTCCATGTCATTGGAGTGAAGCAGCATCCATGTCACGATGCTCTCGATGGTCCCGTCATGACTACATTCTACAGAGGGACCATCGAGAGCATCGTCTCCAGCAGCATCACAGTGTGGGGCGGAAGCTGCACAGATCAGAACAGGAAGACCCTCCAGCGCACTGTTAACACAGCTAAGAGGATCATTGGAGCACCACTCCCCTCCCTGCAGGACATTTACACCACCCGCCTCACCCGCAAAGCACTAATGATTGTCAAGGATACAACCCACCCTGCACACGAACTGTTCAGCCTCCTGCCCTCTGGAAAGCGGTACAGGAGCCTCCGCTCCCGCACCACCAGACTGGCAAGTAGCTTCATCCACCAAGCAATCAGGATGCTGAACACTCTACCCACTCTCCCATCACTGACAGCCCCCCCCACCCACCAGCCAACCAGGAACCTAGGAAACTAGGATCCTGTCTACCAAACCCCCCCCCCCAACACCGCCATGTGGAACTGCACTGTGACTGCGCAGCCAAACGTGTTGCTGCTTCACATCAAGCCTGATATACTTGAATTACTGCATACTGCATATCAATGTAAATATACAGGTCACACAAGCACAAGTTTAAACTTCATGTAACTGTTAAGACTATAGAAATATACAACACAACTACCTCTATTTTTTTTTATATATATGTCCTATATTTCTATTTTGATACATACATGTTCTATATTTCAGTCTTGCACTTTAATTTAATGTTTATTGTCTATGGCTATGTCCATAGTATGTCTATGTCTGTATTTAAAGTATGTCTATGTCTGCATGGGAAAGTAAGAAACGAAATTTCAATTCTTTGTATGACCAGTGCATGTAAAGAAATTGACAATAAAAGCCGACTTGACTTGACTTGACTTGACTTGAAAAATGTCACTTCTACACAGACACATTAATATGATTCTGCTACTTAGTTCTTGTGTTTGTTGAGTGAGTATTTCTCTCTGCTCTCTCTCTCTCTGTTCTTTCCCCACCTCTCTCTCTCTCTCTCTCTCTCTCTCTCTCTCTCTGCTCTCTCTCTCTCCCTCCCTCTCTCTCTCTCCCCCTCTCTCTCTCTCCCTCTGCTCTCTCTCCCTCCCTCTCTCTCTCCCCCCCCCTCTCTCTCTCTGCTCTCTCTCTCTCTCTCGGTTAGTGTGTCTATCTGTGTGTCATGCACTCTACAGATGGGCGACCTAATGGATGTTATTGATGTCAGGATTCTATAATCTGTTCATTCTCAACTTTTTTTCTTTTTTAACACGCTTCTGGTCCTCCAGTTAGCGTGCGCGCACACACACACACAGGTTTTACTGTATTTATTTATAGTGACCTATATTATCTTATTTGTTTTTGTCAGAGAATATGGTTCAATTTCAACCACTGTGTTGGGACCTGCTATGGTTTATAAAATCGTCATGAACCTCTTACTGTTACAGACAACAGTGCCTTGTCTGATATGATGCAATTTAGATCAAGATATTTTTTTCTTGAAGATGATTTTAAGAATTGTGTGTGTGTGTGTGTGTGTTTATAAATCATCTGAACTAATTTGATATTGATTGAGGGATTCACAGGAGGGAAAGAAAAAGAATTTCATTTTGCTTTCTGATAAATTACTTTGAATTGCATTGCAAGAGATTTTTTTTTTTTAGTTAAAAAACATTGATACCCTTATCTCATGGGCATATGACTTTTTGAATCATTTTGTTTCAGTTGAGCTTTCCAATAAAGCAAAACCTTCAAAAAAGAGTTTTTTTTTTTTTTTTTTTTTTTTTAAATGGAAATGCTATCAGACAGCTGCTCTGCTCACCACCGTAACAGGCTGCTATTATGAGCTGCATTACATAAACATTGACTGCTGCGCTGCAATTGGCATTTCCGTTCACTGTTTGGAATTGCTTGCTCTGAGCATGGAATGCACACCCCTATCACTGAATCCGTGAAAACATGGAGGGGGTGGGGCTGGAAAAAAACAGAGCATCAGTTGTGAACATTACTGGGCCTACAGCCAACGCTATCTGCTATCTTAGATTTGATAAGAACACACTAGCTTGAATCCACCCAGCTAGCACTTGAAAAATGCAGCCAGAAATGGTATGAGAAGAGGGTGTATGGGAAATGTCCACGGAGATGGAAGGGAGTGGTGAAGAAAGCAGGGCATCCATTTTAGAGACACCTCCTGGAAAGTACACCACGGGAGGATGTCTGAGCTGGATGTTATTGAACCCAGCGGAGCCCCAAGCCCACCTCAGCCGCTATTTAAAAAACATCGTCATTATCACTGTTGACAGCACTCATCTATTGTTGACGGACATTCCTCTATATTAGATCATGAAAACAGCAGGGACCACTCTGACATCCGCAGGTAGCTTTGGCCTACCACCACCTCCACGGTCCACAGAGGAGAAGTCTGCTGTTCTCAGACACCACAGTAAAGCACAGCCTGTGCTGTTCTTAGACAACACAGTAAAGCACAGCATGATGGGATTGTCAGGGCACTCATGGTCTCCGATAAGTGCTTGACCTTTCCACACTTCAGTGTTCACTCTCAGCTGTTGTTTGCTAAAGCCGACCGGATTAAGTCTTCCAATCTGTCCACAATCTGCAGTCGAGGTTCTCGCTCCTTCTCTCCTTTGATCCTTGTCAGCACGTTCGGAGATAATTGTGGGTCCATGCACAGGCCCCTGTTGCACTCCTGTCATTTTGTGTCTCTTGTTCCGCAGCGTCTCCCCCAGTTGCATTCCAGAGGAACTTTCCCCTCTGGTTGTGCGACAGATGAAAGGATGAGAGGGAGAAGAGGAGAAAAGGGGTTAGGGCTGCCATAACTTCTTCGTCTGCGGTTATCCTCTGAGCGTCTTCATCGCTCAAACTCGCTCAGGCGGCCCATGACAGGATGTTGATGTGCTTGCTCCAAAGCCTCCGCTCGCAACCTCTATAGGACAGAGTTCAAACCCCAGTTGACAAGAAGCCGTCTCTCTCTCAACTGTCAACCATGCACACACACACACACTGCTACACTCAGACGCCCCATTGTAACGATGGAGCCCCATAGACCACAGCAAAGTTCAGATGTTAAGCAAAGTGATTGAGTGATGAGTCGAATTTCAATAGGAACTCAAATGGGTGCTTTTCTATGATGTTCAGGGATGACCGTTTTCATTTTGTAGGCATGAGTCTCTTTTTTCCTTTTTTTTTCCGGCCGCCCCTGCGGTGGAGCATTTTGCTGGGGAGGAGATCCTTGTCGACCCCTGCTCTGGGTTTGCAGAACTCTCATTTCAGAGAGAGGCGGGGAGAGCAGCAGTGCAGCCTGACTGGAGATCAGATTGCTGAAGTGGAAAAATGGCACTTTTATCAGGCTGTGGAACAGATAGCTGGGCCCCCTGAATCATTTTCCCTGGACTTAGGGTTGGAAACTGTGCGTCCATGGCTGTTCATGGGCTAGCGCCATTTAGAGGTCTGTGGCATACCTATTCGGGACTAGATGCCACAGGATCTAGTAAGCTGATTAGTGACTTAATGAAATGTTTTCTCAAGTTTATCTGTTCGGTCGGGATTTCCTATAGCAATTCCTCCATTTTTCTTAATCTCTTGCTGATCATCGTAATTGCATGGGACCATATTTAATATGGAATGAAAACGAAAAAAAAACTCCTGTGGACTAAGCATTTCATGCTGTGATAATGTTAATGAATCTGCTTGAATTTACTTTATGTGATTGTGTAAGGATATGTAAAGTGTGTGTATGTGTATGTGTGTCTGATCTATTTTTCTATATTTTGGCTCCCCATATAATTTTTTGATGACCGTATTATTATTTTGGATTAGTCCAAACACAAACAGTCTTCACTAATAATCCCAGATTTAAAAGGTCATCCATGTTTTGTAAGGCAAACACACAACAGCAGATCAGGTATAACCAGAGCAACATTATTGGAGGCTTCCACAGATTTTTTGATTGGATCTTTTGTGTTTGCATTCATCCAACCCAGATAAAGCTGTGAACAATATGCAGCGGTGGATTTGCGTCAGAGATCACATGCAACTGTCATTTTCACTGTATGGTTTCGATGCCAAAAGATTAGAGGGCTCGATGTGATGTTAATGTTGAAGACTGACTAGGGGAAAAACATCACAAATTTTAGTGAGCCAATTTGCACCTTCTTGCTGTTCTCTTATCAGACTGTGAAATATTAGCAGTTTGAATCCACTTTTGCTGAACCTAAGATATACTTTCCTCTGAGATTTCCCCCCAAAAAAGAGAGTTATGATCATAATCAATTCTGTTCACACCTCTTTCTTCAGTTTGCTGCCAAATACTGTAAGTATTTAATTTTCTCAGATCAATTTGTGCAGCCTGTCATAAAGTAGCACATTCCCCTCCCCACCTAGCACATTATTTCAGCTTCTTCTTGGATTCAATTAGACTTATTTACTGGGATGGAGATTAACTTTTGACGCTTGCACCTCCCACTCTGTCACACTTTGGAAACGTCAAGTGCTGACAGTTTCATATATCCCACAGGGCCATGCGTCCAAAAGACAGATATTTTACCCCAGGTCCACATAGACAGGGATTTCAAGTAATATAGTGTTCCTAACAGTGATGCCAGTAACGCGTTACTTAGTAACGCGTTAGTCTATTTTGACCACTTTTTTCAGTAACGAGTAATCTAACGCGCTACTATTTACAAACCAGTAATCAGATTAAATTTACTTATCTAAGTTACTGTGTGTTACTATTTTTGTCATTTTCCTTAATAAAAAGATATATTATTTGCTTTCTTTTTGTCTTGGGATTAATGTCATGTAGGCTATGCTCACGTTTTCAGCATGAGGACAATTCACTGCAGCGACACAAACGTAAACAACAATGGAGGGAGAGAGAGAGATGCACATTTCATTAGTCATTACTTTGAGTTTGTGTCAGCTAAACATGACAACATTAAGGTACATTCTTTGATAGCGGCTTCCTGACGCCCGCAAATTACATAAAATGTCCCGGAACCTAGAGCGAACAAGAGCACGCAAGCCAGACCGGACTTCAAATCAAAGATTCTAGAATCTTTGCTTCAAATCGCGTGTGCATATGAGTTTAATGCGCACACAACGGAGAAGGAGAGAGAGAGGGGTGGTGCGTTTGTGCCTGAAGCGCATCCAAGACCGAGAGCATCCTGGTCTGTTTTGCTAAATCAACCAATCAGTTTTCAGTGTAAGTGTGCTTATATCTCTTTTCTCCCAAACATAATTAATCAGTTCAGTCAGTGTATCTAGGAACAGACGCGTCATGGCAGCGTCAGTGCCCCTCAAAAAGGAAGACTTAAGACCCATTTCACATCAGACTACACAAAAGTGTACCCAATTGTCTCAAAAGATTAAAACATAATGATAATCTTGCGCACACCACTGTTTGTAACAGCGACTTTAGCATTGCTCACGGTGGGTTAAATGATTTGCAAAAAATATTGGAGGGCGATGAACAGGAAAACTGAAATCCCCACTCAGGGTTTTGATGGAGAGGTAGTCCAGTGGCTGTGCTCATTTGCATAATACTGAGCAGTGATGAATGCAACATTTAGCACACGCTCTCCACATCAAGGGGCCACGTCTGATTATTATTATTTGTTTTGAATGGCAGCAGTACTCCAGACGACTTGTGTTGATCTTTGTGTTCGCATTCTTTGGGGACGTCATCTCCAGAGGTCCTGCTGCTGTGAAGCTCTGGATGTGGAGCAGTCTGGATTCTCACTGGGGAAGTGTCTCTGTGTGTGTGTGTGTGTGTGTGTGTGTGTGTGTGTGTGTGCGCCCCTCGCAGGTTTCGCTGCTTCGGGTGGATTCTCCTGTGGAGAGGCTGCAGTTAACAAAAGCCATGCTGAGATGAAACGCTGCACGCACTAGCGCTGTGCCCCAGCTGCGCTTCACTGTGGGATCCATTATTTCACATTTGTAATGCCTTCTTATGCGGGACAGAGAGTGGGACAGGGGGCTGTGTTCTGCTTCAAATCACCTGGAAAACAATTTTCTCTGAAGATGCTGTTCTTTGTGGTAACTGTACTCTGTCTAGCCAGAAAAAGCAAGCGATTGAAGGTGAGGGAGCTCTTGCATATGAAGCCTCATCCTTGCACATCCATACGCCTTCCTCATAGACTCACTGAGGATTAACATAGATTGTCCACTTCAAAGGTTTCACTAGCTGTGACTCCTCTGTGTGTGTTAGCACAGTAAGTGCCAGTGAAGAGGGTTTTCTTTTACAGACAAGTCTGTTTACACACAGACCTTCCCATTGCAACTGCACTCCAATCACTGTGGAGTGCCTGTGGCAGCCGAAGACTAAATCTCTTCTTGAGTCAAAGGTTGTGAGATTATAAGGTCTTTGTGAAGTCAGCAGCAGCCATGCTGAAGAGGATTGATGCTATAAATCCCCCATATATAGGTCACGCGACTCCTAAGCTATTGAGTATCGAAATATTGCTATTTATTATTATTCTCTGCACCGTAATTGCAGGCATGTCAACATTAGAGGGATTAATCCTTTTGTGCTTCCCCTCATTTCCTTTCAGCCAACGTGTGTTTCTTCCCATTTGCACTGTTGTGTCATCAAAAGGCATCCACTCGGGAGCCAAGGAGAGAAATGATTCACCTGAGCAGTTCGCAACGCTCCCTAATCCGCTCAGCCGTCAGCACGGCATCTCGGCTAAGCAAACCAAATGTGTCGCGGGTTGAGAGGGGTAAAGAGGGAACTTTTAAAACCCTTCAGCCAGAAGTCTCCAAAAATGCCAGCGTCAGTATGGGAGATGGCCTGCCCTGTTCTGCTGTGGTGTGAGGCTCGGGCATCGCTAATGAAATCGCGCCTGCCCTGATACTGCGTTGTGACTCACACTGTTGCTTGTCAGATGTGAAATCGACGAGTCGGTGAGAGTTTCAGCCTTAACCTTCTTACAGACTGTCCAAGGGTGCAGAGCAAAGTGGGATTGGTTGAGACTCGGATGACTCCACTGCCTAAGGAAGACTCATTATATGTGCAAGGTGACGAAGCAGAAGAAGCCTTCTATCATATCGAGTGCACCAGGCTTTGATTCCAGCCTAATTGGGTGCACGGTAGCCCCTGGTACCATGGATGCAACTAATTAGGGTCTTGTACGAATAATTAAAACGATGTAGCATGGACGGTTTAAGTAGGATGTGTGTTTAGTGGAGCAATTAGGGACTTTATCACCTGGAAAGATTCTTTATCCATTTTCATCTAGTCTGCCTCCCAGAAGAGGGAAATTGAGTGTTTGTTTAATACAAAAGGTTTTTTTCCCCTCTTGCACTCTCTGAAGGATCTAGTTGAAAGGACACGGTGAGTGAAACTTTGGAGAATTGACTTTGATCCTCTGGGCCTGGTGCTTATCAGTGTGAAGAACGGCTGTGATAGCAGGATCTCTCTAACCCCTGTCTTAGTTTCTGCAGAACCCCCCATTACACCCCCCCCCCCGCCCCCCATTAAAGTTTCATAGCAGCACGGCAGCACTGCATCTGTGCTGTGGGCTTCCTCCTTATTTATGTCGGAGAATTTCCCTAATAAGAGAATAAGAGTGCTTGAAGTAAATCCCTCTCAACTCTCATCCTGCACAGGATTAATCTCCTTCACTCTCTGCAGGGGGAACAATCGCTCAAATGAAAAGACAATGGACCAGCTTATTGAAGATGTGCTATGTCCTTTGTGTCTATTCTCTCTGTCTCTGTTTTGACCGACTTTCGTTTCAGTCTTGTTTTCTTCCTGTTCCCCACAATATTTCCCCGCTCAACTCTCCCCTTACCCCATTAGCCCTTTGTTTTGAGAAAGGATCGTGTTTTTAGATTTATCTAGCCCTATTTTCTTTTTTTGGACGTGACCCTAAACAGTATTCACCACCAATGTTGTCTACAAAAGGTGCCCAAACTTTTTACAGAAAATCAAAGTTGAACTATAAATGCGAACCCAAGGCAGTATACACATTAAACTTTAATTTATAATCTTCAGACCGACATACATTCCTTGAAACATGAATGAGTCGAGGGATAGAAAACACATTCATCTCCTTATTCCATCTAGCCGGTGTTAATTGATGGTTGGACAGGGAAATCTGCAGTTATTAATCGGTCAAAGTGTTGAGCAAGAAGAGATGACGCACAGTGAAAATTCCATTTGCATAGCCCACATTTAAACAGTCCCATGGCAATGCACAACACTCTGTGTGGGGTGTTTGACTCTCTTTCCTGGACTTGCTGCTGCTGATGGTGTATGGTTTTGAGCGACTCTCTGCAGTGGCCATCTCGCTAAGTCTCCACGGGAGAAATCGGCTCCACTCACTCAGCAGACCAGGACTCAGATAGTAGCGCGGGAGTCAATTCCAAAAGTACTCCAAGTTCCATTCCAGGATTGAATCATCAATTTCCATTCAGCCCTGCTGCCTGGGAATGGAAATTGGAATGCGTCTCGCACAGTTTCTTGAAATGAAGGCTCTCTGAGTTAGATCGGACAGTGGCCTCATCAAATATATGCCTGAAGGAGGGCCTGACCTTGACTCCTCTCGACAATGTTAGAGGTGAAATTGCGTCTCTGGACGGTGCACATTAGTCCGCTGCTGAAGGAGACGAGGATAATTATCAACAGAAGGCTGAACAGATAAGGAGCTGGAATGGGCGAGTGAACTGAGACACCAGCGCTATGAGAGCCGGCGCCCATGCACGGTAGTGGGCGCACAAGATCCCAACAAAACGCTGCCAACAAAAGCAGGGCTTTGATGTTGCCGGGCCCTGCCTAAGCCCTGACAAAATGTCACCTTGTGTACAGCACATGAAAGACTACCTACCTTTTTTGGGGGGTGGGTGGGTGCTGAGAAGCGATTGTATCTATTGCATCCTTAGATGCTCATTTATCACTGGCACGCCTGTTGGTTATCTATTCTGTCTGAGACCAGATTAAACCGGTTTGTGTTCAGGAGGGACTCATTTCCTCTTACCTTTTGTTCCCCTGGTCCGATTAGGAATGGCTACCATTCATGCGGGAGGGTACGTTGTGGCTAAAGAGCCCAATGGATGATACCCTAAGCTTTAAGCATAGCAGACAGGTAGGTGTGCTAGGTGCTATAAAACTACTTCTGGCTCTAAGCATTGCACTAATACAACGGTCCATTTTTCCAGGATTACTGCTTGCAGACGTGAAGGCCTTGCCAATAAGAAATCATGCCAAACACTTAGAGCTTCTCTTTTTTTCTGTTTTCAGTCTTAAATTCCTGTGAATTACAGAGCAACCACGAGAAGCAGACGTGTCTCTTTTTTGAGGTGGCACAGTTGCACAGTTTCTTTTTCCTCCGGCCCTTTACAGGCAGCCCAGCCGAGGCTTGCACGTGTCAGACTGCTGAGATGTTACTCCGGGCCTGACTGACAGCTAGCTGATCATCTCCCCGATTTCAGACTTAATTAACCTCCACATCCAGCCCATCAATCGTCACCCGTATCACTACAGACATCTGCAAGCCAATGAGCAAGCGGGACAGTACAGCAGCATCAGTGGCAGGCCAATGAGCAAGCGGGACAGTACAGCAGCATCAGTGGCGGGCCAGTCTCAGTTCCAGGCGTGGCTAGTCTAGAGGGATCGCATAATTAAAGATCAAAATGTCCGGTGAAGACACAAACATTGAGAGATCGGGATCATTGTGGTCCTGTTTTGTGCACTAGAAATGGGGTTCCAAGTGCATCTTCCTGCAAAAAGCTCAGTCAGGTGCTCCTCATTTCAAGGTCAACAGAGTTCTAGAACACAAAAAAGGGACTGGAACTCACTGATAAATGTACATCCTTCAGTTGTGCAAACTACCGTGACTTCATCGGAGTCTGAATCTAATTTGTCAGTGAGCTCTGTTCTCTAGGAGCCAGTGGTTCGTTTAATCAAATAATATTCCTTCCAGAATATTATTTGAAGTTTGCTGTTAGATGAGCCTGATATTTCAATTTGATCTGTGTTGCTGGCTGAAGTTCGGATGGTGCATGTGTTATTGTTTTTCAAATCGCATACTTAGCGATACCAGGAGCCAATGAAGTTCTAAAATAGTCACACAGCAATCTGACACGCTAATGAGGCAACAGCAGTGCGACGCTGCAGATTGATTGGCAGATTTGAAGCGATGACATTTCCATGCGGAGAGGCGGTCACTCTAGTCCACAGCGTGTAGAAAAGCGGGGAGTGCACGGGTGTTGATCTTGAAGAAAAGGTCAGGCCTGTCTCGCGGGACCGAATCACTCGCTCCTAGTCAATGAGCGTCTGCACGCTTCCAACTGGTGGGCTCTGTGACTGTGTGTGTGTGTGTGTGTGTTCGTTCATATCTGTGTGTGTGAGCCAAGGATCACCACCACAAAGTCCATGCAGAGAGAGAGAGAGAGAGAGAGAAGTGGCCTCAGCCGGATGGCAAGGGCTTCTGCTTAGCCTCATTAATTATCTTTCTTTTTTTTTTTTTTTTTTTTTTTTTTTAAAGTGGGGCGAATTGGCCAGCACAGAGAGAATGAGGTCCCTCTGGCCCCTGGCTGTGTGTGTTCTAACACCCATAAACCTGTTGCCTCCACCTACTTCTAGCCAAGGCTGCATGCTGGAGTAGGTGTAGGGCTTTGTGCTGGCCAAGGGCCCTAATTAGGCTGAGGATGACCACTGGGAATCCAGCTGTGCTCCAGTCAGATCTGTGCTATGAGCAAGGCCATCAAGTCCACACAATGGTGTTTGTTTAGCCATTACCAAAGCTCTGCCCTGTGCAGACCACAGGCTTTAGTGAGGCTTTTTCCATGTGTGATGGCTTAACCAATTCGTGGTTCATATTTTTGGACATGGGTTGTTTTGAAAGACATCATGGGGCTGTTTTTATCATTTGAAGTACATTTTGATAGTTTTTTGGCTTATTGGTTTAGCATATTGCATTAGCATATTGCATTACACAATACCACTTAAACCAGTCAAATGAGAAGCTAGAGCAAGTGTACCTGGATCAAATCCTTTTATTGGCCATGGGTGCTTTGAGAGGATGCTGTCTACTCACTTGATTT
Source organism: Alosa sapidissima (assembly GCF_018492685.1). Lineage (NCBI taxonomy): Eukaryota > Metazoa > Chordata > Actinopteri > Clupeiformes > Clupeidae > Alosa > Alosa sapidissima. The sequence goes on from NC_055967.1 coordinate 37,989,063, forward strand.
CATTGCAATTATACCTCACATGGCTAAACGGATCACTCTCCCCATTAGCCAATTTTGCAGGCATTTGTATCATAGCAACCAGCCAGTCGTCTAGCGTCTACCCTCTTAAGCCAGTGACCATAGCATTATTGTTATTGTGTCTTATTTCATGCATCCATTTATGCCATGGCTGTAATGTAACTGCTCCTGAAAACGTTATCCGCTGAGTTGAGTCATTGTCGATGTCCCAGCTGTAAGCCGTTTGGCTTCTCTGCTGTCCAGAAGCAGATGTCTCCCCGCAAAAGACTGATATGCATTCATCGCAGCAGGCGCAACCCTGACCTCTTGCACCCGTCTCTGTGAGCAAAGCCTGCTGCTACCGACAATGGGGCCACTTTTCTGCTCTACTGTAAAATGTCAGATGTTCCATATAGAGATTCCTGTAATATTATTGTTCTGCCATGACCTTTTTAGGGCAGTTGAAATGGGCAAGAAAATGTATTGTGTGTTGAAGAAAAACAAATATCTTGAGCAAAAAACTAGTAACATTATGATAATGTGTTGAAACTAATAACATTATGATGGTGTGTTGAAACTAGTAACATTAGGATAGTGTGTTGAAACTAGTAACATTAGGATAGTGTGTTGAAACTAGTAACATTATGATGGTGTGTTGACAACATTAGGATAATGTGTTGACAACATTAGGATAGTGTGTTGAAACTAGTAACATTATGATGGTGTGTTGACAACATTAGGATAATGTGTTGACAACATTAGGATAGTGTGTTGAAACTAACAACATTAGGATAGTGTGTTGAAACTAGTAACATTAGGATGGTGTGTTGAAACTAGTAACATTAGGATAATGTGTTGACAACATTAGGATAGTGTGTTGACTGCTGTCATGTTCTAAGGGGAATAAAAACATAGTGGTGACTTCTGAAGTTGAATGACATTGAGTTGTTGAAGGATCAGTATTCCCCTTGAAACCTCTGGAACTGAGAAGTGAAACCAAACCATATTAGATCCCTTCATGGCTCATTGGCCTTAATGCTCCCAGTGGTAAATCATTGTGACCAATAAGGTGTGTAATGGATTTTCTCCTCTGCTCAGTCTCTGACTTCTTAATTGTACAGCAGTATGAAAATGTTTGTCAATGACCAAAAGTTGAATTATGAAAGTGTGACTGTCTAGAGAGTGAGAGAGCGAGGGAGAGAGAGAGAGAGAGAGAGAGAGAGCGAGCAAGGGAGAGATTTCTGCTCTTCATCCAGTCCTGCGTTTAATAGTGTTTTGCTCAGGCCAGCTGTGTCCATAGCAGAATGGCCACATCATGCCTGTGGAACAACAACTCATCCAGGCATGGTAGAGCCAGAGCACACTGGAGATCATCCCAGTCTTTGTTTTGTGTGTGTGTGTGTGTGTGTGGTATATTTGGTTTGTTTTTTGCTTGAATACACTTCCCAGATGGCAACAGGGGAACAGCAGTAGGAAAAGGGGTGGAGCCACTTTTGGTGAGAGAGAAAGACTCTGATAAAGAGGCCACACTTTAGACAGAAAGGCTTGGAGTGACTTGCTGCCAGAGCATCCTGATCCATGAGACCTCCAAAACAAATCATATGCACGCGCAAACTCTCTCCATCCTCACTCACTCACACGCACACACAAGCACACGCACACACCTAAACAAATGAGCTCACGCTGGTCATTTGTGATGTACATTTGTAAACCTCCTTCGGATGTGTGTGTCTCTCCCCCTCATCTCCAGGGAGTGTTTGTGTCTGCACTTGGGGGGGGGGGGGTGCAGTTTACACTCCGTCAGGACAGCTGTGCCCCCGCTAACTCGCTCGGCAAGAGCTGTTTCAGCCGCACAATGGCTGGGCCTCCTGCCTCCTGCCAGGGCGAGGCGAGGCGGCCTCCGAGTCAGTCAAATTGAAATAAATGAACTGCCAGGCCTGACGGAGGGGTAATTGTTCATATGGAAATTGGATTGCCGTTGTCACACGAGCTTTCCTAAGCACTTCTAAAACAATTTTCTCCTGCCTGCGACTGTAGGCAGTTTGGGTTCCTGCTCTGAATGACATTTGCCTTTCCCCTTTATGTTTTAGGCCGTTTACAAAAAAAGAGAAAAAAAAGGAAGAGGCTCATTATGAGCGTTCCATGTGGAAGCATTCATTCACAATGAATTTCATTGTGTGACACTAACCCACTTTTCCATGGACTGTACATTTTTAATTACGCTGCAAGATGAACGCTCCAGCTGGAAGCCAAAGGGTTAACTGTCCCTTCACCCCCACCTCTCTCAGGGAGGATCCCTGTTTAATGGCTTCAGCTTTTCCAAGCTTACTTTAGCTTTTATTCATCTATGAAGCTAAACGTAAACATTACATTATCTCCATGTACAATCAAGTGCATAAGTGCTGGCTGGTGTGTTAGGTTTTCAAAAGTGGATGTGATCTATATGTCAATGTGTATCTAAGTGCTGGCGTAAGTCAAAGACAGTTGCCATCAGAGATGTTTCAGAAGCATTACATGCTGTTAAAGGAGTCAGCGCCTGTGCCCTGGAGGCTGACTCATCAACCATTCTCACTTCCTTATACTCACTTGACTTCCTTATGTGGGCAAGGAGGGGTCCATCAATGCACGGCATCGGTCTCAGGAACAGATCTGACTGGAAGTCGCTGTCCACAGCTTTGTGTTAGCCCTTAATGGGGTTTAATGTTGACCAAGCACACAGACATAGTGCTGGTTACTCAGTGGGCAAACACTGACGGTGTTTTCTTTCACTTTCCCTCCCTCAGCCGTCTCCTGACCCCCCCTCCCCTCCCTCAGCCGTCTCCTGCCCCCCCCTCCTCTCCCTCAGCCGTCTCCTGCCCCCCCCCCCCCCCTCCCTCAGCCGTCTCCTGCCCCCCCCCCCCCCTCTCTGGGCATTAATCTCAGTGTTTTCAGTAGGTTTTAGGTTTTTTTTCCTGGCTTGTTTAGACACATCTTCGCCTCCCCAGGATGAAGAACTGTCTGTATCTCGCAGCTTAGAGGGAGCATGTCGTATCTTGTCTCATATTTCAGATGTGTGTGTGTGTGTGTGTGTGTGTGTCTTCAGACATCCGGAGAGACCGGCGCTCTCCTCTCAACCTGCTTAGCTAAACGTGCGTCTGCATTAACGAGCACTAATGAGAGTAGTTCTCCGTTCTGTTCTGTTCCTCCAGGTAAGGCTTTCTCTCTCTCTCGCCTTCATTCTCCAACACCATTAGAATTTCACATTCGGGGTTTTCTGAGGCTGTGTTCTCCAGATGTGCCGGGCTCATTAGTGACCAGGCCATTTCATTATTATTTATTTGTGCCCATTAGGGGCTGTTGCTAGCTTTAGGGTAACATGCTAAATTCAGAGAAGTTTGTATTTAGTCGTGTGTGTGTGTGTGGCCCACTTGGGCAGAAGAAGGCTTCCGTCTCCCTGTTGTATTGTACTGGTTTACCCCCTGAAGGTTTTGGAAGCATCTTGAACTCTGGTGTCACAGATATAAAGGTATGAACAAGTAATGAAAGGAATGAGAAAGCATCTGGGGCAAAGTGGGAACATGTCTTTGAAAAGTGTTCAGGATTCCATTTTTTTAATGGAGTGACCAATATCGAGTTCTAAGGAATTTCTTTTTAGTCAGGAATAGCTTTGTATGAATACACAAAATATTCTTTGAAGTTGTGCAAGTCACTAGATTTACATTCCTGTCTTTTCTCAACAGAACAAGACATTTCTGTGCTCATATCTTTGCTTGCTTTCTGCGTTATGTTTTGACTTGAAAGAGAATTTTGTGAAACTGTGGGAAAGTGCCCCCATAGAAGAGAGAGAAGAGATAGATAGATAGATAGATAGATAGATAGATAGATAGATAGATAGATACTTTATTGATCGCCAAGGGGAAATTCAAGAGCGCTTTTAATTCTAACAGTTGTCATGTGACATTTGGGAATGGTATTAGGCTGGTCTCGAACATACAATTTCTTTCTGACCAAATGGATTATGCAAATAGCTCGTCTGCTTGTCCTCATCTTCGGTGAACCAATTTCTGTTCTGAAGACTTGATGACCAATAGAGCACCTCTGCCGCACGTAACCATTTTATTCAAATGTCACATTTGTGTTGTGACACTGATTACATTTTCCAAAACAATTTAGATTAATGAGGCCCCGTTTAATCAGACGGGTTAGTGAACGTTCGGTATGCCCTCACTTGTTTTCATTCAGCTGCGCCGCTGGTCAGTGATTGATATTGGCTAAGCGAAGGGGTCATGACCTTGAAGAGCAATAAGCAGATGTGTCACAGTAATTGAATCACAAATGTCCATGATGCAAGCAGCCAATGGTCATCCATCCACCTAAGCCCACTTGTTTCATAGCCACAGCTCTAGTATTGAATTACTTGCACATTCAAAATCAAATCCGTCAGAAGCTCGCCGTACTTGATATGACAGACACAGAAAATGGTGTGTATGTTTCTGTGACGTTAGGGCCACCAGTTATCTTCAGGCTTATCCAGCGGGAGTTAGTCAAGAAAAGTTCTGCATGAAACTAGTTTGCATCCCTGTTTCAGTTTTAAATGAAACCATTTAAGCCTGTGAATTAAATAGGGCAGATACATTTACTTAGAGAAATGGATTTTGAAATGGAAGATCCTTGTGCATTTGTTGGGGTGGGGGGGCGGTGGATTAAGTAAAATCGGGCAATAAAGTGGGACAGGCACTTGTATGTAAATGTGAATCCAACCTGAAATTAACTGGGCCCACAGGGCAAATGTATAATCAGTCGTCTCCCCACTAAGTGCTCTGAGGCAAAGAAGGTTAACATAATATAACAGCCATTCATAGCTGCCCACTGGGAAACTCCATCAGGGGTTTTCAATTTGACAGAGGTGTCTCAGGGCCTGACAATGTGGCTGAAATTAGGAGGGGGACACTTCCCTACTGAGAACGCAAAGTGCCACCTGAAACCCACAGGCTCAGGTGGGCTGGAGAGTGATGGCGACCCGTGTTGCCTTACCGACATATTAAACTTCATAATACAAGCTGTGCCATTTCATTTTTGCACCACAGGCACAAGGAATATTTTTTGTGAAATTGTTTTTGTTTGCTCACAGTGTTGGTGTTGTCTACATTCAGAGTTGTTCTTAAAAGATCCCAGAGATGCTTCTCTCCTCCCCAATCTGTCACTCAACCCTCTCTCTCTCTCTTTCTTTCTTTCTGTTTGTCTGTCTCCCTCTCTCTCTCTCTTTTTATCTGTTGTAGTCTCTCATGCTTTCTCACTTTTTTTGGCTTGATCTGTCAAACAAATGACTAATGTATCAAAATAAGTGTGCATGAGTTTTGGTCATAGGTGGGTTTCATTTGAATCATTTCAGCTTCATGCACTTTGAACAGTGATTGTGTTGATTCTCTAGATTTCTTTGCCTGCTAATATTTCTGTAGGACTTTTTCTGATCGATTTCCCCCCCTTTGTCTCGTAGACATGTTGAGCGTGTATGTATTTCTGACTGATTTCCCGTGTATTGGTCTCGTAGACATGTTGAGCGTGTATGTATTTCTGACTGATTTCCCGTGTATTGGTCTCGTGGACATGTTGAGCGTGTATGTATTTCTGACTGATTTCCCGTGTATTGGTCTCGTAGACATGTCGAGCGTGGCGAGGGCATCTCTGCTCCTGCTTTGGCTCTCCTTCGCCTGCTGCCAGGAGGCCGAGTTCCCAGAGTTCACCTCAGAGACGCCCATCAACAACGTGGTGCAGGACCCCCGCACGGGCCGCGTGTACGTGGGAGCGGTCAACGCCATCTACCAGCTGGACGACGCGTTGACCAAAGAGCAGAAGGCCGAGACGGGGCCCAAGAAGGACCGGCGCACCTGCACGCCCCCCATCAACGGCAGTCCGTGCCGTGATCCCGTAGACACCAACAACACAAACAAACTGCTGTTGGTCAACCCCTCCAACAACTCGCTCATCGTCTGCGGCAGCGTCTACAGGGGCATCTGCTCGCTGGTCCACCTGAGCAATATTAACCAGCTGCTCTACTACAGCGACAGCAAGGGAGAGAGGACCTATGTGGCCAGCATCGAGGACGGCGTGTCGGTGGTGGGCGTGATGTCTCACCTCTTCATCGCGGGGAACAACTTCACCGTGTTTCTGGTGGGCAAAGGCTATGGCAGCCTGGACAGTTCCAAGCTCATCAGCACGCGGATATTGCAGAACTATGGCGAGTGGGTGGCTTTCGAGAGCGTCGTGGAAGCCTCTACTCTGCAGGCCAGGGCATTCGTGCACAAGTACTTGCACGACTTCCGCTACACCTTCAAGGACCAAGGCTTCGTCTACTTCCTTTTTTCGAGGACAATGGGTGGCACTGACAATAAGAACTTCACTTTTATATCACGCCTTTGTGAGGAGGATGCCAACTACTACTCGTACACGGAGTTGCAGCTCAACTGTGGCCCCGACAACCGCTTCAACAAGGTGCAGGCAGCCTATGTGGCAAGCCCTGGGAAAGAGCTGGCCCGCAGCCTGTCCGAGTCCGGCTCGTACGGCAACGTCCTCTCCTGGGACAAGGTGTTGTTTGTGGTGGCCAGCCCTGACGAGGATGAGACCGAGTCAGCCTTGTGCTTGTACCCCCTGAACAACATCAACAAGAGAATAGTGGAAATCATTGGTGCCTGCTACAGTAGCTCAGGAAAGATTATCGGGAAACCTGCAGTGGATATTCCTTACTTACCAGATGACTTGTGTATTACGCGGGACGTAAGTTGAACTCTGTTGTAATAATATTATATATATATAATATCTGAGACAGGCTAGTTATCATGCTATTGTAATAATATGCTGAGACAGGCTAGTTTTCATGGTATTTTGTAAGGTCCAATTAAGGTTGTCGTTTCTGTCGTTTGCAGAAAGATATCGTGACTCAGTATAAGTGTGGTGCAGACTTTCTGCCCTCCCCCCTGGCCAGCAAGCCAGCATTTGCCTTGAAGGCTGAAGCGATCTACACACGGAAAGGACAGTTGACTGCTGTGGCCATCGCTGTGGAGCATGACCACACCATAGCCTTCTTAGGCAACTCTGTTGGAGAGGTGTTCAAGGTAAACGTGATGTCGGTCATTATGTATTTTAGTAATCTGATGTTGTTTGTTGCTATCTGTGATGTCAGTGATTATGTATTTTAGTAATCTGATGTTGTTTGTTGCTGTCTGTGATCCCCTGTCAGTTGATGTCTGCTCTTTTTAAGCATGGAGGACTTTCAGTTTCACTCAGACTGAAAGTGAACTGACACTTGAGTTTGATGTTGGATATTTAACTTGCCATAAAAACACATAAAATGCTTTCACAGGTAATCTGAGGTCACCCGTTTGCAACAGGCGTCAGTGGTATTAGAGACATAGTTTGGAGGTTTTAGGATAATGCGCCGGTGAACCACCAATAAACATTAAGGCTCAGAGGGGAGCCACTATAAGACAATAAAGCTCTCTAATCAGGGACTTAACTAGAGCGTCTCTTAGGAGTCGCTATAGCAGACCCTCACAGATAATACTGTGCGCACCTCATTTCATGGGTTTGAGTTTTAGTTATGTTCTGTTGACTGAGACCAAATTTACTCTGAACGTTCATTTGACCGAGTGCTGTCCGCCTCCAGCTGCATGTGTCAGGCTACCCATACCCAGAGGTGTACAACAGGGGTCCCGGCGACACAACTGGTGATGCTGTTAATAAGAACCTCTTTTTTGACACAAGCCTGAGCCACCTGTACATCACAACCAAGAAAAAGGTAAGAGATATACCACATCTCTAAGTATGTTATTGCTGCAAACTCTCTATTTTTGTAAATGTGTAAATTGTTGTGGCTGCAGTTGACATTGTGTTGGCTGGTGGAACTGTTTTTGTTGTTGATGGCTCCCCTGAGGCCTGCTGTCTGTTTTGTTTAATGGAAAGTCTGAGAAACAAGTTAGTGTTTTAATCAAATGTTTTTGTCAAGTCCTGTGACCTTTCTGTGGGTGTCCTGCTAATACTTGGCTGTTGTCCCACAGATCACCAAAGTTCCTGTAGTAAAGTATATAGTATATGGGTGTCCTGGTGTCCTGCTGATACTTGGCTGTTGTCCCACAGATCACCAAAGTTCCTGTAGTATAGTATATAGTATATGGGTGTCCTGGTGTCCTGCTGATACTTGACTGTTGTCCCACAGATCACCAAGGTTCCTGTGCAGGCCTGTGATCTAAAGAAAGACTGCCAGTCATGCGTGGGGCTAAGAGACCCGTACTGTGGTTGGTGCGTGCTGGAGGGCAGGTAAGAACTGTATGCCGTGCGCCATGAGCAGCAGCAGGCTCTTGGCCCGACCTGGCTCAAGATAGAAGTTCTTTAGCAGAGCCTGCAGATTGCAGCACCACTGGATGGATTGCCCAGGCTAATGGCCATTTGTAAAATAGGTGCACCAGGAGGTCAGACTGCCGCCGTGCTGAGGAGAAAAACGGCTGGCTGTGGAGTCCCAAGCAGCAGTGCGTCAAAATCGTCTCTTTCCATCCCCCGAACCTCAGCTGCAGAAAGACTCAGCAGGTAGTAGTCAATCAGCATACTCATAATGCATACTCATAATGCATACACATAATGCATACTCATAATGCATACACATAATGCATACTCATTGCTCAATCGTCCTCCTTAGTAGAGCTTAATCGTTTTTGCAAGGTTTCCCTGAGGACACTGCATGCTGTGTATGGGTTTTTTATGGGTGTATTGGGTTATTTAATGGAATAAAGATTTGATTATACAATCACAGTACCAGAGCAATAGTCAGAGAAGAATCTGAGCATTTTATTGCATGGATTCATCACCTTGGAGATCCCCATAATCAATACGTCTGAAACTATTTTACAGATTATGAAATTGGAGATTAAAATGTCTCTCTTATGGGCCTGTGTCACCTGCAGGTGGATTAAAATGTCTCTCTTATTGGCCTGTGTTACCTGGGGATCAATAAAGTATCTATCTATCTATCTATCTGCTTCACCTGCAGGTGGACATCAACATCCCCTCGCTGCCCAGCATCAGCCATGCTGACCGCCTGCACTGCTCCTTCGGCTCCTTCTCCAAGGGCAGCGCAGCCGTGAGCGCCTCCATGGTGACCTGCAGCCTGCCCGAGCCGCCCGCCATCCCACCCACACCTGAGCAGCAAGGTATGTCCCTCGGGACTCCTAATCGGCAGCAGCAGCAGCAGTGTGCACACCTTCCCACATGGCCCGTGTGTGCACACCTTCCCACATGGCCCGTGTGTGCTAAACACGGCGTCCTCACGCGTGTCTTCTGTTCTGCAGATGGCCGTCCTCACGCGTGTCTTCTGTTTTGCAGATTTCGTGGCCGTGCCTGTGAAGGTCTTTGTGAACTCAACGGTGGAGGTGGCTTCCAGCGAGTACAAATTCTACAACTGCGCAGCAACCATTCACAAGGCAAAGAACACCCCGTGAGTTGCCCCACCACACCCACACCCCCCCCTACCCTCCTGTTGTGTCAGCATCCAGGTGTTTGTGCTGACGATTGCAGGTGTAGTGAATACAGGGATGCATATAAACATATTAATAAATAAATGTACATGTGTAAGGCCTCCATTTTATTCATACACTATGATGCATGACTGCTGTAAGAATTGAATACGCTTCTTTAGATACCCCTAGCAGTTTTTGTTATCTGTTTTTCCAAGGATGAGGAAATTGCTTTACTTTCCTATTCATTCATCAAAATGAAAGTCAATCTTTTTTCTGCCCCCGTTTCCCCCATATTCTCTTTAGACGAGGGGGAGAAACATCTGATGAATGGCTTTGGGTTTTGTTCAGGAGATGTTTGGAAGATTTATTTTGCTCTTAGTATTAATACACTCTGAGAGATACAATTACAAACCCACGCACCTACAACCCCCCCCCCCCCCTCCTCCCCAGGTGCCTGTCCTGTGTCAGCAGCATCTGGGGCTGTCAGTGGAACACGCGAGACCACACATGCAGCGACATGAACGATCAGGACACCGACCCAAACATCATCCGACACAAACAAGTAGGACACGCTGCTTTTCCCAGCCATCTGAAACGCCAGCTCTCTTCGCTTCCTTTCCTCCTGCACAAATGAATGCTTGTATTGGGGAGAAAGAGCCAGGCCATGGCAAGGGTGCTGGGGTTGTGTTTTTATTTATTTATGTTTTTATTTATTTATTTATTTATTTATTTATTTATGTATTTATTTAGTGAGTGCTGTGAATAGTAGAGTTTGTAATGCATTAATGACTCATGGCACTCAGAAAACAGCAGCTCTTGGGTTGCAAAACGCACACGCACGCACACACACACACACACACACACACACACACACACACACACACACACACACACACACGTGGCTCTGGGTTGAGCTGGGAATGGGAATGAGCGAAAAATTTATAGAGGGTACAAATCCGATGTGAAGGGAGTCAGGACATGCAAAACACACGCGCACACACACACACAAACAAACAAGCAAGCGCTCCGAAAATACACACACACACACACACACACACACACACAAGCAAGCGCTCCGAAAATACTGCCACTCCTCTCCTCCATTCCCCACGCAGGGAGCAAACTGTCCGAGATTTGAGAACCCCGACCCAATCCTCATTCCTGTCGGCTACAAAACCCAGATCAGCTTTGAGGGAATCAAGCTTGACCCATACAAGGTGAGTCTCACCACTGAATTGCACTTTCATTTGATATGTTTTTCAGCACATTTCCATTGTGTGGAATAGGGGAGACTCACTCTGCAAAACTACAACTCTGTGCTGAGGGCATTCCAAAAAGCACAAGATCGCTCATACAGAATTGTTAGCGGTCAATACTTCTTTCTGTCTTTTGTTCTACTGTCTCTCTCTCTCTCTCTCTCTCTCGCACTCGCTCTCTCTCTCTCTCGCTCTCTCTCTCTCTCTCTCTCTCTCTCTCTCTCTCTCTCTCTCTCTCTCTCTCTCATTATGCACTGTGAGAACATATCCACACCACAGCAAAGCAGGATTGTGAGGGAAAGTGGTTGGATTTGGAGGCTCATGGTGTGCTGTGCTTCCAAAAGGAATCTCCCATGAGCACTCTGAGGCCATTCACTGTCCTTCTGAGCATGAGCAATGCATTCCTTCACCTTGACATTTTAATGTTTCACTGGATTCCCTCCCATACACATACCAGAATCATGAGTTCACCATCGGCACAGACCTGATGACCCACACCGAGGAGGAGGTCAAGTGGGAAGGTGGACCGTTCTACCTTTTCTCTGGATATGAGGTGAGGCTCGTGATCCACAGATCATCAGGTAGTCATGCCCATGCACGTTTGCAAAGGGAATCCCTGCTAATCAGGAAGTGCTGTGGTTAGAGACCAAGCCCTGACTAACCTCCCTCAGACAGAATTCTACTGTAGCGTGCAGTGAGCGTGGTGTGCTGGAACCACCGCACACAGAGTTATACTGTTGCATGAAGTCAGTGTGTTTATCTTTTGAGTTATTTTGTCTACATTGAAGGTAATGGTCCTTGGCAAGGCATTTGTGTAGCGGAGGTCAGTCCTTATGGCAAAGACACGTTCACTGACTGGGTGCACATTTATACCGTACACAATGAAAAGTAGTGGTCATTTAAGGCCAGAGTCCTGCTTCACCTATGAGAAGTAGTGGTTATTTAAGGTGCAAGACCGTCTGACACCCCCTGCTGGTCACACTCCCCAGCCTTACATGCCTTCTCATGAGATCATCTGCTCCCGTGTGTGTGTGTGTGTGTGTGTGTGTGTGTGTGTGTGTGTGTGTGTGTGTGTGTGTGTGTGTGTGTGTGTGTGTGTGTGTGTGTGTGTGTCTCCCCTGCTTTTGTGCTTTTACTTCCTTACAAATGGAAATGAATAGAAAAGGTAAAAAAACAAAAACATTTTGCTCCTTGCAGCAAAAGGGAAGCCGCCCCCAGCTACAGTCTTGTTTTGCGCTGAATTCTTTAGCTGTGAGGCTGAGCGCCTGCCAAGTGTATTCAAAGGGATCGCGGCACAGAGAGAAGAAAGCAAGCAAAAAGCGCTGCCTGTAGAAATGAAAGATGATCTTTTTCAACCATCGTCGTGGGCTGAGGAGTCCAAACAAATATGGGGGCCCTGCTTGTGCTCGATTGCTCACTCACTCCCGATATTCTCTCTGTTCTCTCCCTGCAGTTTTCTTATGACAAAGCACATGAAACCAGCGTTCTCTTTCATGTGAAAGATAAATACTCAGGGAGGAAGATCGACAGCTTGCTTAACGGTAGGTTTCACTCTACAGGAAGTTGTACGAAGATCACTGGGACGTTTTGGACTATTTTGTGGTGTTGACATGTAATTGCAGAATGTTGGAAGTAGCCAGACTTGTTTCTGTGCTCTCCTGTAATCAGCAAGTGTTCCACATAGTACCTGCTGTTAATCAGTGTGAAGAATGTAAGATTACAAAATCATATTTCTGCACTCTTTGTTATGCTCTGTAGTCTTTGATAAGAACCTCTAGTCACTCAGCTGAGAGCATTGCCTGTATCACCCTCATACATGGAAATACTATAAATTGGTGTGACTGGCAGAGTCCTAGAAACTGAGATCATTAGCCCAGAGCCTGAGTTATCACATGAAATTGCAACCTGTATTCTAATGAGTGGTCTACTGCTCTTTACACATATCTTGGCAGAGGAAACGCTGTTTGCTTTTTAAGTAGATGGGCTTCAGTGACCTTAATCCCTCATTGTCCTGTCTTAACGTGTCCTCAATTTGTGTCCATCCACGTGCAGTCACCTTATATAACTGCTCTCGGGGCCGGGAAGACTGCAGTCTGTGCCGGAACGCCGACCAAAGCAAGTACCAGTGCGTGTGGTGCGCCGCCAAGCGGACCTGCGTCTACAAGGAGCTGTGCTCGACGGACGAGTCTCTGCCGTGTCCAAACCCCAAAATCACAGAAGTGAGTTGAAACGATGGCAACATGCAGAGCTCCAGCATATTCATGCCCTGGTTGACCTCCCACAGGACTTGTATTAAATTACTTTGAAGTTTCATTTTGATTATTGTCTTATTTCGTCAGCTGCTTAATAACTGAGGTGATGTACCCACCAGCGTTTAATACCCTTTCAGTGATTTCAGTTCAGATTTTTACATGTGATGGTTCAAGCTTGAGGTTAACAGGAGAGTTGACATCACTCGGCCTCTGAACAAAAGCAAGCCAACGACTTGCAATAACTCCATTAACCCAAGGCAGTATGAAACATTGCATGTGGCATTTCTGATTTATCCCCCCCCCCCCCCCCCTCATTTTGTGCAGATTATCCCTCAATATGGACCTCTGGAGGGAGGGATTGCCGTCACCATCAAAGGCTCCAACCTGGGCATCCACAAAGAGGACATCAAGAAGATCACGGTGGCCAGAGTTCCATGCGTGCACCTGGACCAACACTACTCCGTCTCCACCAGGTAAACACCCCACCCCACCACCCACCCCCACCACCACCTCACTGGTCCACTTCCCTTTTCCGTGTCAGATGTGTGAGCTTTACCGTTTGCACCTTCCCCCCTCCCAGAGTGGAATGGAGGCCATATGGCAGGTGTGCGCACCTGCTCTCGGTGACTTGCTGTGTGGGCTACTTCTTGCAGTGGCCCCCTCTCCTGCTGCCAGTAATGTTATTTCTGCCTCCCCCCCCCCCCCCCCCCGCACATGTGTTGGGGCACCATATGGATGCACACAGGAGGGGGGAATTTAGGACGCAGCTTTTAATAAGCGGCAAAGTATGGACTGCAGTCTGCTTACAGTCACAGACTTCATCAATTCTGTTTTTTTCCCAAGTCACTGAGGGAGTTTGATGGATGAATTGGGTCGTTTGTCCATGTCACTGTGTTGTTGGGGAAGGAGGGTGATTCCACACAGCAGGTGCTGATCTGTTTGCTAAGTTGCTGGCTTGCCGATGTGGCACGGACATGTTGACTTGCAGAAACGCCCAATGCAGTTCTCATCCAGCCAGTTCCACGTCTCAGCCAAAGCTCTTAAGCTGAGGTGTCCACTTGGTCCACTTGGTCCACTTGGTCTTGTTTTCACACGTGAAGGCTGGAGTTGAGCAGCTGGGTCAGGCCCACATTAGCACTCACTGCACACCACCTCTGTTCTCTGGTGAGAAGGTGAGCGCTATTGATTTCAGGGGCTGTGGTGCAAACAGTAGACAGCAACTTCTTGGGTAGTTGGTGGGCAGCTTGGTGTTACCCTGGGTTACAATCCCTCATTGTGTTACTGCTCTTTACCCGCGCCTCTCTCTCACTCTCTCTCTCTCTCTCTCTCACACTCACTCTCTCTCACTCACTCACTCACACTCTCTCTCTCACTCTCTCTGTCACTCACTCACTTACTCACTCACTCACAGTGAAATTTGATTTAAAGGAAAGGTATCAGAACATGTGCAGATGTTGTCTTTTTAACAGTAGATGTTGTCTTTTTAACAGTATATGTTGTCTTTTACTTTTTAACAGTAGATGTTGTCTTTTTAACAGTATATGTTGTCTTTTACTTTTTAACAGTAGATGTTGTCTTTTTAACAGTATATGTTGTCTTTTACTTTTTAACAGTATATGTTGTCTTTTACTTTTTAACAGTAGATGTTGTCTTTTTAATAGTAGATGTTGTCTTTTACTTTTTAACTGAAGATGTTGTCTTTTTAACAGTAGATGTTGTCTTTTTAATAGTAGATGCAGTCTTTTTAACAGTAGATGTTGTCTTTTTAACTGAAGATGTTGTCTTTTTAACAGTAGATGTTGTTTTTTTAACTCTCTCTTGTCTCTCTCTCTCTTGTTCCAGCGTGGTGTGTGAGATCGGCCCGCTGGTCCCAGGCAGCCCGGTCTCTGGTGAGGTGGAGGTGCTGGTGGAAGGGGGGAAGAAAGGGACTTCATCAGTCACTTTCACTTACCGGGTAACAGATCTTCCACCCCGTTACTTACCGGGTAACGGATCTTCCACCCCGTTACTTACCGGGTAACGGATCTTCCACCCTGTTACGGCCTAAGAGAGGCCGAGGGAGAACTAAGTGGGGAGGAATAGATGTGAGAGGGGGTAGAGGAAGCAGGAGGGATGAAAGAAATTCACCCTGCACGTTAATTTGCCTTGAACTTCTTTAAACAGTTGCCATCCGTTTCATCACTTATTAGTTAAGTACATACACACACACACACACACACACACACACACACACACACACACACACACACACACACACACACACACTATCAACACATTCCACAAAAGTCCCTGTGGTTAATAAGACTGAAGGCTTATTGGTAATACAGACTGGTTTATATTGCTGTGTCTTTAGACCAGATTACATTTTAACATGACACATTAACCAAACGTACCAGCTTAATGCTGCACTCATTTAGCAGCGAATGGAGCCTTGGTGCTGGGGTTGCCTGGCTCCTCCCAGTGTCGGCTCAGCAAACTGAGAAGTGCCGTCCCAGGCTGGACTCGGTGAAGCCCTGTGGATACTAATTAGTTGTGTTCTTTTTGATGACCCTTCAAGGTTGCAACTCCATGGTCATTTTTAGAAGCTGGTTTAGTGGTCCATTACTAGGCTTTATGTTCTAAGTATAGTATGGTATATTAGCATTCTAGTAAATGATATAGTAGGATAGAATATCTATTAGTACAGTATATTTTTTTCTTTCCTCATCATTGAGTTCTGTCTGTATCTAAACGTGTCTTTTTTGGTTAATAACATGCTGTACAGGTCACTCTGAACATTTCCAACTTTGGTCACCCTTCCGTAGGACCCTAAACCCACCCAAGTGGTCCCACAACAGGGCCCCAAGGCTGGAGGAACGGTCATCACCATCATGGGACATGACCTGAACACGGCCTCCAAGGAGGCCCTCCAGATCACAGTTGGAGCGGTGCCATGTGAAGTGTAAGTACACTAATGGGTCTTGGTGCCGTGTGAAGTGTAAGTACACTAATGGGTCTTGGTGCCGTGTGAAGTGTAAGTACACTAATGGGTCTTGGTGCCGTGTGAAGTGTAAGTACACTAGTGGGTCTTGGTGCCGTGTGAAGTGTAAGTACACTAGTGGGTCTTGGTGCCGTGTGAAGTGTAAGTACACTAGTGGGTCTTAGGTGCAAAGGGGCTTGTTTTTGGTGCTCCATTGCACAGATAAATACTTTGAGCGGCTGACATGATGGCACCTTTCATCAAGCGTATTGGTCTCCTCTGAGTCCTGCCGCAGAAGGTAGGACTGGACTTGGCAGGAGAAAGAAACCTGCGAACAAGCGAATCCGGCGTGACCTTGTTTGGCCTGCTTCTGACACAGAGCTTGTCACGCTCTCACCTGCAGAGAGACGTTCGGTACCAACATCACCTGTAAGACGGGCTCGTACCTGGCGGGGGAGAAGATGCCCTCTTCGTTGCTTCCGGTCACGGTGAAGTATGGGAAGCTAACCACCAAACAGGTGCCCCAGGCCTTTCAATTCCTGGAAGACCCCGTTGTGAGTGACCATCAGCCAAGAAAGAGCTTTGTCAGGTAATGACACCTTTGTGTCTGTTATGCTGTGTGTGGGTGTGTGTGGGTGGGTGTGTGTGTGTGAGTGTGTGCGCGTGCACGTCTGTGTGGGCCGGGCCATGGCTAGCTTGTGTGAGCTTTGACAAAGATATATAGTGCAACCGGGAAGCATTCAGACCCTTTCAAGTTTTCCACATTTTGTTATGTTTCAGATTCATCTTGAAATGGATTCAATTTGGGGTTTTTTCTCATCAATCTACATACAATACTCCAACACTGTTAGTTGTTCCAAACGTTTACATTTGAGAATGATTATGGCTACCATGCTCTTGGACACTTTCAATGCTGCAGAATTGTTTTTGTATACTTCCCCAGTTCTGTGTCTTCACACAACCCTGTCTCGCAGGTCTACGAACAATTCTCTCGACCTCGTGGTTTTCACTCTGACATACACCATCAACTGTGAGATCGTATATAAGGAGATGTCTACCTCCCCTAATAATGGGCAATGAATTCATTTAGGCACAGGTGGACTCTAATCAAGTTGTAGAAGCATCTCAAAGACCACTGATAGAAGTAGGATGCACCAGAGCTCAATGGCAAGTATCATAACAAAGGCTCTGAATACTTATGTAAATTGAATATTTCTGACTTTTATTTTTTATACATTTACAAAACACTCCAAACACCTGATTTTTTGTGGAGTGTTGGAGTATTGTGTGTAGATTGGTGAGAGAAAAAATGAACTGAATCAATTTTAAGATGAGCCTGAAACATAACAAAATGTGGAAAACTTGAAAGGGTCTGAACACACTCCGGTTGCACTGTAGATGTTATATAGTCAGATCATGTAAAATCATGTTACATATTTTTGATTGGGTATTAACTACAAGAGTCAAGAGTCATGTTTATTGAGTGTCAGGAAAATATATCATATCAAATAATTTTGAGAAATAGGGAAAATCTCCACTGTGAGACTGCGCAACTCCTGATGTGTTGGAGCAAGTTTGGCAAGTGTGGAGTAGGTGCTGGAGTAGGTGCTCAACAGGGTGTGTGTGTGTGTGTGTTGCATTCTTCTTCCAGTGGCGGCAGAAGGATCATGGTGACGGGCAGCGGGTTCAGTCTCATCCAGAAAGCCTTCATAAGGGTGAACGCCTCACTGGACGAGTTTTCCCAGGTCTCCTCGCCCATGGAGGTCTGTCCCGTCCACCCGCATGTACACCACCATCTCTCTCTTTCTTTCTCTTTCTCTCTTTGTCTTTCTCTCTTTCTCTCTTTCTCTCGCTTTCTCTCTCTTTCTTTCTTTCTTTCTTTCTCTTTCTTTCTCTCCCTCTCCCTTTCTTTCTCTCTCTCTCTCTCTCTCTTTCTCTCTCTCTCTCTCTCTCTCTCTGTTCCCCACAGTCATCTCTGCTGTTCTGTGTTCTCTCTCTCCCTCCCTCCTCCATCTGTTTCACACTCTCACCCACTCACACATAAACCCACTCTCGTAGCACAGAGAATACCAATAAGTTGCAAATCCGCAGCCGTGCCGAGCGCCAGCTCAGAGAACTCATGCAGGTCTGACTTGATGCGCTTGTGGAGGGAGTCGCGAGCACTTGGCCCTGATACCTTGTGGCAGGATAAGCAGTGAATGTTTTTTGTGTGTGAGTGTTTCATTTCATTTCAGATGCCTGAATTAAAGTTCCAGCAGATTAGACTGGCTAAGGCCAATGCGACACTCGCTCACTCACTCACACACTCTCTCACCCTCCCTCTCACTCTCTCCCTCTCCCACTCTCTCACACTCTCTCTCTGTCTCTCTCTCTCTCTGTCTCTCTCTCTCCCTCTCCCTCTCTCTCCCTCTCTCTCTCTCTCTCTCTATCCCCTCTTTCTCTCTGTGCTTTCTGGGTGGCGGTACTGTGACTAAACAGCCCTTGGGGGCATATGGGGGAGAAGTGGCAGATGAAGCTGTGGCTGCCACCCTGGCTCTCATTGGCACCACACTGTTTGCTTTTACTGTGCGTGCGTGCGTGCGTGCGTGCGTGCCTCCTTTTGACGTGCAAGCAGGCGGACACATACACACGGCACATTTTCATTTTTCAGCTTCTACTTTGCTCTCAGACACACACACACACACATACACCCACACACTTCTCCACACACCCACACACTTCTCCACACACACACACACATACAGCCACACACTTCTCCACACACACACACACACTTCTCCACACACACACACACACCACCTGATCTATTGACTGAATTCTCACTCTCTCTCGCATTCCTGTGCTCACTTGTTTTTGTGCTCGCCTTCTCTCTTCCCCCCCCCCCCCCCTCTCTCTCTCTCTCTCTCTCTCTCTCTCTCCCCCCCCCCCCCCGTCTCATAGTTTCAGCAGCCAGCAGTGAGTAAGAACGACAGCACCCTCGTCTTCCTCTCTCCACAAGTGAAGAAGAGTGATGAAAGCCAGTCCTTCTCCACCTTCCTCCACCTGGACAAGATGGTGGTGAAGCTGCAGCCGTTTGATTACCTTCCAGATCCCACCTTTGACAGTTTCCCAAACAAGATGATCAATGCAAACAGCACCATCAAAGTCACCGTTAGTACTTTTGCCCCCTTTTCTCCCTCACAGTCATCCATTTAATCAGCTTTTGAATTCAAATTGAATGAAGTTGAAATATTAATGCCAGTGCTGATTTTATGATCATCATAAAAAATCATGATCTTATACTGGTATGTTGATTTTAGAATTGTGTAAATAGTATGTGGATATATATAGGTGAATATGCATGCATTTATGTGGATATATATTGGTGAATATGTACTGTATGCGTTTGCATAAATGTCTGTTTACAGGTACATCTGTATGTTTATGTACGCTCTCTCATCTTCATCTTTAGGGTCGAGGGTTTTCCAAGGCCATGTCGGCGGACGAAGCGAAGGCATTTGTGGGTGACGTATCTTACTCGGTCAACACCCTGGAGGACGACAAGCTCTACCTGGAGCCTCCATCCCATCACAGTGTGCGCATGACCAGCGGCTCCACCTCTGAGCCGCTGCCGCTGAAGGTACGACCGGAGCGCTCTCCCCTCTTGACCAGCGGCTCCACCTCTGAGCTGCTGCTGCTCTCCCCTCCTGACCGGTCCTCCTCCTACAGCCACATAACGCAGCCCCACGCACTATTCCACTAACTACAGCCACATAACGCACATAACGCTCTATTCCACTAACTACAGCCACATAACGCACATAACGCTCTATTCCACTAACTACAGCCACATAACGCAGCACCACGCTCTATTCCACTAACTACAGCCACATAACGCACATAACGCTCTATTCCACTAACTACAGCCACATAACGCACATAATGCTCTATTCCACTAACTACAGCCACATAACGCATATAACGCTCTATTCCACTAACTACAGCCACATAACGCAGCCCCACGCTCTATTCCACTAACTACAGCCACATAACGCAGCCCCACGCTCTATTCCACTAACTACAGTCACATAACGCAAATAACGCTCTATTCCACTAACTACAGCCACATAACGCAGCCCCACGCTCTATTCCACTAACTACAGCCACATAACGCACATAACGCTCTATTCCACTAACTACAGCCACATAACGCAAATAACGCTCTATTCCACTAACTACAGCCACATAACGCAGCCCCACGCTCTATTCCACTAACTACAGCCACATAACGCACATAACGCTCTATTCCACTAACTACAGCCACATAACGCACATAACGCTCTATTCCACTAACTACAGCCACATAACGCAGCCCCACGCTCTATTCCACTAACTACAGCCACATAACGCACATAACGCTCTATTCCACTAACTACAGCCACATAACGCAGCACCACGCTCTATTCCACTAACTACAGCCACATAACGCACATAACGCTCTATTCCACTAACTACAGCCACATAACGCACATAACGCTCTATTCCACTAACTACAGCCACATAACGCAGCACCACGCTCTATTCCACTAACTACAGCCACATAACGCACATAACGCTCTATTCCACTAACTATAGCCACATAACGCACATAACGCTCTATTCCACTAACTACAGCCACATAACGCAGCCCCACGCTCTATTCCACTAACTACAGCCACATAACGCACATAACGCTCTATTCCACTAACTATAGCCACATAACGCAGCACCACGCTCTATTCCACTAACTACAGCCACATAACGCACATAACGCTCTATTCCACTAACTACAGCCACATAACGCACATAACGCTCTATTCCACTAACTACAGCCACATAACACAGCACCACGCTCTATTCCACTAACTACAGCCACATAACGCAGCACTACGCTCTATTCCACTAACTACAGCCACATAACGTACATAACGCTCTATTCCACTAACTACAGCCACATAACGCACATAACGCTCTATTCCTCCACTAACTACAGCCACATAACGCACATAACGCTCTATTCCACTAACTACAGCCACATAACGCACATAACGCTCTATTCCTCCACTAACTACAGCCACATAACGCAGCCCCACGCTCTATTCCACTAACTACAGCCACATAACGCACATAACGCTCTATTCCTCCACTAACTACAGCCACATAATGCACATAACGCTCTATTCCACTAACTATAGCCACATAACGCACATAACGCTCTATTCCACTAACTACAGCCACATAACGCACATAACGCTCTATTCCTCCACTAACTACAGCCACATAACGCACATAACGCTCTATTCCTCCAACTTCAGCCACATAACGCACATAACGCTCTATTCCTCCACTAACTACAGCCACATAACGCACATAACGCTCTATTCCTCCACTAACTACAGCCACATAACGCACATAACGCTCTATTCCACTAACTACAGCCACATAACGCACATAACGCTCTATTCCACCACTAACTACAGCCACATAACGCACATAACGCTCTATTCCACTAACTACAGCCACATAACGCACATAACGCTCTATTCCACTAACTACAGCCACATAACGCACATAACGCTCTATTCCTCCACTAACTACAGCCACATAACGCAGCACCACGCTCTATTCCACTAACTACAGCCACATAACGCACATAACGCTCTATTCCACTAACTACAGCCACATAACGCACATAACGCTCTATTCCTCCACTAACTACAGCCACATAACGCACATAACGCTCTATTCCTCCACTAACTACAGCCACATAACGCACATAACACTCTATTCCACTAACTACAGCCACATAACGCACATAACGCTCTATTCCACTAACTACAGCCACATAACGCACATAACGCTCTATTCCTCCACTAACTACAGCCACATAACGCACATAACGCTCTATTCCACTAACTACAGCCACATAACGCACATAACGCTCTATTTCACTAACTACAGCCACATAACGCACATAACGCTCTATTCCTCCACTAACTACAGCCACATAACGCACATAACGCTCTATTCCACTAACTACAGCCACATAATGCACATAACGCTCTATTCCTCCACTAACTACAGCCACATAACGCACATAACGCTCTATTCCACTAACTACAGCCACATAACGCACATAACGCTCTATTCCTCCACTAACTACAGCCACATAACGCACATAACGCTCTATTCCTCCACTAACTACAGCCACATAACGCAGCACCACGCTCTATTCCTCCACTAACTACAGCCACATAATGCACATAACGCTCTATTCCACTAACTACAGCCACATAACGCACATAACGCTCTATTCCTCCACTAACTACAGCCACATAACGCACATAACGCTCTATTCCACTAACTACAGCCACATAACGCTCTATTTCACTAACTACCGCCACATAACGCACATAACGCTCTATTCCACTAACTACAGCCACATAATGCACATAACGCTCTATTCCTCCACTAACTACAGCCACATAACGCACATAACGCTCTATTCCACTAACTACAGCCACATAACGCACATAACGCTCTATTCCTCCACTAACTACAGCCACATAACGCAGCACTACGCTCTATTCCACTAACTACAGCCACATAACGCACATAACGCTCTATTCCACTAACTACAGCCACATAACGCACATAACGCTCTATTTCACTAACTACAGCCACATAACGCACATAACGCTCTATTCCACTAACTACAGCCACATAACGCACATAACGCTCTATTCCTCCACTAACTACAGCCACATAACGCAGCCCCACGCTCTATTCCACTAACTACAGCCACATAACGCACATAACGCTCTATTCCTCCACTAACTACAGCCACATAATGCACATAACGCTCTATTCCACTAACTATAGCCACATAACGCACATAACGCTCTATTCCACTAACTACAGCCACATAACGCACATAACGCTCTATTCCTCCACTAACTACAGCCACATAACGCACATAACGCTCTATTCCTCCAACTACAGCCACATAACGCACATAACGCTCTATTCCTCCACTAACTACAGCCACATAACGCACATAACGCTCTATTCCACTAACTACAGCCACATAACGCACATAACGCTCTATTCCACCACTAACTACAGCCACATAACGCACATAACGCTCTATTCCACTAACTACAGCCACATAACGCACATAACGCTCTATTCCACTAACTACAGCCACATAACGCACATAACGCTCTATTCCTCCACTAACTACAGCCACATAACGCAGCACCACGCTCTATTCCACTAACTACAGCCACATAACGCACATAACGCTCTATTCCACTAACTACAGCCACATAACGCACATAACGCTCTATTCCTCCACTAACTACAGCCACATAACGCAGCACCACGCTCTATTCCACTAACTACAGCCACATAACGCACATAACGCTCTATTCCTCCACTAACTACAGCCACATAACGCACATAACGCTCTATTCCTCCACTAACTACAGCCACATAACGCACATAACGCTCTATTCCACTAACTACAGCCACATAACGCACATAACGCTCTATTCCACTAACTACAGCCACATAACGCACATAACGCTCTATTCCTCCACTAACTACAGCCACATAACGCACATAACGCTCTATTCCTCCACTAACTACAGCCACATAACGCAGCCCCACGCTCTATTCCACTAACTACAGCCACATAACGCAAATAACGCTCTATTCCTCCACTAACTACAGCCACATAACGCACATAACGCTCTATTCCTCCACTAACTACAGCCACATAACGCAGCCACACGCTCTATTCCACTAACTACAGCCACATAATGCAGCACCACGCTCTAGTTCTCCACTAACTCTATGCCATTTTGCTGCTTGAAAAAATGAATTAAAAGAAGCCGTGCCCTCCGGCGTTGGTCGGTTGCCGTGTAATTGGCGATTGCTTTTTAAAACCGGTTGTGTTGGCTCTGTTCTTTCCTCCCTCAGATCAAGTTTGGAAACAGGGAGTGGGTGGTTGGCCATGTGGTGTACGAGAGTAAATATGAAGTCCCACTGGCCATCATCATCCCCGGTGTGATCATTCCCATGCTGCTGATCATTGCCACGTCAGCCTACTGCTACCGGTAAAGAAAACGTGTTTTGAAGTGGTTTACTGATGAGCTACGAGAGATGTTTAAACAGGGGGTAGACATTGACGAATTCAGATTTTATGGTTGTTTATATTGCCTGAAGACGAACAAAATGCTCAAGAACACTAAAAATAAATAAACTGTTTCACAAGATATCCAGTATCCTTTGTGTGTGTGTGTGCGCGCGTGCATGCATCAAGAACACAAAAAGTAAATAAACTGTGTCCATAACTGTTTCACAAGCTATCCAGTAACCTTGCCGTGTGTGTGTGTGTGTGTGTGTGTGTGTGTGTCCGCCTGCTTGCACGTCAAAAGGAGGAAGAGTCAGCAAGCTGAGCGGGAGTACGAGAAGGTCAGACACCAGCTGGAGAATCTCGAGGAGAGTGTGCGAGACCGCTGCAAGAAGGAATTCACAGGTCAGCGCCCAAACATCCGCCTCCATTTAGTCAGGCTGTAAAACATGGTGGTCAAACTCCCCTGGTCTGTCCTTTCTTTCCCTACAAACTATCCATCTATGTTCCTGTAGCCTCACTGGTGCCTACAGTACAAGCGCTACTTCCTATCAAACCCCCCCTATAGTTGAGCTGAGGGGGCACACATGGTCTACTGAGAGGAAAAGTGTTTAACTGAAATGCATAAACACCGTAACTATTTGAACTATTTTGTAAGTAGCTTGGGAGAAGACACATGCAAATGTAAATGTCTCCCATGTTCTGGTCTCTTCCGCACAGATCTGATGATTGAAATGGAGGACCACACCAACGAGGTCGGCGAGGGCCGCATCCCCTTCCTGGACTACAAGACCTATACGGACCGGGTCTTCTTCCTGCCCTCCAAGGATGGAGCCAATGACGTCATGATCACGGGCAAGCTGGACATCCCAGAGGCCCGGAAGGCCGTCGTGGCCCAGGCCTTAAACCAGTTCTCCAACCTGCTCAACAGCAAGACCTTCCTCATCAATGTAGGTCCACAGCGGCTGCTTCAAATGATATGGGCTTTATCATAAATAACCAAATAAACCATTTTCTCTTTTTGGCAGCCCATGCTTTCAACCATGTCATTTATTGGTCATGTTTGCAGTTCATACATGAATTCCAATTGAAGTATGAATGTTGCCACTTCATTTGCACCCTTTAGACATTTATCTGATCCAGATTGATCTGAACCTCTCGATACTGTGTTTGTTTGTGTGTTTGTTTGTTTGTCATCCAGTTCATCCGCACCCTTGAGTCGCGGCCGGACTTCAACGCCCGGGCCAAGGTGTACTTCGCCTCTCTGCTGACGGTGGCCCTGCACGGCAAGCTGGAGTACTACACGGACATCATGCGCACGCTCCTGCTCGGCCTCATGGAGAGCTACGTGGACAGCAAGAACCCCAAACTCATGCTGCGCAGGTAGACCCCCCCCCCCCCCCCCCCTCCTCACCTCGCCTCGCCCCCTTCAACAGGCAACAGATGCTCTGCCATCTGAGAGGCTGTGCCACTGCCCCAGACAAAGGACAGACAGACAGACAAACAGACAGACAGAATTTGTTCTGAACTGAATCCAGAATCTGTTACGTCCCTCAACTACCTTTGGTGGTGCTGTTTCCTTCATAGACCTCTGAAGTTCACCTACAAAAAAGAACCAAAATGGCCATCTTTGCCCATATAAGGAGATCCGTTTGTTATTGAAGCTAACTACCTATGGCAAGTTGCATTGCAAGTTAGCTCTGGGGTAGCAAAAATCTAAGTGTGCCACCTTCACGCACCGGAGATCACAGTATCCACTCAAAGGCAGAGGACAAAAGTGTGTTCAGGAAAACGTCTGCATTTCAGACTTTTTCATCCCAGCGAGAGTTTAACAGGTGCGATAATTCAAAATCCCCCATGTTATTTTCCCATAGGAAAAATCGCCAGATACCGGATGTCAGAGATGGCACACTGTTAAAATGAATGTATTGTCCCTATCTTGACACAGATATGTGTTAAAAAACAACGCAAGTAGTGTTGTTTTCAATGCAAGTTGGGTTATTTCAACACATATTGTGTAACAAATTAAAAAAAAGAAACAACACAAACTGTGTTGTCCCTATCTGGACACAGAGATGTGTTAAAAAACAACGCAAGTTGTGTTGTTTTCAACACATCCGTTTTAAGAGTACAGCTTTTTTGTAGGCTAACTTCAGAGGTCTATTGTTGCTGTTGCTGTCTCCTTAATTGTGTACAGGTGTGGCCTGTTAGGAGTGGGCAGAGCCACCCCTTTAAATATCCGTGCAGTTGATGGAGACTTGTGTTCCACGCCTATTGTTGGTCTTCCTGTGTTGAGCCTATTCTGTTATAGTTAAACTCCCTTTTTCTGTTTTGTTTTGTAATTTACCCCATTGTTCATAACAAACCAGTAAACACAGCAGACCATAATTATCTAACAAACATATTCATCAGTCAGTGTCAGCATCGGAGGTGATGTAATATTGGTGGTGGCATTTGCATACGCAGCATTTGATATTCATCATGGTGATGATGGCAATATTATAATAATAATAATAATAATATTTGCCTTAGTTTTGGGATTACAATGAGTAATTGCATTGAGTACTAACATCAATCAGCAGATAGACTGTAGGATTAATTCTTAATTTCTTACTGACATTAATTTGTGGAGCTATTATATGATGAAGACTGAGTTCACCATACAGTGCCTCTGATTTGGTAAACATAATGATAGTTCCATTATTTGCCTGTTGCCTTGATTAGCAAATAACTGACAATTAGATGCAGCAATTTGTAGTGCTATGTACATCCAGAGAAAAGAAAGCACTCAGAGCAGTATTTGCACTCAAATGATTTTGATTATAATTGTGCGTGAAACCGCGACTCTTCCTGGACTCCTACTGTTCGCTCTCTGTGAGCACGAGCAGTGGGCACGCCTGACTGATATTTCACGCTGATTTACGGATGGTCGAGATGGGAAACGCACGCACAAAAGCGCTAACCTACTCGCTGCTTCTCTTCTCACCCCTTTAGGTCAGAGACGGTGGTGGAGCGGATGCTTTGCAACTGGATGTCCATCTGTCTTTACCAGTTCCTCAAGGTAAACGCGCTCACGTGGTCGCCGTGACAACCGGCCGCTTGTGAAGAGCTATGGGCCCGGCCTCCGCTGTGGCCGATTGGCGGTGTATTTTTTATATAGGAAATTGCCAGCAAGCTGTTTTGACATCCCAAACAATGACTCAATTTGTCTCCGGCCAGTGGGAGCCATTTTGAATGTAGTCATAGTCACAGTCACAGGTTTAATAGCCAAACACTGCCTGACGCACCATAAAATGATGTCCACTCAATTCAGAAGATTTATAAACGCTTCAGACAAAGGCTGAGAGGAATATACATACACACACCATAAAACATGAACTATAATTGAGTTGATTCTGGTTTCTAAGAGCACTGCTGTGCCTTTCTGTCTCTCATAGGACACTGCGGGCGAGCCCCTGTACAAGCTGTTCAGAGGCTTAAAGCATCAGATCGAGAAGGGCCCGGTGGACGCGATGGTCAAGAAGGCCAAGTACACGCTGAACGACACAGGCCTCCTGGGAGATGATGTGGAGTACTGCGTGCTGGTAAGGGGGTGGTTTAGGCTCAATGGTTACCATAGTTACCAAACACCTGACACCTCCACAGACGGCCCTTCATTTGCAGAGCTGATTGTTGTTGTCTCTGTTTATGGTGGCTGATTTGCACATCATTTTTCTTTTTTATCAAATGTGAACTTTTTTGTCACCGTGTCGCAGTGGCATTACAATTTTTTGTCATTACATTTTGCAAAGAGAAATCGGAAAGAGAGCTTAATAATCGCAAGTCACTAATGCCCAGAGTGCTGCTGCACACGATGTTCGAGCAGATTTCACATTATTCACATCACGCCTTCTCATGAGTTAACGCTCTCTGTTCTGTTCTGTACCTCAGACTCTGCAGGTGTTGGTCCACGGGGAGGGTCCGGACATCACACCAGTGAAGGTGCTCAACTGCGACACCATCTCCCAGGTGAAGGAGAAGGTCATCGAGCAGGTGTACAGGAACACACCCTACTCACACAGGCCCAAGGTGGACAGCGTCACTCTAGGTGAGCCCACCATGTACTGCAGATAGATAACGTGTGCTTTAGGGTTCTTGTCTTATTACTTGACTTGACTCATAAGAATTGAGTTTCATATGCACAATAAAAGTACTTCTTGTCCAACGCTGCATGGAACAGACTGAATTGGAGGCCATTTCTCTACATTTAATCATGAATTGGAGGCCATTTTTCTACATTTAATCATGGCTGATTATACAGGACGGCTGGTAGCCTGTAAAGTGGCTGTATGTCCAGGCAGAACGCTGCGTTCAGGGTGCTAATCAGATTCCTACATGTGGGTGTGCAGCTGAAAGGTTGCTAAAGCGCTAGTGCGCTAGCATTGTGCGCTAGGCTGGAAATGAGAGTTGAGAGTGAGGCATGGGCATTCCAAACGGAGGGCAATCCAGTGTACTGGTTGCCAGATTGGGCACCAAATTGAGCGTATGTTTCTAATGGACAGCATCTTCAAGGCAATTGAACAGCATATTGGATCGCAGCACTGACACGCATGGTGGCCAATGTCAGAAGGTGCTTTAGGCGGTTCAGACCCCACATACACATACACATACACACACACACACACACACACACACACACACCTATTGTATGAATATCATGTTGTGCGGCGACAGAGAGTCTGACCTCTGTGATCTGTGGTGCAGAGTGGCGCCCCGGCTCGACCGGACAGATTCTTTCTGACCTGGACGTGACCTCGGTGAAAGAAGGCAGATGGAGACGAATGAACACTCTGGCCCACTACAACGTGAGTACTGCCCAGTCTGGAAGAACAAGTCCGCTCCAAGGGAGGGAGTTTACAAAGTGAATCTTTTGTTATAGTCTGGTGAAAAGTGGAGAAATGTCCGTCTTATCTTGGAATGTCATGCCACAATCAGCCTTCAGCACAGTTTAGCCACCTGATTTTTATCGACACTCAGATCAACATCTAATTAAGAGTTAATCAACTGCTCATTAAAACCCAGGCTGATGGGTGGAGGCAATTCATCAATGCTCAGACTTAATGAAAAACAGACCTTAGGGGGTTTTGCTGTTCTTTTCCTAATGTGTGTGTGTGTGTGTGTGTGTGTGTGTGTGTGTGTGTGTGTGTGTGTGTGTGTGTGTGTGTGTGTGTGTGTGTGCGTGTGCGCGCGCGTGCGTGCGTGTGTGACAGGTCCGAGACAATGCAACACTGGTGTTGTCCAGAGTTCTGCACACTCAGCAGTCCTTTGACCAGAATCAGGACAACCATGAGGAGAGTAAGTGATCGCTGCAGCCACATTCCCTTGCTACAATCGGCTCAAAAGCTTAAGAATAGAATGGCTTAAGATAAGAACGACCAACTCCTAAAACTGTGTGTGTGTGTGTACACAGTTGGCACACAACAGATATAATGTAAAATGAGAGTCATTAGAATGGGAAAACGTAGCTAGACCAAGGTCTGTGAATTCACTCAGAAACTTTGTTTTGTTTGTTTTCCCAGGAAATGCTTTGCTGGACGAAGACAAGGTGTTCCATCTCGTTCGGCCCATGGATGAGCTGGACGAAATCAAGTCCAAGAGGGGGAGCATTAAGGACAAGTCCATGACCAAAGCCATTACGGAGATCTATCTGACCCGTCTGCTCTCGGTCAAGGTGAGCCACCTGCGCTTCTGACCATCAAAAATGAGTCCCTTGCAGTCGCCGCCCACTTTACTGGAACATTTCTTATTAGTAGTCATCAGGCATCAGTGCTGTTTCTGCTAATCAGTGGCTCTATCCTGCACTAGCTGCACTGCTAGCTCTCCCATGGGGCGTGGTAGTGTATTAGTTCACTGAATCCCAGCTTTTGTTGGCAGAGATTTTTTGTTCATATATTTTCCTTTGCTTGGATCAGTCAAATAAAAACAAATGCGTGTGGGTGTTCCAGGGCACGCTGCAGCAGTTTGTTGACAACTTCTTCCGGAGCGTTCTCTGCTCGGGGGCAGTGGTCCCGCCGGCGGTCAAGTACTTCTTCGACTTCCTGGACGAGCAGGCGCTGAAGCACGACAACGTGGACGAAGAAACTATTCACATCTGGAAAACCAATAGGTGCGCATCTCTTTCTTTTCTCTCTCTCTTTCTTTGTCTCTCTCTCACTCACTCACTCACACTCTCTCCCTCTTTCTCTCTCTCTCTCTCTCTCTCTCACTCACTCACTCACACTCTCTCCCTCTTTCTCTCTCTCACTCACTCACTCACTTACTCACACTCTCCCTCTTTCTCTCACTCACTCTCTCCCTCTCTCTCTCTAAACTCACTCACACTCTCTCCCTCTTTTCTCTCTCTCTCTCTCTCACTCACTCACTCACTCACTCACTCACACTCCCTCTCTCTCTAAACTCACTCACACTCTCCCTCTTTCTCACTCACTCTCTCCCTCTCTCTCTAAACTCACTCACACTCTCTCCATCTTTTCTCTCTCTCTCTCTCTCTCTCTCTCTCTCACTCCCTCTTTCACTCTATTTATTCCTTTCTTTGCTTCCCTCTTTCCCCACTACCTCTGCCTGCCATCAGAGCCAACCAACCAGCCAAATGCTGCCAGAGCACATTCCCGACTCGTGAGAAAAAAATAAAACAAAACCATTTCTGCTCTTTTGTATTCCTAATGACTGCGGCTCGGGGCCTCTGGGCGCATAAATTAGCACAGAGTCGATGTTTGTTTATTTGAGTTAACGCGTCGCCTATGGATGCCAGTGATTGACGTGTGGATCAGGGACTTGTGAATGGGGTGATGAGCAATACAATTACACCGTCGACTTGGTCGGACGTGTTTTTCTTTCCTCAAAGCAGCAGGGACCTTTCTATTAAGTATGAAGGCATGAAGCAGCCAGACTATCAAACAAACATGCTAATTATGTCCCCTGCTAATTTGATTAAAACCATTATTTTCCATTGTACATCTCTGAGACTGCTGGCTTGGCCCCTCAGAGAGTCCAACCAATCCAATGTGAGTCCCAGAGTTCCTCATCTCAATTAGGGCACCCAAAAAATCTGATGAGTGAAATGGATAAATAAATGAAAAAGCCAAGTAATCTCTCTTTTTTTCTGAGGTTGAAATGTTTTCGGCATGAAATGAAATGAACCACACGCTGGTCCCCTGAGTGTGTGTGCTTCGACTGACTAACAAGGCTTGATATATTTTTTGTGTGTGTTGAAATGTAAACACCGGGGTGTCTTGAATAAGTTACTGTGTCAAATGTGATGAATAAATGATACATGTGCCCATCTTAAGGAATCTTTGACAATTTTACCCCAAGAATTTGTATTATTCTTGTTCAAATATTAAGCTGAGTTGTTGTGTGGTGTAAACAAGTGTGAATGCTCTCTTGTGCGCTGAAGTTTCTTTATGTGCTGCAACGCTAGTCTCAGTGATGCCTGTCTGGCAGCAATGCTAACGTTAGCGCCAGAAAGGGAGAGACTGACGTTCTGCTTATCCACACAGCAATGCTAACGTTAGTGCCAGAAAGGGAGAGACTGACGTTCTGCTTATCCACAGCAATGCTAACGTTAGCACTGACGTTCTGCTTATCCACAGCTTGCCCTTGAGGTTCTGGGTGAACATCCTAAAGAACCCGCACTTCATCTTCGACGTCCACACGACTGAGGTGATGGACGCTTCGCTCTCGGTCATCGCCCAGACCTTCATGGACGCGTGCACCAAAACTGAGCACAAACTCAGCAGGGTGAGAGTCTGCAGACCCACCACACCATGGGCCCCACCTCACACCATGGGGCCCCCCCTCACACCTCACACCATGGGCCCCCCCTCAGAGCAGGAGAGCCTGCAGGGACACCTCACACCAATGAGGACAGCTGGATAGCATGTCAGCATTCAGCTATTAAGGATAGCATTCCATTATCTTTACTATGTACATATTATATTTCCCCTTTTTAGGACTCTCCCAGCAACAAGTTACTCTATGCAAAGGAAATCTCTACCTACAAGAAGATGGTGGACGAGTGAGTGGTATTTGCATTGACACAGACCAGGGTTTGGATAATCAGATAAAAGCATGTGGATACTGATCATGTATGATGGATCTTTATCTTATCTCTCTCTCCTCTCTCTCTCTCTTCCATCTCTTTTCTTCTCTCTTCCCTCTCTCTTCCCCTCTTTTTTAATGTGTTTCCGTTATAGCTACTACAAAGGCATCCGGCAGATGGTCTCAGTCAGCGATCAGGACATGAACACTCATTTGGCTGAAATATCGAGGGTAAGAGTACCGGAGCTCACTGACTCCATTTAAATCTTAATAGCTCTCCTGGGGCGGCTGGCTCAGCCCCGGGCACCCAAGGTCAAGACAACGGATATGCGGGCGGAAACATCAATAGAGGACAGGGATCCGCGTCCCTGATCACTGTGAGTGACGTGTTCTCTCTCTCCTCTCTGTGTTCTCCAGACCCACACGGAGCAGCTCAACACCCAGGTGGCCCTGCACCAGCTCTACCAGTACGCCAGCAAGTACTACGATGGGGTGAGTGGAACCTTGTAGCACCCATGTGTAGAACCTAGCTGCTTCAGTGGCCAGACTGGATTTCACCGCCTTAAGCTGCCAAGGGAGTTTTTTTTTTTTTTTGCCCTCATGTGTTACTTCTGTTCTTTGTCTCTTTCTCACTCACTTCTCCCCCTCCCTCTCTCTCTCTCTCTCTTGCTCCCTCTCTCCCTCAGATCATCATGTCCTTAGACGAGGACCCAGCCGCGCAGAGTAAACAGCTCACCCTGCGGCTGCAGCAGATAGCCGCTGCGCTGGAGAACAAAGTGACTGATCTCTAGCCGCTGGGAGGGGTGTGTGACAGAGAGGGATGGGGGGGGGGGGTGGAGGTACGGTGGGGTGGGGTTGGGTTTGTTGCTGTGGTACTGAGCTGCCAGTGCCTTTTAGGGCTGAGGTGACGTGGGGAGGGGGGGCTGGAGGGCTATTTTACTGGCCTGGGGGGGATGAGTGGACACAAGAGGCACAGCAGGTTTAATCCGATTCTGGTGAGAGCGTCCAAAATCATCATCCAGCCGCGAGACGGAGAATGCGCGAGACACAGGGTTCTATTTACAGAACCCCCCCCCACCCCTGTCTGTGCCAAGCTCGTGGTGGGCGAGCTCTCCAGAATTAACAATGACTGGACCGGTGTGGTCGTAGACTATTCCACCATATCATACACGGCAGAGTCCATGTTGAAAGCCGCCCCAGTTCCCCTTCTATATAGAGAGCAATGGGAAGCAGGCCGGTCAAATAGACCGGACAGAACACTGGCCTCTTGAGATAATCAGATGTTACATTTCTTCTTGTGTAGAGAGAAAAAAAAAAAAGTTTTAAGAATTGTATTATATATTTTTTTTAATTGTGCAGTCTTTATGCGGAAAGCTTTATAAGGAGATATTAACTTTTTAAATAGACAGCATTGTGTTGACTGTTTCTAAGGCCTGTGAGTGTGAGTGTGTGTGTGTGTGTGTGTACGTGTACGTGTGAATGAGAACATGTGCACGTGGCGCCCACGAAGAACACCGGATGCCTCGTCCAACCCGGAGGCCGGACGTCTTGTCTCGCCCCGTGAGAAATCCAATTGTGCCCTGGCTGGATATGGTCTGTCTCTGGTCCAGTGTGTGTGTTTGAGAGTGTGGGTCCAGTGTGTGTGTGTGTGTGTGTGTGTTTGAGAGTGTGGTCCAGTGTGTGTGTGCGTGTGTTAGAGTGTGGGTCCACAGTAGGGTCATGACTGGGGGTATTGGCTAACAATAACTGGACAGGCTGGTACTGACACGCTGGCATTGGTGGTTTTGTTGATTTGTAATTGAATTTTTTCTATCGATCTCCTTGCCCTGTGCCACCAGTCTGTTTGTAGGCCCCAAACGCCAACGCCCCTTTGGGCATGATGAGTGTGTTTTGAAATCCGAGTTTGCAGGGAAACACTGGAAAACCAATACCAAGATCAATAGCACATTTATTTCCTCACATGTTCACAGTGTAGTGTTCACAAGGACCAACTTAAAGATTTTTTTTGTTGCGTTTCAAGAGAGGTGTTTATTGATATTGGCGATGTCACTTTGATACTTTTATATTTTCCAGATTTGTTTTATTATTATTTTACGGGGATGGATGGGTCTGAATTACATTACTTTTGTTTTAGACACAAAATATTATTTTATTAATAGGCTGATGCAAGTTATAACATCATTTTATAGATTGTAAAGATCACAGCATTTGATTTAATTCTCTGATGAAAGCAGCTTGATCATCTCCAAGTCCTGTATAAATAGATCATTATTCTGCCAGACCCAAGAATGCTATGTGATCATTTGACTGAATTAACTTCATTAGGGCAGTGATCATGTGTTATATTTGTACTGGAGGAGGTAAATAACAATAATTTGCCTCACTTCTAATCATCGGATCTTTGACATTTGTCGGATTTATTTGATGTTGACTTTTTCGCACGGTTGCGTTTCTCCTGTCATTTCAGAAATGAATTTTGTCTTGCTTTGACGTGATGCAGCATGGGGGAGGATAAGTGACCTGAAGGGGAAATGCCATTGTCCTTGAGGGGGGATCCATTCAATTCAATTGTACTAAACTTCTTAACAAAACAACTATTTTTAAATCACTGCACAACTAATTTGGCTCGAAGCCTAAACTCTCCAAACTCATGCCTAAAATATCAGCTCCAGTGCACAAACTCTGTTCTGCTTTAAGCAAATCACTCCATTAGAAGCAACACCAGTGCTTCTACTCGCTTGATTCCTCAACAGTAGGCTACCCATCCTGTGCACACATCTGCTTGAAGGTCCCAAGCCCCCACTTGGCTTTTTCTTGCAGCACTCGTGTTAATAACCACACATGATTTCTCTGATATGGAAAAGCCAGAACCCACACGCTTATAGGCCCCTCAGTCA
The DNA here is from genome assembly GCF_018492685.1 of Alosa sapidissima. NCBI lineage: Eukaryota > Metazoa > Chordata > Actinopteri > Clupeiformes > Clupeidae > Alosa > Alosa sapidissima. The sequence goes on from NC_055967.1 coordinate 38,024,143, forward strand.
GTATTCTTTTTTCTCGTCCAAAAATTCCTGTCACGTACACTGACAATACTTATCTGAAAGCGCCACATCGCGAGCATGGACTTGCCAGTGCGTGGTGGCAGATGGTTCGAATGTAGCCTCCCGATGGCTCTGATGCCTCCCATTCTGTGGAGTGAGGATTCACTCAGCCTGAGCGGCATGGCCTGGCGGCTCTTGGCACTGCCCACTCACACTCACTCTGCATAATGGAAGCAGCGGGGGACGCTTTTGATCTTAATTGCATGCAGGCTGCTGACTCCATGCTTTTAACACTGCTGATTTTCTTTTTTTCCCTTTCTCTCTCTCCCTCTCTAGTTCTCTCCCCCATTCTGCCCCCTACGCAAAGCTTCTTTAAGCCTTTTTTTTACCGATATGTGCCTTATTCAGAATATTCTACTTATTGCGATTATTGTTATCAATAACATGAGTGCTGATGGCAGGTACGCTGATAGGAGCTCCGTGGCGTCGTTGAGACGTGGTGTTGTGTGGTGTTACGTGGTAGATGTGTGCTGCTGCCATATTGTGCCAATTGGAGACGCACGTCTTGAGTGGTGACGATGTTGGCTGTTTTTTGACAAACAAAATGTGCATTTTATTGGGGGGATGTGTGTCTGTGGTGTGTGCTTTTTTAGGAGGTGGATGGCTAACAGGAGCCCAAAACAAACTTAAAACCGAAGTTGTTGGGGACATAAGAATGTCTCTCACAATTTCTGCCATTCCTCAATTTAGTCTTGATGCAAAAAGAGTATTCTAAGTAGAGTATTGAATAGCGCAGATTGTTCAAATGGTGTGTTTTCTCCCCTGTGTTTTCGACGCTAGTTCACTATGTGTATGAAAACAACTGTATCTACACTCGACAATGACCTTTCTTACTGCTGTGCAGTTATTATTTTTAAAATCTACATGTTCTATAATATATGCCTTTGTTCAAAAGAAGTATCCTGTTGACACTGTACTGTACACTCTGTTTGTGCAATCCTATGCATTAATTTGGAGAAAAGCAATTTGTTGTGCTGTTGTCGAGATTTGATTCCCTTGTGTGTAAATGTGTAGTGCTTTAGAGACCTGGGGAGGGGAAGCATGGAGTGCAGGATGTCGGAGACCACCTGTCACTCTTCCATCAGAGGCATCTCAGAAGAACCCTCCCCTCACAGGCTGGTCTGGTCCTACGGAGTTGTTCACTTCTCAGATGTGTGTGGTCAAAAAGATCAAGGCAGTTCCATGCATTATTAATAAAGAGAAACTTTCATTTACAGCTTGGTAGTCGTGTTTCACTTTATTTGGCTTATTGCATATTGCTGTACTGTAAGTGTTCTGCCAGGTTATGAAACAGTCACAAAATGATTCCTATGTAATTGACTAGACTTATTATATTTATCAAAAAGTGTCATAAACCACACGCACACACACCTTTAACATCAGCAGTCCAGTGGTCAGAGGCTTTGGAAGTGTAGAAATGTAACAAAGCTGACAGAATCCCCTTCAGAAGAAAATTATCCAGAATTTGCCTTAAGCTGCTGGTCCAACCACAACAGGATGGAAAAATTGTCACTGAGTCATCTTTAAAGATGTATCGTCACACCGGTGACAGGAATGTTGGACAAGGAACGTTTAGAACCTTGAATTGTTGCGGAATGGAATCTTTTGTTAGAACGTTCAAAAACTCACTCAGTTTAAGGGTTAAACATCATCATTGTCCACTAGCATTTCTATTCTACTCTTATGGTGCAGGTCGCTGCCTCAACCAAAGTCTGCTTCAGCTCAGACAACCCATGTGACATTATGCTGTGAAGTTCTATGGTCTAATTTAAAATGAATTTTGCCCTGAGTGACTACAAGCTGTGCAGGCCCCGAGGCAGATCGCAGGCCCAAAGCAACATGTTCTCTCTTCTGTGCCGCACTGCTGGGATGGAGCTTTGGTGGATTGTGTGTAGTGTTTTTCTGGAACCTCTGCCAGAAAGTTCAACTTTCGTTGTGTCCACAGAGCTTAGTCCAAACACAGCAATGGAGCCTCCTCCCTATTCAACTGGACAGGGACACAGGGATGGCAGAGCAGGCGTCTTGTTGCCCGAGGACCTGGACAGCACAGCATCACTGGGGGGACAATTAATTTTACACAAGAATGTTGTGGCAGGCTGATGCACAGGGGTAAACAGAGACATGCACAGATGGGGGGGGCTCTTACAATAGGCCTACTCTTACAATAGGCCTACTCATATACCTACTCATACAATAGGCCTACTCATATACCTACTCTTACAATAGGCCTACTCATATACCTACTCTTACAATAGGCCTACTCTTACAATAGGCCTACTCATATACCTACTCTTACAATAGGCCTACTCATATACCTACTCGTACAATAGGCCTACTCATATACCTACTCTTACAATAGGCCTACTCATATACCTACTCGTACAATAGGCCTACTCGTATACCTACTCATACAATAGGCCTACTCATATACCTACTCGTACAATAGGCCTACTCGTATACCTACTCATACAATAGGCCTACTCTTACAATAGGCCTACTCATATACCTACTCGTACAATAGGCCTACTCGTATACCTACTCATACAATAGGCCTACTCTTACAATAGGCCTACTCATACAATAGGCCTACTCATATACCTACTCCTACAATAGGCCTACTCATATACCTACTCTTACAATAGGCCTACTCATATACCTACTCGTACAATAGGCCTACTCTTACAATAGGCCTACTCATATACCTACTCGTACAATAGGACTACTCGTATACCTACTCATACAATAGGACTACTCGTATACCTACTCCTACAATAGGCCTACTCATACAATAGGCCTACTCATATACCTACTTATACAATAGGTCTACTCTTACTACTCCTACAATAGGCCTACTCCTACAATAGGCCTACTCTTACAATAGGCCTACTCATACAATAGGACTACTCGTATACCTACTCGTACAATAGGCCTACTCATATACCTACTCGTACAATAGGCCTACTCTTACAATAGGCCTACTCATATAATAGGCCTACTCGTACAATAGGCCTACTCATGCTCCTTATTGCACCAACCCAGGGGGAATGCTGTAGCAGGAGAGCTGTTATTTTTTTCCAAATGGAATGATTTTGGATTCTCCTGACCAGCGGCTTTTTCACCATCAGCCTTGAATGTTTAACGATGTTCCACAATGGAAAAAGAAAGTTGAATTGTTTTTTTCCTGGGGCTTTGTCTTTTACTCTGACCATATTTTATTATTAATTCATGCAAACCCAGATTGTTTTGTGGGTTTATAAACTTCTTTCTAACAACTGTTTGTTTGAGCAGAAGTCTTTCCCAACTGTAATGATCGCTTTCAAAACTATGTAGAACATGAGAGCACATCAACGCATTATTTTTGTTCCTCTCGTGAAAAGCCGAGTGCTGTGTATAAATATTATTAGAATCACCGAAAAATGCAAAATAGAGAAAAATAAATAAGATGAAAGAAAAAATTGCTTCTCGTCTCTCTCCATAACAAACCTCTGAGCAGGGGAGGGGATATCAAAGAGATGCCTTACTCCCATGGAGGCAAAGTTATGAGCATACTGTGGGATTCAACACAAGATACGCAGCCAGGAAAAATGACTCCAAGGACTGTGCAATGCAGAATAATAAAGCTTCATTATCGCCATATGCGATCCCCATATCCCCATTGCTTCCCCCAAGATCGAGCTTCTCCTGCTGGAGTTTGAAGGGAGTGCGTGCAGAAGTCTCATCGGTGCATATATGCGTGAGCTGGTACGCCTATTGATAACTCACAAGCCCTGCTTATAACACTCACCTGAGCTACTTTTACAGACTAATAATTTCCTCCTTTTTAAAATATGGATTGAGTGCTGGACCAGATGCTGCCAAGATAATAACTTCTCAGCAGATGCTGGGTAAATAACGAAATGTGAGTTTTGTGTGCGGCAGCAGGGAATACACAGAACATCTAGTGAGGTCACTCCGTAATAGTGGGCTTTGTGGTTGATGTCCATGGACTGGATGCTGCAATAACACAGAGCCTTTAACAGCTTGCTCATCCATTCAAATGTGTTGTATCTTAGCAACACCGATATTTTTAGGAGCTGCAGATAGAGGTATTGTTCCCACAATGTTAGACATGTTATGTATCTGAAAAGCAAAGAGTAGTAATTTGGACTTGGTGTTCAAGCTTCATCTTTGAACTAAGTGCAGGTCAAGTGTAACACAGTGTACCAAATACTTATTTCAGGCTACCTCGGCCATTCCAGCAGAAACTCAACATCATGTCATGGACTCATGAGGCTAGTCAAACAGCAAATCATTTCATTATGACCGCCGCTAGCGAAGCGGTCATATAATGATTGTCAAAGTTCCCCCCCACCCATCATCTACTTCCTGAATTTTTGGTCAACGATACCTGGGACACCGAAATACCGGTGCACATGAAATTTGGTGGGTATGTAGCCCCACTAGACTTTTACGGAAAGATTTAGTTTCGTCCCCGGGGGCCACTCCCCCCCCGTGCTGGGCCTCCCGAACCGGAAAAAAAAAACAAAACAGTTTTTCCTAAATAACTACCTGAACCGTGGCACTGAGGATGAAGAATCTTTTATGGTATGTTGGTCTCAAGGGCCCACATCAACCTGGCCCATATTCACTCATTTGTGATTTGCACCCCCCCCCCCCCCGGTAAAAAATGAAAATGCAATATTATTCTGCTTTAATCGCCCCTATATTCAGTTAAGATGTTCAGAACTGCACCAAATTGTATGTGTATGATTGACCTGGCATTCTCTGGGGGTATGCCAAGATTGGTAGAATTTCATCCATGGGGGGGGCTAAAAAAAATTAGGTTATGTGTACATTTAGTGACTGTACACTCATTGACCTGTAGATGGCGGTGCACACATATACACATGCACATGCACACACACACAGGCACCCACATACTATCGGTATTAGAACGGCCGATACATAATTACAAATTCAGTAGGATTAAAAGAAAGCTAAATATTCATCATCATCATCATGGCTGCATTTCCAGTATTGGCGATAAGTAGTCGTTTGTCCACTAGATGGCACATCGTTGCAGTGAGACGTAATTTTGTTGGAAGTTAAAAGTGGGTTGGAAAAACAATGGACGCTTCCTAAAAGGACTGTAGTTTACCGCAGAGAACGTCTAATAAGGATAGGACGATGTTCACATGAAATGTAATTCACATTTCTTCTTGAAGCTGAAATAAATCTGAGGATGTTTATCGGACATGCTTGGTTTTTACTGCAGGTACGTATCTTATAATATCAATAAGGACCTAGGTACAATAATGTTACCGTTGGCGTTGGTTGAGTGATGGAGGCCAATTTGATTGATTGCATTTGTAGAAAACTATAAATGCGGTTATACCAAGCAAATTGATAGCAGCACTGTAATTGTATCTTTCGACTCTCATTTGTTGCATGTGCTACAAAAATCATTCTGTGCAATGGAAGATTTACCAACGTTACACCGGTCTGATACAGTTTTGCCTATACATGCGTGAGACTGAGATGCTTGTTTATTTTGTTTTAAGTGCGTGCAGGGTGTGAGAGGGGAATCGATGTGCTTTGATTCCAGCTTGGTAGTAGTCTGTGAAATTAAAAAGCATGTGTGTGTGAAGAATCCAAACAATGACACCTTCATTTCTTAATGGCTGCTTTAGCAACACACCTTAAAGGGGTGGTTCAGGATTTTGGACATAGGACCTCATTTCCAAGTAAGCAAGTGTGATATTTATCAGTGGAGACCGTTTTCAACACGTTTCATCCAGTCGTTCTAATTGCAGAGTTCGCAGGTGCTAGGCTAGCGCAAGTCAACGGTATGTGCTAGCCTGCCACTAAAAACAGTCTTACCTACTCCAAAGGACACTCGAGGCAAATTCCAGACAATCGATGTAAATGTCTGTGTTGATAGAATAGTGTAAGAAATACAACTACCCTCGCATCGCGTTGCAATAGTTATACTTTGTTCCCTGAAGTTGGTAGTAGTCATTTTGCATCTCAGCGGCGGACTGATATTACCAAGGCTACTACTAGGTATCCCCATTGGAGTGCGCTTTACTGTTTACTTTTTGGCGCAGTACTATTAACTGGAGCAAGTATAATTCGGCCGCTGCTAAGACACTAGTCCCTCAAAATGCAATGTGATCGTTGAAATGCAAGGATAGAATAATGTTAGAAATAAAACTATCAATACAGACATTTACATCGATAGTCTGGCGTTATAATTTATTTGCCTTGGGTGTACTTTGGAGTGGGTAAGACTGTTTTTAGTGGCAGGCTAGCACATACCGTTGACTTGCGCTAGCCTAGCACCTGCGAACTCTGCAATTAGAAGGACTGGATGAAACGTGTTGAAAACGGTCTCCACTGATAAATATCACACTTGCTTACTTGGAAATGAGGTCCTATGTCCAAAATCCTGAACCACCCCTTTAAGCTACTGTGTAGTGGGTCCCATTTAGAAGTGGCTACTTCATTCGCGTTTTCCTTGACTCATGGGGCTGCGTGAATTTTATTACAACTTTTCGCCACGATATGGCAGTTTAAGTCCGCTTGATACGGTAAGGCGTAAGCCATTGGTTTCCAAAGGAGATTTTATTTGTGTCGCCAGCATAGCCTATTGACAATTTATGTTGTAAATAGGCCTACCTTATAAGCCTGTAGCTTAGGGAAGCTAACAGCTTTCTATTAGGATCTAGTTTGTTAGTTACAGTTTTGTCATAACTCCCTGATGCATTTTTGCATTTAGAATAGCCAGAGCGTGGATATCTCAATCGGAAAATTAAACAATATCGGGTGCCTATGGACGCTATGGTGAACCCAGCCTGACCGCTATTTATTTTTTGATTTCTTAAAAGACTGAGCTTGGTCTGGTGAAAGCCAGACTAGCCATGGACCTCAGTTACACAATGCAAGGGAACATGAATCAGCCTATATTTGCACGAACAATAACGGACAACAGCTCTTCAACTTTGGCCGTTAAAATGTGTATGAACAGTCTAGCGACGCATTTCATCAAGGCCCATTTGGACATGTCAGTTATTTGCACCACTGGTTAGATGTAAAACAGCATTTCGTTTCAGACTACTGTTACTTAATTTGTGCATTAACAATAACGTTTCAGACTACTGTTACTTAATTTGTGCATTGACAATAAAGTATCAACTAAAGATGACTAAAATCTTATGTAGAAGAAGAAACATTCACAAAAAATCCATCCATCCAAAAATGACCTTTGTCAAAACGGCATGGAACTGACAGAGATATGTTTGTTTATAAATAAATAAATAAAAATATAACATTATGCTGATACCTTTTGCTTTTCCCAAATACAATGTAACCTAGGTGTGACCTTTCATCAATCCAGTTGCAATGGATGAACTGTGATGAACTGCCCTACTTGTGATTGTTTAGAGATTTTAAAGGTTTTAAAACAATGTAAATCTTCTTTGGCTATTCTACAATCTATTCACCTTTTCAGCACCAGTAGGCTACTTTCTGTGCAGCCACACACACACACTCAGGCATGCCAAACAAGCATACACAAAAGTTTCAAGAGTGGGGGATGGAGTAAAATATGGAGACAAATTGAAGTGTGATTTATTTTCGCGGAACGGATGTACAGGACTAAGCGGCGGTCATATTTTGTACCGCTATGTGGTACATCTAGTTAGTTAAAGCGGTCACACACAACACTTTATGTTGGTCAGTATTTAATTTCTATGTATTTAATTTAATGACACTTGGTTATTATCTTTCAAGCCAAGCTACACTGGGATTTCCTATCCTAGCCACTGAACACACTGAACCTAGATATCCTAGACACTGAACACACTGAACCTGCTCAGTGCGCTGTGTATGCTGCACGTCTCTGTACAGTCAGACCCCAGGTGACTCATATGCGTTTTCACACATGTTTGGGTCTCCTCTCCACAAGTCTCTCACCTCTAACAAGCTGGCTTTTGATACCTGCCAAAAGCAAGGAGGATATGATCGATCCACAGCTCTCAGCCTAAAGATAAACTTGCACTGGTACACATTATGGAAGAGTGCAATCTCTAAAAATACAGTTAGGTGAAAAGACAGTTGTTCTAATAAATGAAACATCAGCTGACCACAAACAGATGTGAGGTTTGGCATGTGCATGTTCAAAGGCTGTTTGTGTCCCCCCTGACATGATGAAATGTGTTTGAAGTTGAAGTTTTTTTCTGGTTGTGTGCATAATGCGAAGGAATAGTGAAGTAGCTGAACTAGTTTCTGATGACTTCATGTCCTGTTTTGGTATTTTTAACATTATGCTCAACTTTTTTTTTTTCTTGACATGCAGCTCTGCATCATTATCAAAGCCCCAGGATTGGTGTCATACAAATTTATTTTGCTGCCATGCTTTATCCTGCATGGCTTCAGTTTCAATTTACAAGCTAAGCATGTCCTCCAAATATCTATAAAATGACACCATTAGACCACCGACTAAGACTCCCTGATTTTATGTGCTTCTTTTCATACAAGTTTAATGGCATTATATTTTGAGATACAATATGTCAAATTGGATGACTGGCATGTGTTTCACCTGCACATTTTGGCTATATGTGTATGTAATAAGGTTTGATTTTGTTAATACAGCAATGTCCTGGCATGAAATTTGAAATTTTGATCATTGGAGATGATCCAACGTGTCCAACGTGTCAAATTGAATCCAGTGGCCCATACTTACAAATGATAGGGGCCCATACTTACAAATGATATAGGGGGCCATACTTACACATGATAGGAGCCCAATCTTACACATGATAGGGGCCCATACTTACCCATGATAGGAGCCCAATCTTACACATGATAGGGGCCCATACTTACAAATGATATAGGGGGCCATACTTACACATGATAGGGGGTTGAGATTCTTCCCAGGAGAGACGTCACAATAAAAATGTACTTTAAACTTCTCCTACATTTTATACTTAAATGTAAAGGATTTGCATAATCTATAAATGTCATGAGCTCTCTCTCTGCCTGGTAACACGTGCTGATTGAAGTCTGATGACCTCCACCTGTTCCTGCTCTGCTCTGCCTCACCCTCGTTAACCTACCAGCTGCACTGCATTCACCACTCATCATGTCCTGTATATAAAGCCTTGCTTTTCAGTCTACACTTGTCAGATCGTCTGCAACCAGCACCAGTTACCTGCCTGTTTTGGAAAAAGCCTCTGACTCTTTGCCTGTGATCCCGGACCCGCTCGACTACTTCTGTGTTCTCCAGCCCCGGTAATCTTGACCTGCCTTCTGTCCCTCTTCTACGAATACCGCCTAGTCCTTGACTGTACTGCTGCTTCGTTTCAATTGCTGTTGTGTGTGTGTTTCCCCCAGGACTTCCCGGATCATCCAGCTCCTGCCATCGCTGTTCGGCTACTGGGGGAACACACACACGCAGACTCTTGGAACTCCTGTACCCCCCCCCCCGGAACCCCCAACACTTAAATAAACTTTTGAACGTGACGCTTTTGTGGTCCTCGTCCTGTTTGGTGTCTGACAATAAAGTAGATAGATAGATAGATACTTTATTGATCCCCAAGGGGAAATTCAAGGTCTCAGTACCATACAGATATCACACACAACATACAGGTGCTGGTAATAATTAGAAGATCATGAAAAAGTTGATTTATGTCAGTAATTCCATTCAAAAAGTGAAACTTGTATATTATATTCATTCATTACACACAGACTGATATATTTCAAATGTTTTTTTCTTTTAATTTTGATGATTATAACTGACAACTAATAACAATCCCCAATTCAGTATCTCAGAAAATTAGAATATTACTTAAGACCAATACAAAAAGTTGTTTTAGAAATGTTGGCCAACTGAAAAGTATGAACATGAAAAGTATGAGCATGTACAGCACTCAATACTTAGTTGGGGTTCCTTTTGCCTGAATTACTGCAGCAATGCGGTGTGGCATGGAGTCGATCAGTCTGTGGCACTGCTCAGGTGTTATGAGAGCCCAGGTTGCTCTGATAGTGGCCTTCAGCTCTACTGCATTGTTGGGTCTGGCGTATCGCATCTTCCTCTTCACCATACCTCAGAGAGATTTTCTATGGGGTTAAGGTCAGGCGAGTTTGCTGGCCAATTAAGAACAGGGATACCATGGTCCTTAAACCAGGTAGCTTTGGCACCGTGTGTAGGTGGCAAGTCCTGTTGTAAAATGAAATCTACATCTCCATAAAGTTGGCCAGCAGCGGGAAGCTCTAAAACTTCCTGGTAGACGGCTGCGTTGACCTTGGACTTCAGAAAACAGTGGACCAACACCAGCAGATGACATGGCACCCCAAACCATCACTGACTGTAGAAACTTTACACTGGACTTCAAGCAACATAGATTCTGTGCCTCTCCTCTCTTCCTCCAGACTCTGGGACCTTAATTTCCAAAGGAAATGCAAAATTGTCAGAGAACATAACTTTGGACCACTCAGCAGCAGTCCAGTCCTTTTTGTCTTTAGCCCAGGCGAGACGCTTCTGACGCTGTATCTTGTTCAAGAGTGGCTTGACACAAGGAATGCGACAGCTGAAACCCATACGTCTGTGCGTGGTGGTTCTTGAAGCACTGACTCCAGCTGCAGTCCACTCTTTGTGAATCTCTTCCACATTTTTGAATGGGTTTTGTTTCACAATCCTCTGGGTGCAGTTATCCCTATTGCTTGCACACTTTTTTCTACCACATCTTTTCCTTCCCTGTGCCTCTCTATTAATGTGCTTGGACACAGAGCTCTGTAAACAGCCAGCCTCTTTAGCAATGACCTTTTGTGTCTTGCCCTCCTTGTGCAAGGTGTCAATGGTCGTCTTTTGGACAACTGTAAGTCAGCAGTCTTCCCCATGATTGTGTAGCCTAGAGAACTAGACTGAGACCATTTAAAGGCCTTTGCATGTGTTTTGAGTTAATTAGCTGATTAGAGTGTGGCACCAGGTGTCTTCAATATTGAACCTTTTCACAATATTCTAATTTTCTGAGATACTGAATTTGGGGTGTTCATTAGTTGTCAGTTATAATCATCAAAATGAAAAGAAATAAACACTTGAAATATATCAGTCTGTGTGGAATGAATGTAAACATTATACAAGTTTCACTTTTTGAATGAAATTACTGGAATAAATCAACTTTTTGATGATTTTCTATAATTATATGACCAGCACCTGTAGTATAAGCAGCAGGCTTAAGCTAAAAACCAAAGTTTGGGCTTCAGGGGCACTGCTACTAATGTACACTGCTACAGTGCTACATCTACCCTTGTGTAAACTTAATAATAATAATAATAGCTGTACAAGAAATAAATAATAATAATAGCGTACAAGACAGAAATGTCCACTGTAAATGCCTTTAATCACACGTTCAACACAAATATCAAATATTGCAAATAGGCTGTTCCCTTACAACAAATAACTGCATTATGGGACAAAACTTGTATCTGGAGTAGGCCTACATTGACATTGCACTTCAAAACAGCAGTGGTTTTCAGTTTTGACACCTGAAATAGGCTAGTAGAGTTTCTAAAGGTTGTGAGTCTAATATGTAAACTTGTAATGTCAAGTTAATAAATGGAGGCCTAGCGAACAAATTTGAGAATAGGCCTACTGCTTTGGATATGGATGTCATACTTCAACAGAAATACTTATAAATAGGCTAAGTAGGCTATTATGTTTAGGCTACATTTGTATCGTTCCCAATTCATTGATTTTGGATCATGAGCATTGCACCTCACCGATGTCACCCATGGGTTAATGGATTGAGATGAATACCCGCATAGGCTACTTTAACAGAATGACTAGTAATGTTTAATGTAGGTTTCATGAGAAATTTGGAAGAATTCCTATTTAAAATAGCGTACTGGTGTAGGTCCTGACCGGTCCTACAACAGCGCGGGCTTTGTTGCCGGAAGTTGTCACGCAAGTAGGCACATCCACCTGACCAATGAAACTAGTGGATCGTACGTTCTGGCCAATAACTTGTGCAAATAGGCGGGTTTATTGAATTCAGTGAGTGGTGGGCAGCAGTTAAGTGAGTCAAGGAGGCACTTAGGGATCATACATGGATAAAAAGCTATTGGTTCTATCACTGCAAGTAACGTTATCGGAAATATTTATATAGTGCCACTTAGTCACGTTTTAGATTAAGATGCATCTACACGCGATAGACCGAGAAACTGCAAGAATACTGGTCCCCTAGCCAGGTAAAACGTTAGCTTTTGGCGACTGTTAGCTAAAACATTGAACACGGCAGAGGTAGCAAGTTAGCCTGTACGTGCAAATTGACTGTCAGAGCATCCCTGAATATCAGCTAGCATGTATGTACTTATTAGCCATAATAGTTAGTGCTGGACATTTTCATATTGGCGTCTGTTGTAGAGCTAGATGCTAAGACAACCGGTTATGTTTTGTCAGATTAAACTCGGAGTATACCGTTGAATGAACCTAGCTAACCATCCAGCTAATGTCAACATTCTGTTTGAAACTACCCCGGTTAGCGAACTAGCTTAGTGTGTTTGTACAAAAATGAAGTGCCCACTCAGAATGGTTATATAATATGCTTTTTTCTTCTTATATGTTCGTGTTGAGGCACATTTGAGCTAACGTTAATGACTTGTTGTCGTGACAATAAGATTGACATTTGCCTTTCTAAAGCATGTATTGAGGAGTCCCATAAAAGGAAAATATTAGAGTTTAACAGAGCGCAAGTAATGCTAACCTGTGTGTTTTTCCACAGTTTTCTGTGCAGTTGCATTGATACTCGTAGCCTGACTCTCACTACAATGTCAAGCTGCCAACACATCGACAACAGCTGCAGTAGCAGCATCACGGACCTGCTCGGGGCGCTGTGTGACAGCAGCTTGACCGGAGTGTCATGGAAACGACGTGCCCTGGGCGGTATTTCTCGGGAGGGGGTGCGGCGCGCTCTCCGCAGGCGGGCCTATGGCGCTCTGCTGTCTAGACTTTTCCAGGAGAGTTCACCCAAACCTCCCAGCCCTCTGGCCTCCACTCCTCCCAGGAACAAAATGCTCATGATTTCCTTTGACCTACGGGTGACTGGTTGCCCGGAGGATGCCGAGCGACTGGAGGAGCTGCTTGGGAGGCTACAGGACGGTGCTGCCTCTGGCTTGGCTGAGTTGGACTCCATGCTGGAGCTCCTGGTGCAGCTGGCTGGCTCGGTGCCCCCGCCGCCCACTTCCTTCAGCAGGGACTACATGCGGCGTGAGCGGCCAGTGCTGCGCAGGACTCCTCTGGGCGGCTACCAGAGCGAGGAGCTCCAGAGGCTGGAGGCCAGGGCCTGGGCACTGGTCTGCGGGGAGGAGTGGAGCAATCTAGGGGGTCTCTGCAGCTCGGTGGCACTGATGGACGCCCCACCGGGGACCGGACTTCTGGCCTTACGGCAGAGCTCAGAGGTGGAGGAGCGCTTTGAGAGAGACACCAGGCTGTCGCTGTTTGGAGCCCTGCAGCACTCCCGCACCTCAGACCTGGACGTCAAGCTGGACCTGCCTCCTGTGCCCAGCAACGCAGATGTGACCGGCCTGGCTATCAGGGTAGGGGACGGCCAGATCCCTCCACTGGCCTGCAGGCCTTTTTGAGAGAAATGCCTCAATAACCAGCCCCCGCTCGCTTCTTCCTTCCTTAGGTTCCTCCATGGTTGGACCAGTCTGAGGACGAGGGCTTCCAGTCAGCTTCTAACCTGACGCCAGACTCCCAGTCGGAGCCTAGCACCAGCCCGGAGGTGGACATGTGGGAGGCCTTGCGCTGCTTTGAGCCTGGGAGGCGCCGCTGCTGGGAGCGTATAGGCTGGTAAGATTAGACAGCGCTGTTACATTGAGACATGGGATTGGCCTTCCATAATGAGATTCTCCTGCTTTAGTGTGAAGTGAAATAAATGCAAGAATAGCCAACTGAAAAGTAGAAATGGTAGTTTGGATTTGATCAGGCAATGTTGTGTGGAGGCATTGCAATGAATAATAGACCGATATTTCTCACCATGCTGCATTTATTTTGAATACATAATACATTTGATCATCTAGTCATAATACATAATGCTAGTCATTTGATCAGCTAGTCATAATACATAATGCTAGTCATTTGACTTAGTTTTATGATTTATCTCTCTCAGTAGCCTGATTCCTCCTGAATTTGTGGGTAGAAAAGAAGTTACAGTAATCACACACTCCTATCTGCTTTTAGTCCTCCGGGCCAGAAGGTGGCGCCATACCTGTCCGAGGGAGGCAGGGTGGCCTTCGACCAGCTCTACCGGCTGTGGGAGGGGGAGATGAGGCTGGTGAGCTCCACCCCCTCCCCTCTGCTGCCTCTGCCTCTGGGCGCTCAGACTCCGCTAGTGAAGGATGTCCTCAACGTGCTGATCGGAGTGGCCTCCACCACGTTCCCCCTCAATAAGGTAACTCGCACCTGAGGTCCATCTGCGTGCGTCTGTTGATGTGAGAGAGATGGAGATGGGATGCTAAATGCCCAATTGCATTCATATTTACTAGATATTGTGGTGTGTTGAGTCATATAACACTCAACTTTGCTTTATGCTTTGTCTCCCTGAACATTGTATCAGTGGCCTTAGCATTCATGATGCTCAACTAATTCAGTTATGTAAGCACAATTAAATACATTTTTACAAACACATTTGTGTGAAAACAAATGGAGTGTGGGTTGTTTTTGGATACCAGTGCGTGAAATCTTGAACTAACGCGCCTGGCTAGGATTATCCACAGTCAAACAAAACCAAATGCACAGACATGATTCAAGCCTTTCCTTTCAGACCATTTTGAGTCCGACCACATCCATCTGTCAGCATATGTGTTGTTGTGCTTGTTTGTTCCGTTATCCAGGACTGTGTGCAGTTTGACGTGCGCCCCGGAGTGTGTCTGTCGGGGGCGTCTCCGGAGAGTGTGTCACGGCTGTTGGGGGAGCTGGCACTCTACGGCACACACTACCTGCGCCTCAGCCACTTCTCTCTTCAGAGCACCCACAAGCGCGGCCTTGTCTTCCAGGTAACACTGCTGAATGTCACCACACACACATGCCTTTGTTATTGCGTAGCGATAGACTGAGGCCCCCTGCAGCTTGCACAAGCAGTGTTCCCTGTCTTTTATGCTTGCAATATCACAGTACAATAAGCAGTTTAGTACATCCTGGGAATGTATGTGATCCTGTGTTATTTTTGACTGTGATTTAATTGTTTTGTGCAATAAGGGCCGGATTAAGCACCGTCATTTCAATCTAAATAGATTAAATAAACTTGACTCTTAACTCTTATCTTTGAAGCCAGTTTTTAAGAACAGCAGAAAACTGAAGTTTCGATGTCTTCAAAGAATCATATTCTCGCGATTGCAGAACGGCAGTGGCTTTCGACCATAATTGGCTGTTTGACCTTGCACAGTCAACATAGAGTTTAATATTTAACTAATTTGCAATGATTTCGAAAAAATCATTTAGTTGAGTTCATGTAGTTTTCGGGTGAATGGTGACAGCCCAATTAAATTAATTGATGTCACTAGTAGCACTCTGTTGCTGATCCCACTAGCCCCAAACTGATTATGCTCTAGAGATCTCACTAGCCCCATACTGATTATGCTGTAGAGATCTCTCTAGCCCCATACTGATTATGCTCTAGAGATCTCACTAGCCCCATACTGATTATGCTCTAGAGGAGATCTCACTAGCCCCACACTGATTATGCTCTAGAAGATCTCACTAGCCCCAAACTGATTATGCTCTAGAGGAGATCTCACTAGCCCCAAACTGATTATGCTCTAGAGGAGATCTCACTAGCCCTACTGATTATACTCTAGAGATCTCACTAGCCCCATACTGATTATGCTCTAGAGGAGATCTCACTAGCCCCATACTGATTATACTCTAGAGGAGATCTCACTAGCCCTACTGATTATACTCTAGAGATCTCACTAGCCCCATATTGATTATACTCTAGAGGAGATCTCACTAGCCCCATACGGATTATGCTCTAGAGGAGATGTCACTAGCCCCATACTGATTATACTCTAGAGGAGATCTCACTAGCCCTACTGATTATACTCTAGAGATCTCACTAGCCCCATACTGATTATGCTCTAGAGGAGATCTCACTAGCCCCATACTGATTATACTCTAGAGGAGATCTCACTAGCCCTACTGATTATACTCTAGAGATCTCACTAGCCCCATATTGATTATACTCTAGAGGAGATCTCACTAGCCCTAGACTGATTATGCTCTAGAGGAGATCTCACTAGCCCTATACTGATTATGCTCTAGATGAGATCTCACTAGCCCCATACTGATTATACTCTAGAGATCCCACTAGCCCCATACTGATTATGCTCTAGAAAAGATGTCACTAGCGTAGGTGGAGCTCTAGAAGAGATGTCACTAGCGTAGGTGGAGCTTACATTAGAGGTGAGAAACATGTGAAGCAGGCTACACATCTGCTGCATTCTGCACTCTGTTCATGTCGTCAACATGATACATGCAGGGTTCCTACGCAGTATGGAAAACCTGGAAAAGTATGGAATTTGATTTTAGTAATTTCCAGGTCTGGATAAGTATGGAAAAAAGAAACAAGGGTATGGATAAATGTGTGTTTCCAGACTATTGCATTTGTAGTACTAATCACTTCACTCAGGTCATAATGAACCATTCCTACTGTTGTGTAGCTTAACTGTCAGTCCCCATCGTCAAGATACAACTATGATAGAACTAAGATACCCAGCTAAATGGACGAATATTAAGTGTCATTTTTTAATTCACTTCAGTTGTCCATACCTTTGTTTTCACCGAGTTATCCCAAACCAGAAGTGACCGCAATGTCGAAAATATGGTCAGAAAAATCTACCGAGAAGTTTGGAAATTTGAGTATGGAAAAAGTATGGAATTTTGAAATGCAAAATGAGTAGGAACCCTGTACATGAAATGTAGCATTTGGGTCAGGCAAGCATGCAATCTCCTTTTTTTAAATCCGAGAAAGATTAATATTGTACTTCGTCCTTCCTGGCCAACATGCACCATAATCTTGTATGGATGCAACTCCTGTTAAATCTCCTCTGTCGGACTGGGATTTGCAACTTCATTATCTAGAGGGCTGTCATTTCGACCAATATGTTATGAGTGACGCAATGATACACAATCCTGACTAATTCTGCTTACACAAAATGTTTGCATCAAATGTATGTCCTGTTGTTTGTCCAGTAAAACTGTGCTGCTTAGCAAGCTATTTGGTCAGGATCTGGTCCTCTACTCACGCTGTCCCTCATTGCTGAGATCATACTAATGGATATGTTTATGGGTCTGTTTCTGGACTAGGCCTTCACGGGGGGTCTGAGGCGATACCTCCACTATTACAGAGCCTGTGTCCTGAGCACGCCCCCCACACTCAGCCTGCTCACTATCAGCTTCCTGTTCCGCAAGCTCGGACGTCAGCTAAGGTGAGGGAGGGAGGGATGGTGTGTGTGATGGGGGGGGGTCTATTTGTCACACACACTTGTGTGGTAGACTATAGTGTGATGAATGTAGACATGCTGCCCTGGAGAGGGGAGCATTGAGTGCCTGCTTGACTGTGACTGACTGCTGCACTGGTGTGCTATCGCAGGTACCTGTCAGAGCTGTGCTGTGTGGATGGAGAGTCCAGTGGGGTCCAGCCAGCCTTCCCTGTGGTGAGAACAGAAGACGCACTGTGTTCTATTCTAATTATCCCTTTGTGAGGTCATGAAGATGCACACACAGATGCAGAGTAGCTGTGTTGCACTATGTGAATTCTTAATGGGATTTGTTTGTGTGTGTGTGTGTGGATGAGGATTTGTGTTTGTGTGGATGAGGATGTGTGTGTGGGTGTGGATGAGGATGTGTGTGTGGGTGTGGATGAGGGTGTGTGTGTGTGTGTGTGTGGATGAGGATTTGGGATTGTGTGTGTGTGTGTGTGTGTGGATGAGGGTGTGTGTGTGTGGATGAGGGTGTGTGTGTGTGTGTGGATGTGTGTGTGTGTGTGTGTGTGTGTGTGTGGATGAGGATTTGTGTGTGTGTGTGTGCATGTGGATGAGGATTTGTGTGTGTGTGTGCGTGTGGATGAGGATTTGTGTGTGGATGTGTGTGTGTGTGTGGATGAGGATTTGTGTGTGTGGATGAGGATTTGTGTGTGTGGATGAGGATTTGTGTGTGTGTGTGTGTGTGCGTGTGGATGAGGATTTGTGTGTGTGTGTGTGGATGAGGATTTGTGTGTGTGTGTGTGTGGATGAGGATTTGTGTGTGTGTGTGTGTGTGCGTGTGGATGAGGATTTGTGTGTGTGTGTGTGCGTGTGGATGAGGATTTGTGTGTGGATGTGTGTGTGTGTGTGGATGAGGATTTGTGTGTGTGTGTGTGTGTGCGTGTGGATGAGGATTTGTGTGTGTGCGTGTGGATGAGGATTTGTGTGTGTGTGTGTGGATGAGGATTTGTGTGTGTGTGTGTGTGTGTGTGTGTGTGTGTGTGTGTGTGTGTGTGTGGATGAGGGTGTGTGTGTGTGTGTGTGTGGATGAGGATGTGTGTGTGTGTTTGTGTGGATGAGGATTTGTGTTTGTGTGGATGAGGATGTGTGTGTGTTTGTTTGGATGAGGATGTGTGTGTTTGTGTGGATGAGGATTTGTGTGTGTTTGTTTGGATGAGGATGTGTGTGTTTGTGTGGTTGAGGATTTGTGTTTGTGTGGATGAGGATGTGTGTGTGTGTGTGTGTGTGTATTTGTGAGGATGAGGATTTGTGTTTGTGTGGATGAGGATTTGTGTTTGTGTGGATGAGGATGTGTGTGTGTTTGTTTGGATGAGGATGTGTGTGTTTGTGTGGTTGAGGATTTGTGTTTGTGTGGATGAGGATGTGTGTGTGTTTGTTTGGATGAGGATTTGTGTGTGTTTGTTTGGATGAGGATGTGTGTGTTTGTGTGGTTGAGGATTTGTGTTTGTGTGGATGAGGATGTGTGTGTGTGTGTGTGTGTGTGTGTATTTGTGAGGATGAGGATTTGTGTTTGTGTGGTTGAGGATTTGTGTTTGTGTGGATGAGGATGTGTGTGTGTTTGTTTGGATGAGGATTTGTGTGTGTGTGTGTGTGTGTGTGTGGATGAGGATTTGTGTTTGTGTGGATGAGGATGTGTGTGTGTGTGTTTGTGAGGATGAGGATAGGTGTGTGTGTGTGTGTTTGTGTGGATGAGGATGTGTGTGTGTTTGTTTGGATGAGGATGTGTGTGGATGAGGATGTGTTTGTTTGGATGAGGATGTGTGTGTGTGTGTGTGTTTGTGAGGATGAGGATATGTGTGTGTGTTTGTGTGGATGAGGATGTGTGTGTTTGTTTGGATGAGGATGTGTGTGTTTGTGTGGATGAGGGTGTGTGTGTGTGTGTGTGTGTGTGGATGAGGATGTGTGTGTGTTTGTGAGGATGAGGATATGTGTGTGTGTGTGTGGATGAGGATGTGTGTGTGTGTGTGGATGAGGATGTGTGTGTGTGTGTTTGTGTGGATGAGGATATGTGTGTGTATTTGTGTGGATGAGGATGTGTGTGTGTGTGTGTGTGTGTGTTTGTTTGGATGAGGGTGTGTGTGTGTGTGGATGAGGATGTATCTGTATCTGAGTGTGTTTGTATGGATGAGGATATGTTTGTGGGGGCACGAGTGTGCCTGTGTGCATTTCTGTTTTTTGTGTGTCTGTTTGTGTGTGTGTGTGTGTGTCTGTTTGTGTATGTTTGTATATGTGTGTCTGTTTGTGTGTTTGGCTGTTTGTGTGTCTGTGTGTGTGTTAGGGCTGTCAATCTTCTTCCATAACCCAATTCGAATTTCATTCATTATTATTTTTAATAATTGGTTGACTTGTTATATTGAACAAAAGCTCAGTCTACCAACGATATCTGCAACTTGAACGCCCATACCACTACCACTTTATTGAATGCCTCTATGTTTGATGACGCCAAATTAGCAAGTATTTCCTGATTGGGGAAAAGTCCATGAACCATTATGCCATCAGAGAAGTGACAAAAGCTCCGGACGCGGCTCCTTGTCCTCGGACTGTTTACCTACCTAGCTTGTCAGGGTGTAGCGTTATCAGATGTGCACTCACGCTGCTCGCTGCTACATATTCTGCAGATTACGACACTGTTAGGCTAATTGTTATTTTTCCGTTTTCCGATGGAAATCCAAAAATGTTCCACACATCGCTGAAATGGTCAGGAGTGGTGATTTTCCGTGGGTGCATCGCTTCTGCCATATTTAGATTG
Organism: Alosa sapidissima; assembly: GCF_018492685.1. Taxonomy (NCBI): domain Eukaryota; kingdom Metazoa; phylum Chordata; class Actinopteri; order Clupeiformes; family Clupeidae; genus Alosa; species Alosa sapidissima. Next base: position 38,044,472 of record NC_055967.1, read on the forward strand.
TGCATTAGACGTGACAAAAGCATTTTGCAAAAGTTAGCCAACACATAAAAAAACACCACATTCGAATAGTAATTTCCAAATTTGAATAATATTACTTTTTTAAATATTCGATTTATATTCGACTTTAGAAATTCAGCCCTAGTGTGTGTCTGTTTGTGTGTGTTGATGTCTGTGTGTCTGTCTGTGTGTCTGTCTGTGTGTCTGTTTGTGTCTCTGTGTGTCTGTTTGTGTCTCTGTTTGTGTCTCTGTTTGTGTGTTTGTTTGTGTGTCTGTTTGTGCCTGTGTGGCTGTTTGTGTGTGTTGGTGTGTGTGTGTCTGTGTGTCTGTGTGTCTGTTTGTGTGTGTGTCTGTTTGTGTGTGTCTGTGGCTGTTTGTGTGTGTGGCTGTTTGTTTGTGTGTGTGTGTGTGTGGCTGTTTGTTTGTGTGTGTGTGTGTGTCTGTGTGTGCGTCCATGTGTGTGTAATGAAGCCTGTCCTCCTCCTTTCCCTCCGCAGGGAGTCAAGTTGCTCTCGTACCTGTACAACGAGGCGCAGAGCAACTGCAGCAATGAGAACTACCCCGTGCTGCTGTCTCTGCTGAAGACCAGCTGTGAGCCCTACACTCGGTTAGTCCCCGTCCTCCCAACCCTCAGCATCCTCAGCATCCTCAGCATCCCCAACCCTCAGCATCCCCAGCATCCCCAGCCCTCAGCATCCCCAACCCTCAGCATCCTCAGCCCTCAGCATCCCCAACCCTCAGCATCCCCAGCATCCCCAGCCCTCAGCATCCCCAACCCTCAGCATCCTCAGCATCCCCAACCCTCAGCATCCTCAGCATCCCCAGCCCTCAGCATCCCCAACCCTCAGCATCCTCAGCATCCCCAACCCTCAGCATCCTCAGCATCCCCAACCCTCAGCATCCCCAGCATCCCCAGCCCTCAGCATCCCCAACCCTCAGCATCCTCAGCATCCCCAACCCTCAGCATCCTCAGCATCCCCAACCCTCAGCATCCCCAACCCTCAGCATCCTCAGCATCCCCAACCCTCAGCATCCTCAGCATCCCCAACCCTCAGCATCCTCACTCTCCACATGAATCACAAACCCTCAGCATCCTCAGCATCCCCAACCCTCAGCATCCTCAGCATCCCCAACCCTCAGCATCCTCACTCTCCACATGAATCACAAACCCTCAGCATCCTCACTCTCCACATGAATCACAAACCCTCAGCATCCTCAGCATCCCCAACCCTCAGCATCCTCAGCATCCCCAACCCTCAGCATCCTCACTCTCCACATGAATCACAAACCCTCAGCATCCTCAGCATCCCCAACCCTCAGCATCCTCAGCATCCCCAACCCTCAGCATCCCCAACCCTCAGCATCCCCAACTCTCCACATGGATCACAAGGGCTAATGAGCATTTGGGGCCTGTAGACCAACATTAGTTTTGTCTGTAGACATGTGATTGCTATGGAGCATCATCTGGAAATTCACATCACACGTCACAAGGATTTAATTAAATGTATTTTCTAATTTAGTCACATAAGTATGTATCAGACATGAGGATTGATAATATTTTAAATTAGAATTGATTTATACTGCAGATAATAGTTAAGTATAGGTCTGGGCTGTTTAGTAAATTGTATTTATGATTTACATTATCTATGACGATGTTATCAGAGATATGAAAGCATAAGATATTGTGCATGCCAAGGTGTGTTGTGTTTTGTGTATTGTGTATTGTGCAGGCCGGTGTGTGTGTCTGACTGTGGTGTGTGTGTGTGTGTGTGTGTGTGTGTCTGACTGTGGTGTGTGCGTGTGTCTGACTGTGGTGTGTGTGTGTGTATGTGTGTGTGTGTGTGTCTGACTGTGGTGTGTGTGCCTGTGTTTGTCTGACTGTTGTGTGTGTGTGTGTGTGTGTGTGTGTGTCTGACTGTGGTGTGTGTGTGTGTCTGACTGTGGTGTGTGTGTCTGTGTCTGACTGTGGTGTGTGTGTGTGTGTGTGTGTGTGCAGATTTGTATCAGACTGGGTGTACAGTGGTGTTTTCAGAGATGTGTACGGGGAGTTCATGATCCAGGTGAAAGAGGACTACCTGGGCCACAGAGGTGAGCGTGTGCACCACCACACTACCTGAGCCACACACACACACACACTACCTGAGCCACACACACACACGCTACCTTAGCCACACACACACACACACTACCTGAGCCACACACACACACACGCTACCTTAGACACACACACACTACCTTAGCCACACACACACACACACACACACACACACTACCTTAGCCACACACACACACACACACACACACTACCTTAGCCACACACACACACACACACTACCTGAGACACACACACACACACACACACACACACACACACACACTACCTGAGCAACCCACACACACTACCTGAGCCACACACACACACACACACTACCTGAGCCACACACACACTACCTGAGCCACACACACACACACACACACACTACCTGAGCCACACACACACACACTACCTGAGCCACACACACACACTACCTGAGCCACACACACACACACACTACCTTAGCCACACACACTACCTGAGCCACACACACACACACACACTACCTGAGCCACACACACACACACACTACCTTAGCCACACACACACACACACACACACACTACCTCAGCCACACACACACCTTAGCCACACACACACACACACATTACCTGAGCCACACACACTACCTTAGCCACACACACACACACACATTACCTGAGCCACACACACTACCTTAGCCACACACACACACACTACCTTAGCCACACACACACACACACATTACCTTAGCCACACACACACACACACATTACCTGAGCCACACACACACACACATTACCTGAGCCACACACACAGACACTACCTTAGCCACACACACACACACACACTACCTTAGCCACACACACACACACTACCTTAGCCACACACACACACATTACCTTAGCCCCACACACACACACACTACCTGAGCCACACACACACACACACTACCTGAGCCACACACACACACACACACCCACACACACACACACTACCTGAGCCACACACACACACACACTACCTGAGCCACATAGGTGAGCATGCGCATCATGCCACACACTGACTCAGTCTCAGAGCTGCAGGCTTCTGCACTCTCTGTGAAAAGTGGAAGTTGCTATTCACTCCTTACCAGTTTGGTTTTGCATGAGCAAGACTTGGCTGGGTAGAATTTTTTAAAAATTGAATGACTAGAACAAAAAAAAACAAAATAAACCTTGCACGTTGGATTTCTGATGAAGCTGGGACTGCTGTCTCAGATAAGGTTTAAAGCCAAGTCAAGGACTTGGGTGATTTTGAATGGCAAATCTTGGTTTAACTGTGAAAGCGTAATAGTGGTGTTTTAGTGCTTTATTCTCCTTTTCTTCCTGCTTCCCAATATAGACAAGCATTTCTGGACTCAGGGCTACACTCTGATCTCAAACAACGTTGAGGACTGCGTTCCAGTCTTCTTGAGGCACATCGCCAACGACGTGTACGTCTGTGGGAAGACCATCAATCTGTTGAAGATCTGCTGTCCTCAGGTCTGCTTGGCTAGTTTCTCCTTTGTGGCTCACTAGATGCCAACCTCTTACCCTACCATCCGGAATCAGTATTTTAGTGCAAATGCCATGATGAGAAAATAGCTGCAAATAACTCTCCATCTGTTGATGGAGGTCAACTGACTATTCTAGAGCTCAGTAACACATACTGATTAAATGTGTGGCTCATTGTGTTAGGAAGTCGCTTAGAATTAAAATTTTCCGTACAACCAAAACTTGTCATTCGCCAAAAGTTGTCATTCGCCAAAGGTTCTCATTAGCTTGTTCTCCCCCTCACTGCAGCGCTACATCTGTTAGCTTGTTCTCACTGCAGCGCTACATCTGTTAGCTTGTTCTCACTGCAGCGCTACATCTGTTAGCTTGTTCTCACTGCAGCGCTACATCTGTTAGCTTGTTTTCCCCCTCGCTGCAGCGCTACATCTGTTAGCTTGTTCTCCCCCTCACTGCAGCGCTACATCTGTTAGCTTGTTCTCACTGCAGCGCTACATCTGTTAGCTTGTTCTCACTGCAGCGCTACATCTGTTAGCTTGTTCTCACTGCAGCGCTACATCTGTTAGCTTGTTCTCCCCCTCACTGCAGCGCTACATCTGTTAGCTTGTTCTCACTGCAGCACTACATCTGTTAGCTTGTTAGCTTGTTCTCCTCCTCACTGCAGCACTACATCTGTTAGCTTGTTAGCTTGTTCTCCTCCTCACTGCAGCACTACATCTGTTAGCTTGTTCTCACTGCAGCGCTACATCTGTTAGCTTGTTCTCACTGCAGCGCTACATCTGTTAGCTTGTTTTCCCCCTCGCTGCAGCACTACATCTGTTAGCTTGTTCTCCCCCTCACTGCAGCGCTACATCTGTTAGCTTGTTCTCACTGCAGCACTACATCTGTTAGCTTGTTAGCTTGTTCTCCTCCTCACTGCAGCACTACATCTGTTAGCTTGTTAGCTTGTTCTCCTCCTCACTGCAGCACTACATCTGTTAGCTTGTTCTCACTGCAGCACTACATCTGTTAGCTTATTAGCTTGTTCTCCTCCTCACTGCAGCGCTACATCTGTTAGCTTGTTCTCCTCCTCACTGCAGCACTACATCTGTTAGCTTGTTAGCTTGTTCTCCTCCTCACTGCAGCACTACATCTGTTAGCTTGTTCTCACTGCAGCGCTACATCTGTTAGCTTGTTCTCACTGCAGCGCTACATCTGTTAGCTTGTTTTCCCCCTCGCTGCAGCACTACATCTGTTAGCTTGTTTTCCCCCTCACTGCAGCGCTACATCTGTTAGCTTGTTCTCACTGCAGCACTACATCTGTTAGCTTGTTAGCTTGTTCTCCTCCTCACTGCAGCGCTACATCTGTTAGCTTGTTCTCCCCCTGTTCGAGCCCTGACCAGTGGGCCGCGGCTGAAGTGCCCTTGAGCAAGGCACCTAACCCCTCACTGCTCCTCGAGCTCCGCCGTTGTAGCAGGCAGCTCACTGCGCCGGGATTAGTGTGTGCTTCACCTCACTGTGTGTTCACTGTGTGCTGTTTGTGTTTCACTAATTCACCGATTGGGTTAAATGCAGAGACCAAATTTCCCTCATGGGATCAAAAAAGTATATATACAAAAGTATATATATATACTATATACATCTGTTAGCTTGTTCTCCTCCTCACTGCAGCGCTACATCTGTTAGCTTGTTAGCTTGTTCTCCTCCTCACTGCAGCACTACATCTGTTGGTCGGAGCTGCCCGTGCCTCGCATCTCTGTCACCTTCTCGCTCCAGGAGGTGGAGGAGATCGAGCGCGACTGCGCCATCTACCGGGGGCGCATGGAGCGCATCGCCAAGCACAGCGCCATCAGCAGGGAAGAGCAGGTAACTACCTCTGCCGTTTCTGCCCCCGCTGGTGAAAGATTAGCTCCACTATCACAGATGGCAGAAGCTTTAGCAGTGATGCATCGGGCCAGTTTAGGCTCAAGGAACGCCCGCCAAACTTCAAATATGTTATGAGTGTCCTAATGCATGAGCACTAACTAGCTTACTCCCTCTCCTGAGTGTCCTAATGCATGAGCACTAACTAGCTTACTCCCTCTCCTGAGTGTCCTAATGCATGATCACTAACTAGCTTACTCCCTCTTGTACTCCTGAGTGTCCTAATGCACGAGCACTAACTAGCTTACTCCCTCTTGTACTCCTGAGTGTCCTAATGCATGAGCACTAACTAGCTCACTCCCTCTCCTGAGTGTCCTAATGCATGAGCACTAACTAGCTTACTCCCTCTCCCGAGTGTCCTAATGCATGAGCACTAACTAGCTCACTCCCTCTCCTGAGTGTCCTAATGCATGAGCACTAACTAGCTTACTCCCTCTTGTACTTCTGAGTGTCCTAATGAGTGTCCTAATGAATGAGCACTAACTAGCTTACTCCCTCTCCTGAGTGTCCTAATGCATGAGCACTAACTAGCTCACTCCCTCTCCTGAGTGTCCTAATGAGTGTCCTAATGCATGAGCACTAACTACATACTAACAACATAAAAGACAGATAGGAGCTATTAAGAGGTGTTGATCCAAAGGCCCTAATCGGGGTCTACCCCCCCCTCTCGCCCTGACAGACTCTACGCACAGAGCAGGCGCGGCAGGAGCTCATCCATCAGGTCAGGGAGTCGACGGCCAAGACGCTGGACAGCATCCGAGGTAAGACTCCTAAAGACTCGCCGAGCTGCTGAACCTGGCTGCCGTCGCAGCTGCGCCCTGGCAGTCTCACCACGGGAGATTTGTGAGGACTTTAGCCCTGTGTGTGTGTGTGTGTGTGTGTGTGTGTGTGTGTGTGTGTGTGTATGTGGCTGGTCTCGTTGTGTGTGTGTGTGTGTGTGTGTGGGGGGGGGGGGGGGGGTCTTTGTGGGTTCTCCTGTGCTGTCTGGATCTGAAACGGGAGGTTGAATAGAGTGCCTTTCACAGTTGGAGTAAAGGAAGTACTATAAACAAGTCCCTCAGTGACTAATATATTTCAAATGATTGAGAGGGAAATCTCAAATAAGGTAGCGAAGTCAAAGCTTTTGAGTTGTTCTCCAGCATATCCTGAAGTACTAGAGAAGAGAGAAAGATGAATGCATTGCTTCACGGAACTGTTAATTTACTGTGCAATAAATGACTCTAGGTGGACTGATGGAATAATGGAGGTTCCTAAATTGCATGTGTTTATGTATGTTAATAAATGCCCAATGGTCTCGCATGGCCTTGACCCTTTTAAAGAAATTGCTCCGGCTGTATAAAAGCTGTTTGTTTTTCAAAACCATCTCTGTGCCCAGTTTCAAATTGCAATTGATTGCAAATTGATTTTGCAACCCTCATATATCCCCTGCCATGATGAGGGGGAGACACAGAAAGGAATGAAAAATGAATCTCTGGCGTCTCTGAGCCCCCATCCACCCCCCACCCCACTCTACAGCCACTCACACACACACACACACACACACACACACACACACACACACACACACACACACACACACACACACACACACACATACATCTCTTACCCCACCTTGACTCTCTGTCTCCCCCTGCAGGTCGGATGGTGTCGCAGCGCTTGGCAGAGGAGGCCAAGAAGAGGGAACGCTTTGAGGAGCTGAAGCAGCAACTGGAGTTGGAACAGGAGGTGAGAGTTTGTGCGTGAGCGTGTGTGTGTGAGCGTGTGGATTGTGTGTGTGTGTGTGACGTGTGGAGTGGCGGAGAGCGAGACTGGAGGTGTTAGTGAGAAAGAAGAGGGGAGGGGGATGTGAAAGAATGAGGGAGCGAGAGTGTGTGTGTGCGCGTGTGTGCGTGTGTGCGTGTGTGCGTGCGTGCGCGTGTGTGTGCGTGCGTGTGTGCGTGTGTGTGCGTGTGTGTGTGCGTGTGTGTGGAGGGGGTGCCATTCTCATGCTGGGGTTTCATCTGTCGCTTCTCACCTTCATCCATCTCTCACCCCCCCCCCCCCCCCCCCCCTCCCTCCTATCTCTCCTCTCTCTCCCTGCCGTGCCCCCCCCCTCCTCTCCTCCTTTACTGTTGGTCTCTTAAAGTCCCACCTGCTTATCTCACTGAAAGCCTCAGCCTGCTCTTTTACCCCCTGTGTAACCCTCAGCCAACCCCCCCCCCCCCCCCCCTAGCCAAGCCCTGTTTGGTATCATGGTGTCAGTGATGCTGGACTACTGTGCTGCTCCGTTTCAGTGGCGGAGCAGCGCCAGGAGGAAGGAGAAGGAAGACGACTTCGGTTTCGCCCGTGAGCTGAGGGACCGTGAGAAGAGACTGCAGGCCCTGGAGGAGCAGCTGGAGCAGAGGGCCAGGTGGGTCCCATGCACCGCACCGCCCCTACACCGCCCATGCACCGCCCATGCACCGCCCCTGCACCGCCCCTGCACCACCCCTGCACCACCCATGCACCGCCCATGCACCGCCCCAGACACACCACACCACCCCATGCACCACCCCTGCACCACCCATGCACCACCCCTGCACCACCCATGTACCGCCCCTGCACCACCCCATGCACCACCCCATGCACCGCCCCTGCACCACCCATGCACCGCCCATGCACCGCCCCTGCACCGCCCATGCACCACCCATGCACCACCCCAGACACACCACACCACCCCATGCCCCACCCATGCACCGCCCCTGCACCACCCATGCCTCACCCATGCACCACCCCTGCACCACCCATGCACCGCCCCTGCACCACCCATGCACCACCCATGCACCACCCCAGACACACCACACCACCCCATGCACCACCCATGCACCACCCATGCACCACCCCAGACACACCACACCACCCCATGCACCACCCATGCACCGCCCCTGCACCACCCCAGACACACCACACCACCCCATGCACACCACACCACCCCATGCACCACCCATGCACCGCCCCTGCACCACCCATGCCCCACCCCTGCACCACCCCAGACACACCACACCACCCCATGCACCGCCCCTGCACCACCCATGCACCGCCCATGCACCACCCCTGCACCGCCCCAGACACACCACACCACCCCATGCACCACCCATGCACCGCCCCTGCACCACCCATGCACCACCCCAGACACACCACACCACCCCATGCACCACCCCTGCACCACCCATGCACCACCCCAGACACACACCAAACACACCCCACACACACACCACCCCACATCCCACCACCCCACACACACCACACCACCCCAGACACACCACACCACACCACCCCACCCCAGACAACCCACACCACCCCAGACACACCACACCACACCACACCACACCACCCCACCCCAGACACACCACACCACCCCACCCACACCACACTACCCCACCCCATCATTCTCAATATTGCTCTGAAAGCGATTCCCCAATCATTCTTCATGTCATTATCGTAGTTTCTGTGTGGATGTTCTCATTCATATTAGCTAGAATTATACTTTTTTGTTGTTAAAAACCTCAGCCATCAGCGACAGGAGGTGGCAGGAGTAGGTGTCACACCCAAGAGAGGTGGAGCTGAGATGTAGTAATTATGTGGTGACACCACTGGTGCGGAATGCTGCTGCTTAAAAAAAGATCTGCATAATAAATCTAAGTTGGTACAGAAGAGCCAGTTTAGCTGAACTGTCAAACAGGTGACTGGTTGACGGGTCTCTCACCCTACACATTTAGCCAGTGACCATGCCGTACCCAAAGCCCATGTTTGTGTAGCTCTTTTGTTGCTTTGGTCCACAGGAAGGAGTTGATTGCCCAGTACAGCCGTCTGTCGGAGGAGGCGGCCAGGCGCGAGTGGAAGGCCGTGTGGCGGGTGCAGAGGATGAGGCTGGACGAGCAGAGAGCCCACTTCCTCCAGCAGGACCAGCAGAGCATCCAGGTCCAGCTCAAACCGCCCACTGCAACACATGTTCAGCTTCTGCTGAATTAACTCGAACCAAGAAAATAACAGCGGTCATGGGCTGGTTGTCAGTTGAAGGCTAATAATATCAGCGACTGTGGTATATTTTCATGTAATTGGAATGAACCATAAACATGGGATTGTCTTAATTAATGGGGGCCCTTGTTATAGCTGCCAAGGTAATAACAGTGGTTGTAACTGTGCCATCTGCTTCCTGGTGCAGTATTGCTGTTGTAATGCGGTTGTAGCAGCTGTTGTCTTCTGTTAATTGTAATGTCTCTCTGTCTCACGCAGGGCCTCCTAGAGAAATATCCTCTTGGGCAACCAGGGCCGAACCTCGAAGCGCTTCCAAGACCGGGACTAGCAGCTACGCAAACAGCTCAGGTCTGTAGATGATTCATTTTGCTTCTTTTTTTAAATTAATTTTGCCCACAGCATGCAAGCTCCTGTTAGTGTAGCGTCCATGCAGTCAACACCGCCTGTGCGTGTGGGTGGTGTCAAAACCGGCTCTCTTGTGCGCAGGAGTCCCTGGGCGCCGAGCCACAGGCGCAGCAGATCGGAGCCAGCGGGGTGTCGCTCTCCTCCGCCCCTCGTCCTCCCCACGCGTCCGCCTCCATCTCGGGCTCGACCACTTCAGCGGCGGTCGCCGGCGTGCTTGTGCCGGAAAACAAGATGGACGGCAGAGACTTCCCTTCGGACGTGCAGGCGAACAGCCAGCACGTGGAGCCAGCGCCACAGGATATCGGCTCGGATTTCCCAGCAGCCTCTGCTTCCGCTCCTCCCCCTCTTCCTTCTCCTTCTCCCTCCGCGAGTGCCGACTACGACTTCAGCGCGCCCTTCGCCCCGCTGGAGCAGGGCATCCACGCCCACGTCCGCCCTCGCTGGGACGCCCACCCGGCCCTCGCACACATCCGCCTCAAGGAGGAGGACGCCACATCTGAGGCCGGCCAGGAGGAGGAGGAGGGCAGGCGGGCGGACGAGCAGACAGACACAGCTCTGCAGGCAGGACGACCAACCCCAGGACTCCCCGGGCACACGGCAGAGACAGATGGACTGACCGCTGCTGTTCCTCAGCCCCAGGAGGCCTCCAGTCTGAGCGTGTCAGTTGGGACGGACTGTGAGACGGGGGACCGCAGAGCACAGCCACAGGTGACTGGAGGGACTCGGCAGGCTGTCCTAGCACCCTCGCCTTTGCCAGAATCCGCACCAGAGCCCAGTACTGTGGCTGGGGACATTAGACAAGGTCAGCAGTCTGAGACGCCTTTGTCTCGGGCTGCTACCGCTGAGGGTTCTGCTGGACCCACGCATGGACATCCCTCAGACACTCACATTAAGGTCGGCGAAAACATTTCAGGTGTGACGGACACTCGCGCATCCCCTAGTCATCATGGCCACTCCTCCGATGCCCATATAAGGGTCGGGGAGAATGTGTCTGAGGTCCAAAGTTCTCTCCCTACACCAAACATTCACGGACACGCCTCCGACGCCCATATAAGGGTAGGAGAGAACGTTTCTGAGGTGACCACCACTCTCCCCTCCCCTAGCATTCACGGTCACGCCTCTCACGGCCACATCAAGGTGGGCGAGAACGTGTCCGAGATTGTTGCCCCACTTCCCTCCCAGAGTGTCCATGGGCACGCCTCGGACGCCAACCTGCAGGTGGGTGGCTTCGTGTCGGAGGTGACCCCCTCGCAACCCCGCTGGAGCAAGCACGGCCACGCCTCGGACTCCACTCTTCAGGTGGGCTGCCTGGTGGTCGGCGCAGAGCCAGCTCTCTCCCCGCTCCCCCGCAGCGCCCACGGCCACTCCTCCGACTCCACACTGGGCATCGGCTGCGTGGTGGGGGCCACTGAAGTCTTCCAGCCCCCTCAGCCCAGGTATGGTGTAGAGTTGTAGAGGTATGGTGTAGAGTTGTAGAGGTAGAGTTCTACAGTGTAGAGGTAGAGTTCTACAGTGTAGAGGTAGAGTTCTACAGTGTAGAGGTATGGTGTAGAGTTGTAGAGGTATGGTGTAGAGTTGTAGAGGTATGGTGTAGAGTTGTAGAGGTAGAGTTCTACAGTGTAGAGGTAGAGTTCTACAGTGTAGAGGTATGGTGTAGAGTTGTAGAGGTATGGTGTAGAGTTCTACAGTGTAGAGGTAGAGTTCTACAGTGTAGAGGTATGGTGTAGAGTTCTACAGTGTAGAGGTATGGTGTAGAGTTCTACAGTGTAGAGGTAGAGTTCTACAGTGTAGAGGTATGGTGTAGAGTTGTAGAGGTATGGTGTAGAGTTCTACAGTGTAGAGGTAGAGTTCTACAGTGTAGAGGTAGAGTTCTACAGTGTAGAGGTATGGTGTAGAGTTCTACAGTGTAGAGGTATGGTGTAGAGTTCTACAGTGTAGAGGTATGGTGTAGAGTTGTAGAGGTATGGTGTAGAGTTGTAGAGGTATGGTGTAGAGTTGTAGAGGTATGGTGTAGAGTTGTAGAGGTATGGTGTAGAGTTGTAGAGGTATGGTGTAGAGTTCTACAGTGTAGAGGTATGGTGTAGAGTTCTACAGTGTAGAGGTATGGTGTAGAGTTGTAGAGGTATGGTGTAGAGTTGTAGAGGTATGGTGTAGAGTTGTAGAGGTATGGTGTAGAGTTCTACAGTGTAGAGGTATGGTGTAGAGTTCTACAGTGTAGAGGTAGAGTTCTACAGTGTAGAGGTATGGTGTAGAGTTCTACAGTGTAGAGGTAGAGTTCTACAGTGTAGAGGTAGAGTTCTACAGTGTAGAGGTAGAGTTCTACAGTGTAGAGGTAGAGTTCTACAGTGTAGAGGTAGAGTTCTACAGTGTAGAGGTAGAGTTCTACAGTGTAGAGGTAGAGTTCTACAGTGTAGAGGTATGGTGTAGAGTTCTACAGTGTAGAGGTATGGTGTAGAGTTGTAGAGGTATGGTGTAGAGTTGTAGAGGTATGGTGTAGAGTTGTAGAGGTATGGTGTAGAGTTGTAGAGGTATGGTGTAGAGTTGTAGAGGTATGGTGTAGAGTTCTACAGTGTAGAGGTAGAGTTCTACAGTGTAGAGGTAGAGTTCTACAGTGTAGAGGTAGAGTTCTACAGTGTAGAGGTATGGTGTAGAGTTGTAGAGGTATGGTGTAGAGTTGTAGAGGTAGAGTTCTACAGTGTAGAGGTAGAGTTCTACAGTGTAGAGGTATGGTGTAGAGTTGTAGAGGTATGGTGTAGAGTTGTAGAGGTATGGTGTAGAGTTGTAGAGGTATGGTGTAGAGTTGTAGAGGTATGGTGTAGAGTTGTAGAGGTATGGTGTAGAGTTGTAGAGGTATGGTGTAGAGTTGTAGAGGTATGGTGTAGAGTTGTAGAGGTATGGTGTAGAGTTCTACAGTGTAGAGGTATGGTGTAGAGTTCTACAGTGTAGAGGTATGGTGTAGAGTTCTACAGTGTAGAGGTATGGTGTAGAGTTGTAGAGGTATGGTGTAGAGTTGTAGAGGTATGGTGTAGAGTTGTAGAGGTATGGTGTAGAGTTGTAGAGGTATGGTGTAGAGTTCTACAGTGTAGAGGTAGAGTTCTACAGTGTAGAGGTAGAGTTCTACAGTGTAGAGGTAGAGTTCTACAGTGTAGAGGTAGAGTTCTACAGTGTAGAGGTATGGTGTAGAGTTGTAGAGGTATGGTGTAGAGTTGTAGAGGTAGAGTTCTACAGTGTAGAGGTAGAGTTCTACAGTGTAGAGGTATGGTGTAGAGTTGTAGAGGTATGGTGTAGAGTTGTAGAGGTATGGTGTAGAGTTGTAGAGGTATGGTGTAGAGTTGTAGAGGTATGGTGTAGAGTTGTAGAGGTATGGTGTAGAGTTGTAGAGGTATGGTGTAGAGTTGTAGAGGTATGGTGTAGAGTTGTAGAGGTATGGTGTAGAGTTGTAGAGGTATGGTGTAGAGTTCTACAGTGTAGAGGTATGGTGTAGAGTTCTACAGTGTAGAGGTATGGTGTAGAGTTGTAGAGGTATGGTGTAGAGTTGTAGAGGTATGGTGTAGAGTTGTAGAGGTATGGTGTAGAGTTCTACAGTGTAGAGGTATGGTGTAGAGTTCTACAGTGTAGAGGTAGAGTTCTACAGTGTAGAGGTATGGTGTAGAGTTCTACAGTGTAGAGGTAGAGTTCTACAGTGTAGAGGTAGAGTTCTACAGTGTAGAGGTAGAGTTCTACAGTGTAGAGGTAGAGTTCTACAGTGTAGAGGTAGAGTTCTACAGTGTAGAGGTATGGTGTAGAGTTCTACAGTGTAGAGGTATGGTGTAGAGTTCTACAGTGTAGAGGTATGGTGTAGAGTTGTAGAGGTATGGTGTAGTATGGTGTAGAGTTGTAGAGGTATGGTGTAGAGTTGTAGAGGTATGGTGTAGAGTTGTAGAGGTATGGTGTAGAGTTCTACAGTGTAGAGGTAGAGTTCTACAGTGTAGAGGTAGAGTTCTACAGTGTAGAGGTAGAGTTCTACAGTGTAGAGGTAGAGTTCTACAGTGTAGAGGTATGGTGTAGAGTTGTAGAGGTATGGTGTAGAGTTGTAGAGGTAGAGTTCTACAGTGTAGAGGTAGAGTTCTACAGTGTAGAGGTATGGTGTAGAGTTGTAGAGGTAGAGTTCTACAGTGTAGAGGTAGAGTTCTACAGTGTAGAGGTATGGGGTAGAGTTCTACAGTGTAGAGGTATGGGGTAGAGTTGTAGAGGTAGAGTTCTACAGTGTAGAGGTAGAGTTCTACAGTGTAGAGGTATGGGGTAGAGTTCTACAGTGTAGAGGTATGGGGTAGAGTTGTAGAGGTAAAAAAAAACAAAAAAATAGATTAGATTCCCCATGCAAACTTTGAAATGAACAAACTGAACAAAAATGTTGGTAGTGTTGCATAGGTTATTGATATTAAATTTGAAAATACAGTTGCTTAATATATAAAGACGTATAGGCCTGCACAATATTGATAATTGATTTAAAAGTAAAAATCACATAGGCCTATTATTTAGGAGGACTACCCTCGCAAAAAAGGGGTGAGGGTATGTTTGTTTCAAATGAGTAGCCCTCCATATGATTTCGGGTCTTCAGGTAGCCCTCCATATGATTTCGGGTCTTCAGGTCCCTCATTCCCAAAAAGGTTGGAGACCCCTGGTGTAGAGTTCTATGGTGTAGAGTTGTAGAGGCAGTGTTTCCCCTAGAATTTTTTCCAGCAGCGGTGCTGTTGATCGTAGGAAGCCCCCCCCCCCCCCCCCCAAAAGAGAAACATTATAAAAAATGACTCCTTAAATTGTGACTTCTGGTGGATTTTGTGAAAGAAATGGACAGATTGAGTTACAAATTATGACATAACCATCAACACAAGCATGATTATTGCAGTACTTGAACAGGATCATTCATGTTTTTCTTTCACCTTTTTCATTTACATTATTAGTATTAGCCACTGTACAACTGTACACTGTAGGCCACTGTACAAACTATTACTATTTAGAATATACAGTTAAGACATTTATATATAATGTATTTATTTACGATACATGATGCATTAAAAATAATTGGTATTAAGACAAAAGGCAAAATGTTTTTATTCCTCCCTTTAGTCAATTTCAGCATGGGTGTCTTAACTTTTGCACAGCACTATAAACTATATAGACTTCTCTTTCATGCCATTACACTGTATTGGTGCTGTGCAAGTCGAATTGAGTGCCTGTCACTTTAATGCCGTGACGGCCCGTGACGCTGGCTTGATTCTCACGGTTTTAAGCTAACTTAGTAGCGTTGTTGTGCATGGTGCATAAGAATATGTGGATGAAATTAATTATGTTTCCCATGTCATTTGGTAAAATAAATGGTCAAAAATTTTAAGAAAATTCACTTGGATTATAGCAGATAAGTGTCTTGTATCATATCTATAATTTTGATGAGCTCTACAGAAATTACAAACTATCTCAGATGTAAATGCTTGCGTATCCTATTACTCAAATTCAATTAAACCCACCAATAGGCTAGCTAGACCTTAGTTTCACAGCCTAGGTATGTTAGCAACACAGGGCTTGAAAGCATTGCCTGTATCACAAACAAAAACGAAACAATGCGTGGATTTATCTGGGAATAGGCTACTGAAGGTAGGGGCGAGCTATCTCGCTGCCGTGTTTAATTTGGTTCCTTGGTTAACATAATGTAGGCTACGTTTTTTTGCACAAAATTGCGTCTGCTAATAAACTTAAACATAAACACAAACAAGCGTGATCTCCTGTGGAATCCCTGACTGCGCCTTCAACGTTAGCCTACTATTATTTGTTGACATGAAACCTGAACGAACGGCAGCTGTTCCTGAAGTTCACTTGCGTCTATTTTTTTTTAATTAGTGTACTCTTTTAGCAGTGGCGCTTGAATTTTTTCGCTGCGCCACTGATGAATACATTGTAGGGGAAACACTGGTAGAGGTATGGTGTAGAGTTCTACAGTGTAGAGGTATGGTGTAGAGTTGTAGAGGTATGGTGTAGAGTTCTACAGTGTAGAGGTATGGTGTGGAGTTCTACAGTGTAGAGGTATGGTGTAGAGTTCTACAGTGTAGAGTTCTACAGTTTAGAGCAGGGGTCTCAAACTCAAATGAGCTGGGGGCCACTTCTGCCAACATCATCTGATTGGAGGGCCACGTAAGTGTTAAAGAATAATAAAAAAAAAAACGTCTATTTCTGAAAATGCAATGGTTTTTTTTTTTTTTTTTCCAAATACCAATTATGCCTATTGGGGCAGGTCTCTTGGCACACTGGCTGATCTTTTCCTCCAGAATCTCAGTGTAGCCTCTTGCTTTAATGTTACCGTTTACTTTGAGAAGGTCACCAGGCCCCCCTGGTTGAAAAACATCCCAAAAGAATACTTTTCTAACCCCCACAATTGAAATGGACATGGTGTCATTGGAATTTAATGCTTCTTTTTTATGCCAATCGCAGGCCATGTCCCTGGTTTAAAAAAAAAAGTCCAGTGAAGGCTAAATTCTTTGTCCAGGTGTGCCCATATAAAGGTTAAGCTGAGTTATGCATGTTTGGAGAACAGTGATCCATGATCAGCATCCAAGATGACCAAGTGATCCATTTTGAGATGGAGTGAAAATTTCAAAAACCAAAACACCATCCATAATGTGGAGAATAGCTTTAGAAATGTATTAGTTTTGGGTGTTTTTCAGACAATGGAACCTAGTGAACTTCTCAAAGTCTTAGTTGGCGTTCAGCATTAGAATCTAAGGCAAAGCCCCCTCTGAAGACCTTAAAGCAAAACTGATCAGTGTTCTCTCTCTGCGTGACAGTGCCCACGGCCACTCCTCGGACTCCACCCTCACAGTGGGCTGTGTGGTGTCGGGCGTTCAGCCCCAACTGGCCCCTCTACCGGGCAGTGCCCACGGCCACTCGTCCGACTCCATCCTGGCCGTGGGCTGTGTGGTGTCGGGCGTTCAGCCCCAACTGGCCCCTCTACCGGGCAGTGCCCACGGCCACTCGTCCGACTCCATCCTGGCCGTGGGCTGTGTGGTGTCGGGCGTTCAGCCCCAACTGGCCCCTCTACCGGGCAGTGCCCACGGCCACTCGTCCGACTCCATCCTGGCCGTGGGCTGTGTGGTGTTGGGCGTTCAGCCCCAACTGGCCCCTCTACCGGGCAGTGCTTATGGGCACTCGTCCAACTCCACCCTGGCCGTGGGCTGTGTGGTGTCGGGCGTTCAGCCCCAACTGGCCCCTCTACCGGGCAGTGCCCACGGCCACTCGTCCGACTCCGCTCTGGGAATGGGCTGTGTGGTGAAGGGCCCCAAGCCTGGCAGCGCACTACAGACGGACCCCTCACTCAAGAGGGACGGAGATGCCCCTCAGCCTTCAACTGACCTGCTCACCAACCCAGGTGAGGTGGACATTCTCTATAGTGAAAATATGTAGTCATAGGCTGTGATTTTTTTTTTTTGTACATACCTTGTATGCTTGTGATCGTTGTAAAGTATTGGTTAACTCAGGAAGTGGTTAATTTGTGAAATAATGCTCATTTGATGCGTGCGATCAGTGTACTGACTCTGTGACTCTCGTGGTAGACTCTCCCTACGGGCTCCTTGGCCTCCCTGCCTTTCTGGATGAAGGGCTGACTGCATGGGCTCAGGGCCTGGGCCTCTCCCCTGGCGAAAGCCCTGAGGACCACTACCTGCTGTCCCTGGCCTCCCAGTACCAGGTGGAGCAGTACGAGGACACCTACAACCTCATGAGTGAGTGCTGACTGACCATGGCGACTTGTCCAGTGTGACTCGATAGATACACTGTCATCAGAAAGATATGAGAATGGAGCTGATTGGCTGTAGCCGTAGAGTGCTGCTATGATGTGGCCAATCACTGAAGTCTAAATGTCTGATGTGGTTTCTGTGACATTCTGCTGGCTGGTAATATCTCGGCACATGTAAATAAGAGCTGATGGGGTTGACCATAGAGTGTAAATAAGAGCTGATGGGGTTGACCATAGAGTGTAAATACTGTAAGAGCTGACTGGGTTGACCATAGAGTGTAAATAAGAGCTGATGGGGTTGACCATAGAGTGTAAATAAGAGCTGACGGGGTTGACCATAGAGTGTAAATACTGTAAGAGCTGACGGGGTTGACCATAGAGTGTAAATAAGAGTTAGCCGATGGGATTGACCATAGAGTGTAAATAAGAGCTGATGGGGTTGACCATAGAGTGTAAATAAGAGCTGATGGGGTTGACCATAGAGTGTTAATAAGAGCTAATGGGGTTGACCATAGAGTGTAAATACTGTAAGAGCTGACGGGGTTGACCATAGAGTGTGAATAAGAGCTAGCTGATGGGGTTGACCATAGAGTGTTGCACTGATGGCTGTCTGGTGCAGTAGAGTGTGGCTGACCAGAGGCTTGTGTTGTACAGTCTGAGCTGAAATTGATTAGTGTACCCCCCTACCCACCCCAGCGGCGGTCCCGGACACCCTGCTGTTGCAGCAGGTGGTGCGGGGGCCCTACGGCTTCCCCATGGACCCCTCCCTCCACAGGGCCACCGACACCACAGCCGTGCGGCTCAGCGAGATGGTGTCCCTACCGGTGCTGATGAAACACTCCGTTACCACGCCTCTCATCACTCAGTGAGTCGCCGCTTCTGTGTGTGTGTGCGTGTGTAAGAGTGTGATTTACATGTATTGAGCAACCTAAATTCCATTCTGTGTGTGTGTGCGTGTGTGTATGGATGTGGATATACTGTGTGTGTACGTGTATTGTGGCCCTCATTTATTAAACGTGCGTACAACATAAGACAGGCTTAGGACAGGCGTAGGCTCATTTCCACACAAAGCAAATGGCATTTAGCAATCTGAACGTGAGCGGTGGTTACGCTCCAATCTCACGTCAAGTCTCAACTCGTGTACGCCCGTTTTTGAGGTGGCATAGCACAGTGCAGCAATAAATTGGCAGAGGATTGTAAAGTTGAAGAGTTGAATTCATGGAATATCTTGGACCCAAGACATTTCCTGCACATTTGTAGCCTACTTGCCGTAATGTAGCCTGTTGACACATTTGAATGACTTGGGGGATAGCTATAGGCTAAATTCTAGGGGCGAGGACTTTCCAGCCACCACATTTATCAACAAACATGTTTACACAAAGGAAAGACGCAGATATTTCCCTGCGGTTTGGCCTCTCATTTACACGAAAACCCTGTTTTTATCACAGAAAACGATTATTTCTAAAAACTCCGACCAAAGTGGAGATTTCTGATAACGCTGGTTATGTGCTGTCGTGTCAACTGGGAGAAACGGGGGTTTGGCATGCTCTTGACGGCACAGAGAAACTTCTCTGAAAACTGACAGGTGTGCACGATGTTATTTTTGAAAACGGAGAGGGTGCAATGTCCGTTTATAAAAATAGCCAGCCATGTATAAACGTAGCCATATTCTTAAATTGGAATTGGAGTGATACGAAAGTTTCATGAATCAAGCGTGAGCCCCGTCGTAAGATCATGAATCACGCGTGAGTTCCGTCGTCGTCCGTCGTAAGATGATGAATCACGCGTGAGTTCCGTCGTAAGATCATGAATCACGTGTGAGTTCCGTCGTAAGATGATGAATCACACGTGAGCCCCGTCGTAAGATGATGAATCACGCGTGAATCATGTCGTAAGATGATGAATCACACGTGTCGTAAGATGATGAATCACGCGTGAGTCATGTCGTAAGATGATAAATCACGCGTGTCGTAAGATGATGAATCACGCGTCGTAAGATCATGAATCACGCGTGAGCCCCATCGTAAGATGATTTCTGCACTCAGATCTACGCTGGTTTCTATGCTCAGTTGATAATTAGGGCGTGTGTGCGTGTGTGTGTGTGTAGATGTGGATATACTGTGTGTGTGTGTGTGTCCGAGTAGAACTTCCTAAACCCACAGATATCTAGATTGTACAGTATTCAGCTCATGTTGATATCTAGAGTGTACAGTATTCAGCTCATATATCTAGAGTGTACAGTATTCAGCTCATGTTGATATCTAGAGTGTACGGTATTCAGCTCATGTTGATCTAGATAGTATGGTATTCAGCTCATGTATCACCCTTTGGTTTGCCTGTGTCTCCTCTCTCTCCTCTCCACGAGCAGTGTGTCTCTGGTCAACAAGGCTGTCGTGGATTACTTTTTTGTGGAGCTGTGTGTGGAGAGGCACTTTGAGGCCCTGCGGCACTTCCTTTTGATGGAGGACGGAGAGTTCGCCCAGTCCCTCAGTGACCTGCTCTTCGAGAAGGTGAGGCACCCCCCTCTTTCTTTCTGTCTCTCTGTCTCTCACATGCTCTCTCTCTCAATTGGAGGAAGAACAGACTGGCATCAGAGGGAGAGAGGGAGGGAGGGAGTAGGAGGACCAAGAGAGAGAGTCCTTGTGGTGAGCTAGTGAAGTGTGAAAGCTGGTGTACATGTTTAAAGGCCTGTGGGATGTGTTGTGCTCCCAGCACTGGTGAATAATTTCTGCCCATTGATCAGGCAGGAAGGGTTGCTTAGCCTGCGTGCCCCCGACCAGGAAATGTGCTGAATTGATTTCCCCCACTCCGCCTGTGTGTGCGCGCCTCTCTGCGCTCTCACGGCCTGTTGCTGCTGTTCCGCTTCAGCATTCATACCGATTCCCTGAATATCTTTGGTCAGCGCTCGTTTGTGGATTCCGTAGGACAGAGAGACTCTACTGAGAGCACTGATCTAATGCTCGTTCAGGCATTTCACTTTGAATGTATTTCTGGTGTACATTAAATGAATGTAAATTTAGCTGGGACTGTAAGCTGGCAAGCGTGGGCGCTCGATGTTTTCAGTGGGTGCCCGAGAGACGGAGCATCCACGGTATCGGCGCCTATGACAAGCGTATCTCGCGGTTGCATCCATTACAAACAAACATGCAATGTGAACATCTGGGATTGGGGAGAGCACTAAATGCTCTTCTGAATAAGCACGAAGTCAAGCCTTTAAATGAAAAACACTCTTTAATAATCAAAAAAATAAACGCTAATGAAGTAAACTTGTGACCATCAAAAATCGTTTATCGCCTGTAACTCCGTGATAACAGGACGTAACAGGAAGGCATTTGGCTGAGCAACGGAGGTTATGCTCTATATTTTGTCCAAGTGATGTCTGTCTATCATCGTTGCACTCGGAGAAAACCAGAATCTTTAATTTGTCCTGCGTTTCTTCTACGGCTGCAAACGGGATTCACTCGCTGTTAACCAAATATTTCTTTATTAGGGCAGGGCAGGCATATTTCTGGCTATTAAATTATTTCTAAACCAGTCTGCTAAAGTCTGTAGTGAAGACTGTGTAGGGTTTTCCAGCTCCATTTCTTTTTACGAGACACCCTGCTCACTTGAGACCTCTGCCGGTCGTTGCAGCGTCACTGGAAAAATACAAATTAAAGTCGCGTGATGCCGCGTGATCCCGCGCGCGGACCGCGAGGGAAGCTGGCCAAGTGGAAGCACTTCCCACTGTAGCTGCATTTACATGCCCAGAGCCCGAGACTTCTTCTGTATGCCACTCTGCCCATCTTGCAGGAGATGTACAGTTTTTGCTGTTGGATAGTATTTGTCGTACAGTGTCCTCACAGGGTGCTTTAAGCTTTCTATCGTAAACGTGCTAATTACCAATAACATTTGCTAAATGAACCTTAACTTTTTCAGTAGCCATAGGAGTGTAGATTTGAACAAAATCTAGTTTGTTTCTTACCGGGGCTTTCATTGCCTGAAATATCCGATTTTGTTACCACGCTCGGAGTTTAGTGCTGGGCTGGTGGGTGCCTATTCCCAACCTGTCTCACGGCACATCAACGGTTAGCCCGAGAAAATCTCGTCGCAATTCAAAATTCCACTGGAGCTCCAAGCGGATTTGTACACGCAGCCTTACAACACTGTTTACAGCTCTTCGAGTCACGGTAAAATGTAATTTTTGGTGCATAGCTAATTTAGATACACTTATGGTGTGGATGCTTCTGTTTCTTTAGGAATCCGCTGTCTTGGTTTGTATAGAAATGAATATTAAGTGACACATACACGTAAGAGGTTGGACATACGTGACGGTTGGTAATATGTGACGTTCCGATATATATCTGGGCAGAACTGATTCTTGATTCTTTATAGTTAACCCACAACAATTTTCCACTAATTATCAACATATCATCTTCAATTCAGTTCAATTCAGTTTTATTTATATAGTGCCATGACATAAGAATGCGGTGTGTATCATGAGAATGCGGTGTGTATCATTAGAATGCGGTGTGTAGGTGTGTATCATATATAATACGGTGTGTATCATGAGAATGCGGTGTGTATCATATATAATACGGTGTGTATCATGAGAATGCGGTGTGTATCATGAGAATGCGGTGTGTATCATATATAATACGGTTTGTATCATGAGAATACGGTGTATTCAGCATCTGAGAACTATCAGACAATTCCTTCAAAACCCAAGTAATAGTACTAATTCATGTTGTTTTTTTCCAATTCTAAAAGAAAGGTAATTTAACCTACATAAATATCTACCACTCTCTGTTTTGAATGTTTATAAATATCTGTAACAACAAGCATTAATGTCATTTATTTGAGATTTCCAAACCATCCAAAATGAAGGGTAAACTCAAAGGATTGAAAGGATTTTAGAAAATAAGCTGCTAGGCGTCAAATAATTTAGTTATTAGCATGTATTTTTTTTTTTTTTTAAATGCTTCTAATCCACAGTGTCAAGGAGTTGACATACAAGTGCTGATGTCATGACTGGCACTGTGAGACTAGACTGTTGCATATAAATGGAAGAAACTGACATTTAGTAGTATGCACATGACAGGTTCATTTGTGTGTGTGTGTGTTGTGGGCAGCTGGGGAGTGGACAGACCCCTGGAGAGCTCCTGACTCCTCTGGTGCTTAACTCCATCCTCAACAAAGCGCTGCAGTACAGCCTGCACGGAGACAGCGCCCTGGCAGCCAACTTCACGTTCGCCCTGCGGTACCTTCCGGAAACCTTCCACCCACACGCCCCCGACTCTCTCAACTGTCTGGAGCTACGCTACAAGGTGAGCACACGCCCCCGACTCTCTCAACTGCCTGGAGCTACGCTACATAGTGAGGGCAGCGTAGGGAGCTATGCTACATAGTGAGGGCAGCGTAGGGAGCTACGCTACATAGTGAGCTACGCTACATAGTGAGGGCAGCGTAGGGAGCTACGCTACATAGTGAGGGCAGCGTAGGGACTCTCTTAGCTGTCTGGAGCTACGCTACATAGTGAGGGCAGCGTAGGGAGCTACGCTACATAGTGAGGGCAGCGTAGGGACTCTCTTAGCTGTCTGGAGCTACGCTACATAGTGAGGGCAGCGTAGGGAGCTACGCTACATAGTGAGCTATGCTACATAGTGAGGGCAGCGTAGGGAGCTATGCTACATAGTGAGGGCAGCGTAGGGAGCTACGCTACATAGTGAGCTACGCTACATAGTGAGGGCAGTGTAGGGAGCTATGCTACATAGTGAGGGCAGCGTAGGGAGCTACGCTACATAGTGAGGGCAGCGTAGGGAGCTACGCTACATAGTGAGCTACGCTACATAGTGAGGGCAGCGTAGGGAGCTACGCTACAAGGTGAGGGCAGTGGAGGGACGCAGACACTTCCTGTCTGGCTCTCTCTTCAGTGTGATTAGATAGAGATAGATAGATAGATAGATAGAGATGGATAGATACATACTTACTTACTTACTTACTTACTTACTTCCTTGCTTGCTTGATTGATCCCCAGGGGAAATTCAAGATTAATATCAGTTGGCGCAGGGGGTTTGGTACGGCCGTTCAAATGAGCCTTCATGTGTCTGTCGTCTAAGTGACTGTGACTCCCCTGTCTCCTCTGTCTGATCCACTCATGTCCCTGTGATCTGACCACCTCTTTGTCTCCTGATTGATGACTAGAACTCTGTCTCTCTCTCTTTCTCTCTCTCCTTTCCCCAGGTTGATTGGCCCTTAAACATTATCATCAGCGACAGCTGCATGAACAAGTACAACCGCCTCTTCTCCTTCCTGCTGCAGCTCAAGCACATGGTGTGGACCCTGCGGGACGTCTGGTTCCAGCTGAAGAGAACCGGTAACTCTCTCTCTCTCCTCTCCTCTCCTCTCCTCTCTCTCCCCTCTTTCTCTCTCCTCTCTTTCCTCTCTACCTCCTCCATCTCTCCCTCTATAATAAAGCTTTATTTGTATAATAATAAAGCTTTATTTGTATAGCACCTTTCATACACAGAATGCAGCTCAAAGTGCTTTACATTTGAAGCATGTAACACAATAGTAGTCAGTCAGTCATTATCAATCACTTTTCTTTGCTGTTTATGATATGCTCAGCAACATATCAAAAAAACCCCCCCTTCATCTGCATCTGTCCATTCCTCAGAGCCAAAGGGACGGTATTTAGGAATAGGAACCTGACGGAGCTCAGCACTCTTCTGGAGCTCAGCCCGAGTAGCAGTAGATGAGGCCACTCATGTGTTGTCTCATCAGTAGCAGGTTTAGTTGTTTGAGCTCTCACCTGCAGTGGCCTCCGTCATCGACTAAACACCGTATTTGTGTGTCACCGTGCAGCTAATCCCAGGTGTGTTTGTGTTTGATTGCGCAGCGCGGGTGAAAGGTGTGGCCGGCTCTGTGCAGTTCCATCAGCTGCAGCTCTACAGGCACGAGATGCAGCACTTTGTCAAGGTCATCCAGGGCTACCTGGCCAACCAGATCCTGCAGGTGTCCTGGAGTGAGTTCACTACCAAGCTGGGCAGCGTCAGCGACCTTGACGCCATCCACCGCACCCACGCCGACTACCTCAACAGAGCCATCTTCAGGTGAGCACGCTGACTACCTCAACAGAGCCATCTTCAGGTGAGCACGGAGAGTCTTTGATCCGGAAAAAGATCTCTGTTGAGGCAGAGCTGTTTATCTTCAAAGGGGAAAATGCCTTTTAGAATTTTTCAGTTCACTGACTCCCTAATAATATTTTCTGTTTCACTTATTTAAACACAGGCATGGAGTCCAGCACCAGATGCATAAAATATATTTGTTTGGCTACGTAAAACTTCAAATAATAGCAATCAATAAGTCCCAAATAGACACCGGTCTCTTTTAAACGCCTGGTGTGGCTACAGGTTTGGGTTAAAGGCCAATCTCAAATAGAGGCCTGGTCTGTTTAGTTTCGAGTTGTATTTAATCTTCTAAAACCCGTCAGATCGTCTGTTTAAGCCAGTATGGTGCAGACTGCGCACGCTAACGTTATGATTACATGGCATTAAAAGACTGCGGTGGGGAAAAGCTAGAGTTCCAAATTGTATAACTTTTTTCAATATGAACTATGCCTATATGTCCGACTCAGACATGGTTCAATTCATCCCTTTTGTTTCAAATTTGCAGATAGGCCGATGATGAGTTTTTTTTTTTTGCTGGCAACAAAACAAAAGGGTTCACAAACGTTATTCTTTATTCTAAATGCGTACTGCCATGGCGATAAAGAGAAAGATGTAGGCTATGATTGATTTGAAATGCAAGTTGACTGTTGTCAAATTTGGCAAATAAAATACGGTGGAAATGGTTCATGCTCTCTCGTGCTGTTTCATTCGTGCTGAAAAGGAGGGAGAATTTAACATTACGCACGTTCCACTTTTGCATAAATAATTCCTGAACCGTTTTGGTCAGGGCTGAATATGCAATTGTATTTGACAGATATAGGTTGCTAGTGACAAAATATGAGCTTTCAGTGTGATACGATCTCTTTGTAAGTTACGTTTGATTAAAACGTGTTTCATCTGTTCTGGCTATCCCCGCTATTTGGATCTTGTCTCACTCAATGAATAACATCTCTACACTAAATGAATGATCCGTAATTGTCATCGGATAGCCTAGTCATATGGGTAGACATTCAATGTGTTTGACATAATTAATTCAATAATATATTCCATCTTTGCAGACGAAAAGTTTTGTGTAAAGGGAATTAAAGGCCTGTCTCATATAGACGCCTGTCTCTAATACTAGCTGGTGCAGTTTGGTGATTTGGGAAAATAAAAGCCCGGGCTATTATTTGGAGTTTTATGGTGGTTAATGCCTAATGATCTATCAAGAGAGTTGTATGAATCATAAATCATTTTCTATCCTTCATGAAGGCCATTAGGCCACCCATACTCATCCATGCCTGTGCTGTCTGTGCTGCCTGTGCTGCCTGTGTCCAGGGGGCTGTTGACGGAGAAGGCTGCTCCAGTCATGAACATCATCCACAGCATCTTCAGCCTCATCCTGAAGTTCCGTGCCCAGCTCGTGTCCCAGCCCTGGGAGTGCCAGCAGGGGGAGACAGTGCACCCCAGCTTCATCGCCATGCAGCAGTCCTACAACACCTTCAAGTACTACTCGCACTTCCTCTTCACAGGTGAGGCGCTGGGTGCACCCTCTCGGCTTTCGCATCAGGGCTCAGAGTTTCAGGCAGACAGGCTCTTGTGTTGCCTGTGGTGTTTCGTGTTTCTTTCAGTGCCTGTCAGTATTTGAATGTGTTACTAACCTGAGGAGAATGTAGATCAACTGAACTTGAATGAAAGTAATGTCCATCTCTTACCCTGACCTGCTAAAGTTGGGGGGGGGGGGTGTCGTCTCTATTCCTCAAAGTCACCAAGCGCTGTCGGTTCTGCACAGCTCGAGATGCTGCAGCCAACAGCAAGAGCTGCCAGGCAGCTACAGCGCTACACTCTGGGGGCATGAACATGGGGCAGCTACAGCGCTACACTCTTGGGGCATGAACATGGGGGCTCTGTGACCTTGGGAAACAGAGATCTATGTGAAAAACCCCCGGACTTCTCGTTTAAGCTGTTTTCTAGTAGACCTGTAGTCCTGTTATATTCTCATGCATTTAACTCTTGCCCACAGTTGTCTCCAAATTGGTCAACAAAGGCTACCAGCCTCACCTGGAGGACTTCCTTCTGCGCATCAACTTCAACGACTATTACAAGGACTCCTGAGATCTACTCCCGACTATTACAAGGACTCCTGAGATCTACTCCTGACTATTACAGATCTAGACTATTACAGATCTACTCCCGACTATTACAAGGACTCCTGAGCAACACGGTCAAGCCTGTTTGTGTGTGGCATGAGGTGCATGTCTGCTAGATTGATATGCACTTATACGGTGAGCTTCTGTTGTCCATCTAGAACCACAGGATTCAGCCTGTGCAGCTGTGCGTGTACCATGCCTCTATGCGCTTATCTATGGCCGTCCTAGAGAGACAACACAAGCAGGCACTTTATCTAAGTACTGCGTGTGATTGGTACATATATGCTGGCGTCCACACTTGCCTTTGAGGTTTTGCATATGTGTGCAACGGATCTACTGTATCGATCCTCTCATGCTAAATATGCTGTGGTGGAAGCTAGCATTTCTCAGCTATAAGCATTGTGGCCAACAGACAGCCTAAGTCCACCTCTGGTATATGTTGAGGTTGGAAAGCTGATAGGCAGCTCTGTGTTGTGTTTCGTGTGGTGTGCCGACCTCCATCCACCAAGTGAAGCTTATAAAGCACTTCCTTATCTGTTATCTCTTCAAGTACAGGGGCCAAATGACTTCCCCTGCCCCCCCCCCCAACCTCAGGTGTGCCTGACCTCTTAAGCTCAGTGTAAAATGCACATTTTGTGAATTGTGTAATAAATACCTAATTTTCAATTCTTGTGATGTTTTTTTCTGAAAAAAAAAAAAAATTAAGAAGGAAATATGTCAAGCATACCAGCATGTCCGATAAAAAGAGAATGCCCAAACTTTGAGGAGTTAAAAAATACCACATACATTTATTAAAGAGGACATATTAATGTTTGCATTTATACACTCTCTTAGAAAAGCCACTCCCCGAACCGCGAGTAAAAGCCTTGCAGGAAGCGGATTCCGTAGAACTTGTTCTGACCACCTAGCTCTGAGAGGCACTCAGATGCCTTGTATCCCTTTACTTTAGATGTCTACTGTCTGCTCGTCCCTCAGTCCATTTCTCCTCACAGAGCATTAAGCTAGAGCATGGAGCTTTAAACACATAGCAGACATAACAAAATCACACTGTTTGGGTTCCTCTGAAGGGCCACAGGAGGGGCTGTGACAAGTTGTTTTAAAAGAAACCGAGGCAACCGACCACTTTGTTTGTACAACAATCAACTGGCTTGTCACCTGTCTGTGTTTGTGTGTACACAAGCTAGCTAGAGGCCTGGATCTGTGGAGAGGGAAATGAAAAGCCCTTGAGGAAAATGAACAGGTGACCACTGAAGAAAATTACTTTCCTTTTTTGCTACAGTGCAACCAAATTTGCCTTTTGTTCAGTTTCCTTCCACAGTTCTAGATCAAATACATTTCCACACACAGGAGGAATACATTAGGAGAGTGGAGTACCACTTCAAAAGAAAAAGGAAGGCCTACTGCACATACTTGGAGCCATTCGCTTCAGGGCATAACGTTAGTTGGAATTAGAGGTCTGCACTCCCGCGGTAGAGCCGCGGGTCCCGACGCAAAAGAGTGCGGCGCGGGACAACTTTTGAAAGCTCTTTGCGGGAGCGGGCGGGATGAGAGAGGTGTGTTCGCGGGTGCGGGACAAACCGATGATTCACTGCACTCCCGAAAATGAATATGTGCATAAAATTAAATATGGAAATGATTAAAGTAGTGTTCATAACTATAGTTCAGCTGGATGTTCTGTTAGGCAGCATTAAAAAACGGGGTTTAAGCATAACTGACGGATAGCAGGCCTATAGCCTATATTGTCGTTTTACGTGGGTTCAATTTGTTCCTGCTGCTCATTGCCAACTCGAAATCGAAAGCATGACAGAGGAAGAGGGCACCAGACTAGGCCTACTTCAGTTGTTAGCCTACATTCAGAACCAAGAAACTGACATCTGGAGTCTTTCTCAGGTGTGTGTGCTCCTTTCGTGAGACAGAAAGAAAAACTGAATAGGCTATTCCTCCTGCATGCGGGCTTTAGCGGGCGGGAGCGGGACTAAAAATGACACATTAATGCGGGAGCGGGCAGGCGCGGGACTGGGAAATCAGTCCCGCGCAGACCTCTAGTTGGAATATACTGTCAATGTGTTGATGTAGCTGTCAAGTCACACTTCAAATCCAGACTGTGTTTGTCAACATAGTCTCAGATGGTTTACATTTTTTATGGAAACTTGACCCTGTAGCCTGATACATGAGTGCTGTGAAATGCTTTAGTTCGTATGCAGAACATCAATCTGTTTATAGTGTTTTGTAAACCCAGACACAGGATTCCTCTGACTAGTTCAGGGATAGCCAATTCTGAAGATAGTTTGTGAGAGTGGTGCGGTAGCAGAAAGGAGCCTTTTAGAAATGAATCGATTGCAGTGCTGTGTCCTGATACCGTGTCATTGTAGTATCAGAACAGCGCTGTAAGATGACACTCAAGTTAAGACGGCCTTGATATTTTTAGAGAAAATACATGCACATTCTATTGGCATTCTTTTGGTCCCACAACAACTTTGCCATCTTTCCTATGACCAACCATACTTCAAATAAGGACATCTTTTAACCAACCTGTTTGTTTTATACAGATGTCAAACCCTATCTAGGTTTGAGGTGAGTTAGTTTACCCCATGAACAAGATGTAGAGGACCCCACGCTCATCACACCAAAACAATAAAAGCACACACACACACACACTGTTGTAGTGGAACATCATTTGAAAACAATAAGACAAATCTTGAATCTTCATTCGGTGAGGAAATAACCTCTTCATGTCACCCTACAATCTACTTTCTCAATACAACATCAGAGATTAGTGCAAGCTGCTGTCGCCAAGCCCCATGATGCAGAAGAACTCTGGGGAAGTGCAACTCTTACTCTGCAGGAATGATACATGTATTGACTCACATCTATTGAGAGGAAAGGGACCAACATACCATGAGCCAACATATTAGGCTATGACAGGCTTTAGCATACCACAGCTGCTAGCCTCAGCTGGGGTCAGCCGCATATGAGCATGTAAACCTGCTGGGGTCAGCCGCATATGAGCATGTAAACCTGTGAGAGGTGGGAAAGACGTCCTTCTTCGTTCGTTAAGTACATCATTAATAACGACACCCCCAGTTGAAAGAGAAGTAACCCAAATTAGGTAAAACAGAAAAGTCCCTTTGTATCAGAATCTCAATGGAGCAAATTGTTAGCAAGAGGTGTAATGGACAGAGGGTTGAGATCATGGGGGAGGGAGGGAGGGAGGGGGGGGGGGGGGGGTTGGGTGAAGGCCCGGCCTTCAGGCTTCGGACTCCAGGTCCTCCTCTCCCCCACCGTTAGATGTGTCACCACTCTCGCTCTCCAACAGGAGGAACTTGCCGTCGTTGGTCAGTGGCATGGACTTCATCAGCTGGGCCAGTGCCTCTGGGTCCTGTGTGGAGAGATGGACATAGAGAAAGTAAGCTAAAGCAATCTAATCAAATAGAAGTCATATGGTTGGTTGGCCGCACTATGGAATCCTGGGATTTAATCAATTTTTCCACTTTTGGCTGTTCTCCACATTGTCTTATGATGCATTGTTTAAATGTCAGGTAGTACTTTTGCTACACCACCACCGAAAAGACTGGAACATTTCACGCAGGGAAATTTCTGGACAAAACAATATGAGTGCAGTGCAGAGGAAGACTCAATGAGCTGTGTAGAAAGTTCCAGTGCAGTAAACTTATAGAAGACACTGTCCCATTCACAATGAGTTGTGTAGAAAGTTCCAGTGCTGTAAACTTATGAAAGTGTGTCTGACAGACAGTTACCTTCTTTGCCTCAATAATCTCCTTCCCCAGGCTTATTGTGTAGCATATCTGTGGAAGAAAAAGTAGTGAAATGAGAAGAGCTCAAGGTCTTCATATTCTAAGAGCACAACACAATAATATTGTTATTCATTCGGTTCACATTAACTCCAGTTTATAATAGCTCAAATGGATGTCCTGCTTTTGAAGACAGCTGGAAAAGTGCGTGTGTGACGTAATGGTGGTATTTTCGGTGCGGCGTGAACATTTACTTTTTCTCCCTCGGTGTGGCTCTCGAACACAAACGCGCTGAACGAGGGCGAGCCCTCCTCCTCCCCCTCGCTCCAGTCTCGGCACTCCACCACAAAGCCCATGAGCCGCCCGTTCTCCTGGTGGGCCGCAAACTGGGTCACGTCCCCGAGCTGGAACTGAGAGAGGACAGGAGGGAGGGGGGGGCAGACTCGTTTAGACTGGACACCCTGGCACCAGGCACACTAACAGCCACCAGAGGAAAAGAACAGGGAGAGGTGTTCACAACTCGCATCAC
Organism: Alosa sapidissima; assembly: GCF_018492685.1. Lineage (NCBI taxonomy): Eukaryota > Metazoa > Chordata > Actinopteri > Clupeiformes > Clupeidae > Alosa > Alosa sapidissima. The sequence continues at coordinate 38,075,701 of NC_055967.1, forward strand.
TTACACTGATCCTGGTAACCTGTGTCTGCGGGTCTATCAGCCTGCCAAAAGAGATCAGAGTCACATAAGCCCAGTGTCCTAACCTGATGAGGGACTCTTTTTTTTTACCGCTAGCCAACTTTTTTACACACACTGATTACTATTTGATATTACCATTTCACTCTGTTAAGTGGAGCTGGTCTAAAGAATTTCCTTACAGATAAATTAGGTTGCATCCTTATCAAGTACATGACCATAAACTTGAAACTTCCACAAGTTGTGGAAAGTGTTCTCTTAAGGCTGAACAAGATAGAAATTGAGTGGGTATGGGGACAGGAGGTCATTAAGAGGAGAACATTGTGTTTCTCTGTTGGTCCATTAACTGTTGCTTCGAGGAGCTTTGGTTTGTCTGGGGAAAGTCTTTTGTTAAGTTTGAAAGTCTAATGATGTCTAATGTTCTCATCCTTCTTCAAAACTACCCCTGTATGCAGCACATTGCTCAAAGATTATTATTTACAAGACATCTCACTGCTACTGAATAAAGATTATTATTTACAAGACATCTCACTGCTACTGAATAAAGATTCCTTCAGGACATCTCACTGCAAGACGTCACTGCTACTGAAGAAAGATTATTATTTACAAGACATCTCACTGCTACTGAATAAAGATTCCTTCAGGACATCTCACTGCAAGACGTCACTGCTACTGAAGAAAGATTATTATTTACAAGACATCTCACTGCTACTGAATAAAGATTCCTTCAAGACATCTCACTGCAAGACGTCTCACAGCTACTGAATACAGATTCCTTCTTTCCAGCTCACCTTAAACTGTTGCTGGTGACCATCAGATGGGACTCAGAGGTCTTGAAGATGTTGTGGATGGCACGGGCAGCCAGCACCTGCCTCATGGCCTCATAGATCACTTCCTGTGTGTGGCCCGAGCGCACAGCCATGGAGCCCAGAAACCTCACGGCGAAAACCTGCTGCAGCAGCGAGTCTGGCAGAAGGCAGATAAGAGGACATCAGTGACCTCCAGTGTCTAGCAGCTGGACACCGGAGAGTAAGCTATGATGTGGTTAAAGGAACTAAGCCCTGTAAATACACACACACCTTTTACAAGTTCAATATGCCACAATATGTTTTGTATAAAACTGCATGTTAAATGTATGCACAGTACCATCAGAGTCAGAAGAGGAGTCCTCTTCTGTTTCACCAAAGGGGTTGGTCCGTCTGAGATAGAGGAAAAAACAGGGAAACTGAAAATGAAAACACTAAATGGAACAAATGAGTACTAACCCTAACTGAACAAATGAGTACTAACCCTAACTGAACAAATGAGTACTAACCCTAACCCTAACTGAACAAATGAATACTAACCCTAACCCTAACTGAACAAATGAATACTAACCCTAACTGAACAAATGAATACTAACCCTAACTGAACAAATGAGTACTAACCCTAACCCTAACTGAACAAATGAATACTAACCCTAACCCTAACTGAACAAATGAATACTAACCCTAACTGAACAAATGAGTACTAACCCTAACTGAACAAATGAGTACAAACAATGCAGCGTGACACCAATCACTGCCATCTGAGCCAATGACACGGAAATGTTTTGGTGAACAAACTTGACTGCAAGGCTGAATGTATTGAAAATTCTTGACACTATTGGCCACACAGAGATCTGCAGGAAGAGCTGGAGACACACACACACACACACACACACACACAGCTTCCCTCACCTTCCCCCTGCTCGGTTCTGGTCCTGAAACTCCGAGGCGGGAAGCATGATGTCAAACTGAATCGGCGTTCCCGGGGCTATCAAGTCGTCTGGCTCAGGAGCAACTGTGGGCTTCTGGGAGGCTGCCGCAGTGACCACCACCCCACCAGGCTTCGCCCTGAACAGGCAACACACACATGGACAAACAACGAGAGGGAGGAAAGAGAATGATATGAGCAGGAAGAAGAAAGACCCTCATTCACACAGTCCCCCGTCCTGCACAGTATGAAAGACCCTCATTCACACAGTCCCCCGTCCTGCACAGTATGAAAGACCCTCATTCACACAGTCCCCCGTCCTGCACAGTATGAAAGACCCTCATTCACACAGTCCCCCGTCCTGCACAGTATGAAAGACCCTCATTCACACAGTCCCCCGTCCTGCACAGTAAGAAAGACCCTTATTCACACAGTCCCCCGTCGTGCACAGTATGAAAGACCCTCATTCACACAGTCCCCCGTCGTGCACAGTATGAAAAACAAGGCAAGCATTTTCTCATGTTCTGCATGACTCTGAAGACTGACCTGTCGGGGTTGGGCGACCCCTCCTGTCTCCTCTCGAAGCTGGTGATGGGTGTGACGGCCTGGATGGCGGTCTGGTTGAGCCTGATGGCCACAGCCTGGACACAGAGGGGTCAGAGGTCAGGCTGATCTACTCTCCCCAGTGGCCACACAACACCACGGGCACCACGGGCACTGCACTGACCACACAACACATGGGCACTGACCACACAACACATGGGCACTGCACTGACCACACAACACATGGGCACTGCACTGACCACACAACACATGGGCACTGACCACACAACACATGGGCACTGCACTGACCACACAACACATGGGCACTGACCACACAACACATGGGCACTGCACTGACCACACAACACATGGGCACTGCACTGACCACACAACACATGGGCACTGCACTGACCACACAACACATGGGCACTGCCCACACAACACCATGGGCACTGCACTGACCACACAACACATGGGCACTGCACTGACCACACAACACATGGGCACTGCCCACACAACACCATGGGCACTGCACTGACCACACAACACATGGGCACTGCACTGACCACACAACACATGGGCACTGACCACACAACACCACGGGCACTGACCACACAACACCACGGGCACTGCACTGACCACACAACACATGGGCACTGCACTGACCACACAACACATGGCCACTGCACTGACCACACAACACATGGCCACTGCCCACACAACACATGGGCACTGCACTGACCACACAACACATGGGCACTGCCCACACAACACATGGGCACTGCACTGACCACACAACACATGGGCACTGCCCTGACCACACAACACATGGGCACTGCCCACACAACACATGGGCACTGCACTGACCACACAACACATGGGCACTGACCACACAACACATGGGCACTGCCCACACAACACCACGGGCACTGCACTGACCACACAACACATGGGCACTGCACTGACCACACAACACATGGGCACTGACCACACATCACATGGGCACTGCACTGACCACACAACACATGGGCACTGCACTGACCACACAACACATGGGCACTGCACTGACCACACAACACATGGGCACTGCCCACACAACACCACGGGCACTGCACTGACCACACAACACATGGGCACTGCACTGACCACACAACACATGGGCACTGACCACACAACACCACGGGCACTGACCACACAACACATGGGCACTGCCCACACAACACCACGGGCACTGCACTGACCACACAACACATGGGCACTGCACTGACCACACAACACATGGCCACTGCACTGACCACACAACACATGGGCACTGCCCACACAACACATGGGCACTGCACTGACCACACAACACATGGGCACTGCCCACACAACACATGGGCACTGCACTGACCACACAACACATGGGCACTGCACTGACCACACAACACATGGGCACTGCCCTGACCACACAACACATGGGCACTGCCCACACAACACATGGGCACTGCACTGACCACACAACACATGGGCACTGACCACACAACACATGGGCACTGCACTGACCACACAACACATGGGCACTGCCCACACAACACATGGGCACTGACCACACAACACCATGGGCACTGCACTGACCACACAACACATGGGCACTGCACTGACCACACAACACATGGGCAATGCCCACACAACACCACGGGCACTGCACTGACCACACAACACATGGGCACTGCACTGACCACACAACCCATGGGCACTGACCACACAACACCACAGGCACTGACCACACAACACATGGGCACTGACCACACAACACCATGGGCACTGCACTGACCACACAACACATGGGCACTGCACTGACCACACAACACATGGGCACTGCACTGACCACACAACACATGGGCACTGCCCACACAACACATGGGCACTGCACTGACCACACAACACATGGGCACTGACCACACAACACCACGGGCACTGCTCACACAACACATGGGCACTGCACTGACCACACAACACATGGGCACTGACCACACAACACCACGGGCACTGCCCACACAACACATGGGCACTGCACTGACCACACAACACCACGGGCACTACACTGACCACACAACACCACGGGCACTGCACTGACCACACAACACATGGGCACTGACCACACAACACATGGGCAATGACCACACAACACCACGGGCACTGCACTGACCACACAACACATGGGCACTGCACTGACCACACAACACATGGGCACTGACCACACAACACCACAGGCACTGACCACACAACACCACGGGCACTGCACTGACCACACAACACATGAGCACTGACCACACAACACCACAGGCACTGACCACACAACACCACGGGCACTGCACTGACCACACAACACATGAGCACTGACCACACAACACATGGGCACTGCACTGACCACACAACAAATGGGCACTGCATTGACCACACAACACATGGGCACTGCCCACACAACACATGGGCACTGCACTGACCACACAACACATGGGCACTGCACTGACCACACAACACATGGGCACTGACCACACAACACCACGGGCACTGCACTGACCACACAACACATGGGCACTGCACTGACCACACAACACATGGGCACTGACCACACAACACCACGGGCACTGCCCACACAACACATGGGCACTGCACTGACCACACAACACCACGGGCACTACACTGACCACACAACACCACGGGCACTGCCCACACAACACATGGGCACTGACCACACAACACATGGGCACTGCACTGACCACACAACACCACGGGCACTGCACTGACCACACAACACATGGGCACTGACCACACAACACATGGGCACTGACCACACAACACCACGGGCACTGCACTGCCCACACAACACATGGGCACTGGCACGGTCACTGCACTGACTCAGCCCCAAACTTAACAACGGTGGTGTAGTCACTTTCTTATCATCATCAGTTTTGGAGATGGTTGTCACTGGACTGCAAAGTGCAGATCTGTCAACAGTCCCTTAGTGACGTGTTCTGCCTTGCTGTTTTGGATCTCATATATAAACACACAAATATGTAGTTTACACTTCTGGTGCAAGTCTACATGCTCTAGTTCATGTGCTGTTTACTTAAAAACTAAAAATAGCCAATTGCAGTAATGCATTCATCATTACGGGGTTCCAGACAATGTTGTCTGATAAAGTAGTAATTTCAACCCAGACAGACAGACACACATACACACACACACACCTTATCTAGCAAGAATGTTCAATGTTCTCTAGTTTTGCACTGTTAGTCTGTTCTCTCCTTGTAATTATGGGTGTGTTCATATGCATGGGTTCATCTGAGGCAGTATGTGTGTGTGTGTGTGTGTGTGTGTGTGTGTGTGTAATGCCGTATTTGTGTGTGTGCGTGTGTGTGTGAGTGTATGTGTGTGTGTGCAAAGGAGAGTGATAGAGAGAGAGAGAAGTAGGGTGGAGGTATAATCAGCTTCCTCTCCCACTGATAGGCGGGCTTGTGTGAGGGATAAGCTTCTCCCCGGGCTATAAAGAGGCTCTCCTCCGGAGCCAGCGCAGCTCTGCTCTGACCCCCTCTACACCAGCTAGCCACGACGGCAGGGGCCTGCGCTGACCACACAACACATGGGCACTGCCCACACAACACATGGGCACTGCACTGACCACACAACACATGGGCACTGACCACACAACACCACGGGCACTGCTCACACAACACATGGGCACTGCACTGACCACACAACACATGGGCACTGACCACACAACACCACGGGCACTGCCCACACAACACATGGGCACTGCACTGACCACACAACACCACGGGCACTACACTGACCACACAACACCACGGGCACTGCACTGACCACACAACACATGGGCACTGACCACACAACACATGGGCAATGACCACACAACACCACGGGCACTGCACTGACCACACAACACATGGGCACTGCACTGACCACACAACACATGGGCACTGACCACACAACACCACAGGCACTGACCACACAACACCACGGGCACTGCACTGACCACACAACACATGAGCACTGACCACACAACACCACAGGCACTGACCACACAACACCACGGGCACTGCACTGACCACACAACACATGAGCACTGACCACACAACACATGGGCACTGCACTGACCACACAACAAATGGGCACTGCATTGACCACACAACACATGGGCACTGCCCACACAACACATGGGCACTGCACTGACCACACAACACATGGGCACTGCACTGACCACACAACACATGGGCACTGACCACACAACACCACGGGCACTGCACTGACCACACAACACATGGGCACTGCACTGACCACACAACACATGGGCACTGACCACACAACACCACGGGCACTGCCCACACAACACATGGGCACTGCACTGACCACACAACACCACGGGCACTACACTGACCACACAACACCACGGGCACTGCCCACACAACACATGGGCACTGACCACACAACACATGGGCACTGCACTGACCACACAACACCACGGGCACTGCACTGACCACACAACACATGGGCACTGACCACACAACACATGGGCACTGACCACACAACACCACGGGCACTGCACTGCCCACACAACACATGGGCACTGGCACGGTCACTGCACTGACTCAGCCCCAAACTTAACAACGGTGGTGTAGTCACTTTCTTATCATCATCAGTTTTGGAGATGGTTGTCACTGGACTGCAAAGTGCAGATCTGTCAACAGTCCCTTAGTGACGTGTTCTGCCTTGCTGTTTTGGATCTCATATATAAACACACAAATATGTAGTTTACACTTCTGGTGCAAGTCTACATGCTCTAGTTCATGTGCTGTTTACTTAAAAACTAAAAATAGCCAATTGCAGTAATGCATTCATCATTACGGGGTTCCAGACAATGTTGTCTGATAAAGTAGTAATTTCAACCCAGACAGACAGACACACATACACACACACACACCTTATCTAGCAAGAATGTTCAATGTTCTCTAGTTTTGCACTGTTAGTCTGTTCTCTCCTTGTAATTATGGGTGTGTTCATATGCATGGGTTCATCTGAGGCAGTATGTGTGTGTGTGTGTGTGTGTGTGTGTGTGTGTGTAATGCCGTATTTGTGTGTGTGCGTGTGTGTGTGAGTGTATGTGTGTGTGTGCAAAGGAGAGTGATAGAGAGAGAGAGAAGTAGGGTGGAGGTATAATCAGCTTCCTCTCCCACTGATAGGCGGGCTTGTGTGAGGGATAAGCTTCTCCCCGGGCTATAAAGAGGCTCTCCTCCGGAGCCAGCGCAGCTCTGCTCTGACCCCCTCTACACCAGCTAGCCACGACGGCAGGGGCCTGCGCTGACCCCCTCTACATCAGCTAGCCACGACGGCAGGGGCCTGCGCTGACCCCCTCTACATCTGCACATTAGTCAGCTAGCCACGACGGCGCTTCTGACCCCTCTACATCTGCACGTCAGTCAGCTAGCCACGACGGCAGGGGCCTGCGCTTCCACAAAGACTCCCGCTCAAGACGCCCTTGTCCCCCTGATTGAGTTGTTCACTGGGAGATGATGAAAGAGTTTCCTACTGTTTTCACTTAAGCAGAGGACTATGAAAGGTTATACTTTTATAATTAAAGCCCCGATTCACAATTGAAAAATGTGTTCTTGGTTACACTCACAATTTGCACTTACTTTTTAAACATCTGTAAATAATATGCACTTGGATTGTACATTTGTGGATGATTGCATATTACTATAAGATGTAGCTAGGCTTAGGTGTACGATTTGAGTAATTAATAACACTACTACTGTACTGCTTGTACACTACAAGTGTATTACACATTACTAAATCATATGTGCAAACCTATGTAGGCCTGCAGAGTTCTACTTTCTCTTTGCCTGTCTGCTTCAAATGTGGTGACTATTCCATATAGCGCCTGCAGCAAAACAATGAGCCATCTACAGCCTTGTCATTGACATCAGTTGGACCAGTTCAACCCAGTACACCAGTAGTTATTCTACAACTGATCTGTGGTTTGTGTGACTTCACTAGTGCAGGTGGAAGGACATCATAACGCATGTGTGTGTACTCCTGTCTGTGTGTGTGTACTCCTGTGTGTGTGTACTCCTGTGTGTGTGTGTGTGTACTCCTGTGTGTGTGTGTGTACTCCTGTGTGTGTGTGTACTCCTGTGTGTGTGTGTGTACTCCTGTGTGTGTGTGTGTGTGTACTCCTGTGTACTCCTGTGTGTGTGTGTACTCCTGTGTGTGTATTTGTACTCCTGTGTGTGTGTGTGTGTACTCCTGTGTGTGTGTGTGTGTGTACTCCTGTGTGTGTGTGTGTGTGTACACTCCTGTGTGTGTGTGTGTACTCCTGTGTGTGTGTGTGTACTCCTGTGTGTGTGTGTGTGTACTCCTGTGTGTGTGTGTACTCCTGTGTGTGTGTGTGTACTCCTGTGTGTATGTGTGTGTACTCCTGTGTGTGTGTGTGTGTGTACTCCTGTGTGTGTGTACTCCTGTGTGTGTGTGTACTCCTGTGTGTGTGTGTGTACTCCTGTGTACTCCTGTGTGTGTGTGTACTCCTGTGTGTGTGTGTGTGTACTCCTGTGTGTGTGTGTACTCCTGTGTACTCCTGTGTGTGTGTGTACTCCTGTGTGTGTGTGTACTCCTGTGTGTGTGTGTGTGTACTCCTGTGTGTGTGTGTGTACTCCTGTGTACTCCTGTGTGTGTGTGTGTGTACTCCTGTGTGTGTGTGTGTACTCCTGTGTGTGTGTGTACTCCTGTGTGTGTGCGTGTACTCCTGTGTGTGTGTGTACTCCTGTGTGTGTGTGTGTGTACTCCTGTGTGTGTGTGTGTACTCCTGTGTGTGTGTGTACTCCTGTGTGTGTGTGTGTGTACTCCTGTGTGTGTGTGTACTCCTGTGTACTCCTGTGTGTGTGTACTCCTGTGTGTGTACTCCTGTGTGTGTGTGTGTGTGTGTGTGTACTCCTATGTGTGTGTGTGTACTCCTGTGTGTGTGTGTACTCCTGTGTGTGTGTGTGTACTACTGTGTGTGTGTGTACTCCTGTGTGTGTGTGTGTACTCCTGTGTGTGTGTGTGTACTCCTGTGTACTCCTGTGTGTGTGTGTACTCCTGTGTGTGTGTGTGTGTACTCCTGTGTGTGTGTGTGTGTGTACTCCTGTGTGTGTGTGTGTACTCCTGTGTGTGTGTGTACTCCTGTGTGTGTGTGTGTACTCCTGTGTGTGTGTGTGTGTGTACTCCTGTGTGTGTGTGTGTACTCCTGTGTGTGTGTGTACTCCTGTGTGTGTGTGTGTGTGTGTACTCCTGTGTGTGTGTGTGTGTGTACTCCTGTGTGTGTGTGTACTCCTGTGTGTGTGTGTGTGTACTCCTGTGTGTGTGTGTGTGTACTCCTGTGTGTGTGTGTGTGTGTACTCCTGTGTGTGTGTGTGTGTGTACTCCTGTGTGTGTGTGTGTACTCCTGTGTGTATGTGTACTCCTGTGTGTGTGTGTGTACTCCTGTGTACTCCTGTGTGTGTGTGTACTCCTGTGTGTGTGTGTGTGTGTGTACTCCTGTGTGTGTGTGTGTACTCCTGTGTACTCCTGTGTGTGTGTGTACTCCTGTGTGTGTATGTGTGTACTCCTGTGTGTGTGTGTGTACTCCTGTGTACTCCTGTGTGTGTGTACTCCTGTGTGTGTGTGTGTACTCCTGTGTACTCCTGTGTGTGTGTACTCCTGTGTGTGTGTGTGTGTGTGTGTACTCCTGTGTGTGTGTGTACTCCTGTGTGTGTGTGTACTCCTGTGTGTGTGTGTGTACTCCTGTGTGTGTGTGTATGTACTCCTGTGTGTGTGTGTGTACTCCTGTGTACTCCTGTGTGTGTGTGTACTCCTGTGTGTGTGTGTACTCCTGTGTGTGTGTGTGTGTAATCCTGTGTGTGTGTGTGTACTCCTGTGTGTGTGTGTGTGTACTCCTGTGTGTGTGTGTACTCCTGTGTGTGTGTGTGTACTCCTGTGTGTGTGTGTGTGTGTGTGTGTACTCCTGTGTGTGTGTGTATGTACTCCTGTGTGTGTGTGTGTGTGTACTCCTGTGTGTGTGTGTACTCCTGTGTGTGTGTGTGTACTCCTGTGTGTGTGTGTACTCCTGTGTGTGTGTGTGTACTCCTGTGTGTGTACTCCTGTGTGTGTGTGTACTCCTGTGTGTGTACTCCTGTCTACTCCTGTGTGTGTGTGTACTCCTGTGTGTGTGTACTCCTGTGTGTGTACTCCTGTGTGTGTGTGTGTGTGTGTACTCCTGTGTGTGTGTGTGTGTACTCCTGTGTGTGTGTGTGTACTCCTGTGTACTCCTGTGTGTGTGTACTCCTGTGTGTGTGTACTCCTGTGTGTGTGTGTGTACTCCTGTGTGTGTGTGTGTACTCCTGTGTGTGTGTGTACTCCTGTGTGTGTGTGTGTGTACCAGAGGTGGGACCAAGTCACTGTTTGGCAAGTCACAAGTAAGTCCCAAGTCTTAGCAGTCAAGTCCAAGTCAAGTCCCAAGTAAATACAGAGAAGGGCAAGTCGAGTCCAAGTCCAAGTCACATCAAAGCCAAGTCGAGTCCAAGTCCAAGTCCCAATCTTTTTCAAGTCCTGAACAAGTCATCAGGTACTCTTCACTTAATAATGCCATTATTAGACTATCGATCATAATTTTAGCACTTCCATCTAATCCACAGTATTTTTTGTTTATAAATACAGATTAAAATATGTTCAATGTTTCTGTCTTGTAATCTTTTACGACATATGCATGCGCATACCTGTGTAATCTGTAAACGGATAGCTACATAACACTCAGCACAGCTGCAAATATATATGTAGGAGCCATTAATTACTTTCTCGTGATTAAGTTGATTTAATGACCCCTGCTGGTGACATGACCTTGTGGCCTTGGAAGGCCTTGGCACATAAGGAGTTAAATTGCACACCTGTGCCAATTAGTGGCATATAGGTAGAGAAAGGAGGAATCCTTGGGTAGTTGGTTTTGGAACTCGATGTTGGAACGCCAGCAGGCATATGGTTTTCAATTGTATTTGTATTTGTTACTTGTCAGTTTATTTATAGAGACGAACGAAACGAAATACTGGAATAAACGAACGAACAAACTATTGAAACCCCTGAGGCGTCCGAAGTGACTTACTGGAAGGCACTACAGCGTTGAAAACCTTCTGCTATTGGAAAGTTGAAACTGCATCGGAATATTTGGAAGTTACCTGCGTTTGGGAAGTTTGATTTACGGATTTACTCATAGGATACTTAGAAGATTGTGAGCTGCATTCCCTAAAGTTTGTGGATTATACACGTTTCCCGCTGGAAGGATTTGAGGATTTAACCTTTATCTTTGGACGTTTGTGAGTAAAACGCTGAATTGAGTGGGCCGCTGAGCTCATACAATGACTTAACGTGAGCCGCCGTGCTTACACCACAAACTGAATGGGCCTTTTCACTTGCGTTTATCTCCTCGTTGATGTGTTGACTTTGAAATATTGTCGATCTTTTGTGTGTTGAACTTTTGAGTTAATCTTTGAAAAATGTCCGCCGACGAAGAGCCTGTAGAGCAGGATTTGTCCGATGAAAAAGAACTGTTTAAGTTAATTGCAACACGTAGGGGGAAGCTTGGTGTTTTAACACGCAAACGAAATGAAATCAATAGTCTTATTGAAGCCGGACAGGACAAAGAAACTGTTAGGAAACAAATTAACTTGTTTGATGGATTTTTCGCTGAGTTTATTAGTTTACAAGCAACTGTACAACAATTAACTAAAGATGCATATGAAAAGGAGGCCGATAACTTAGACTGGTACCAACCCAAATATAACCTGTTCAAAAGCTTCTTAGAAGGTGTCATAAAATGGCTCGAGGTTGATCAAGATGATGACAAAGAAGAGGATCAGGACGATATTGTTAAGCCTCAAGATAGCGCATCTCAAACAGCGCACAGTGTCACGCATAGCTGCAAAGCAACAAGTGCTCTCAGTTGCGCGTCACGAGAATCTTTCGCTCATCTAAAGGCCGAAGCAGAATGTGCGGCTATTAGAGCAAAGGCGCAGGCTTTGGATGACAAAATTGACCTTGATATCGAAGAAGCAAATATCCTCGCAAAATTAAAAGCACGAAGAGAAAAAATGGTCATAGATTCCGAACTTGCTGCTGCAGAGGCAAAGGTTAGAATATTCAGAGAAGCTGAAGACCAACGTTCAGTGTCGGGCATATACAAATACGGTACACCAACGGAATATAACACCCCTGCAACAGTACAAAGACCAGTGAGATCGCAGAGAGAAGGATCAGCTCCTCGAACTGGACCTAGGCAAACTGTAGGTGCACAACAAAATGCAAATTTGAGCGTCTCAGTGCCAATAGGAAGCCAGATTCACCCAAATGGCAATGATACAAGCGTCACTGATCTATTAAAAAGACAAACTCAAATCACTGAGATGTTAGTGAAACAACAAACACTCTCTCTTCTGCCAGATAGAGAAATTCCCATATTCGATGGTGATGCTCTTCAATATAGGACTTTCATCAAAGCATTTGAGCAATGTGTTGAGAATAAAACTACAAATATGGATGACAGGCTATACTACTTCCAACAGTATACAAGGGACCAACCCAGAAGCCTTGTCAGTAGCTTTATGCATATGGATCCTACCGTCGCGTATAAGGAAGCTAAAAAGCAGCTAGAATACAGTTTTGGGAACAGCTATAAAATAGCATCTGCTTACATGAATAAAGCCTTGAACTGGCCAACCATCAAACCAGAAGATGGCAATGGGCTGCGATCTTATGCTCTCTTTTTACATAGCTGCTACAATACAATGCAAGACATTGATGGATTAAAAGAGCTTGAAAGTTCCACCAACTTAAGACTCATTGTGTCTAAACTTCCATTTAGGCTGCGAGATAGATGGCGAGCAAATGTGTGTAGCATGCAAGATAACAAACACAGAGCAACATTCAAGGACTTGATAGACTTTATTGAAAGACAGTCTAGAGCAATGCTAGATCCAATATTTGGTGACATCATCAACCCAACGGAGAGCAAAGTAGTGTCAAGATCTAAACCACAAAAAACATTCACCAAACCTAGTGGGAGGACCAGCTTTGCAACTACAGTTGCTCAGGCACCTGAAATAAAAAGGAACGAGTCACAATATGGACACAAACTGAATACAAATAAGTGTGCTCTTGAAAAGCCTTGCTTATTCTGTGAAAGAAATCACACATTTGGAAATTGTGAAAAGTTTAAGTCCAAACCAAACAGTGAGAAAATAGAATTCCTGAAAGTAAATGGGATGTGCTTTGGTTGTCTAACAAAGGGACATGTTAGCAAAACCTGCAAAAACAGAATGAAATGTGAAACATGTTCTCTGTCTCACCCAACCATCCTTCACATTCACACTGGCAAAGAAAAAGATGGAATTAAAGATGACTGCGTCGCAACTGGAAACAAACCACTGAGTAGTGCTATGGTATCTGTAAATGATGATGATCCAATAGGCGTCGGTAAATCGAAACAATGCACTCTTGCTATCGTCCCAGTGAAAGTAAAAGTCTCAAATTCAGACAAAGTCATAAATACTCATGCATTTCTGGATCCCGGTAGCTCAGCTACATTTTGCACAGACTCATTGAAAAGAAAGTTAAACATCTCTGGTAAAAACACCACAATACTCTTGTGCACAATGGGACAGGAGAAAAATGTCCACAGCAGTATAGTCTCTGGTCTTGAAGTCAGCAATATGGAAGGCCTGCTGTACCATAAACTCCCAGAGGTCTACACTCAAACGAAATTACCAGTTTCAAAACGACACATACCAACACAAGAATCAATAGACAAATGGAAATACTTACGTGAGGTGAAAATTCCACAATTGGACGCTGACATTGAGTTGTTAATAGGCACAAATGCTGCAAAGCTTATGGAGCCTTGGAAGGTGATAAATAGTAGAGGTAATGGGCCATATGCTGTTCGAACACCCTTAGGATGGGTCATCAATGGGCTCATGCAAGAAACATGTCAAATGCAAGGAAGTCACTCATGTACCGTAGTTAATCGCATATCTGTAGCAGATTTGAATGACTTGTTGATTAAACAGTATCATCAGGATTTTCCAGAACTGGCAGCTGAGGAGAAATCCGAGATGTCAGTTGAAGACAAACAGTTCATGTCTGTGATGGAAAGTTCAAAGGAACTAAGAAATGGTCATTATTACTTACCGTTACCCTTTAAAGAAAATGACTTAATGATGCCAAACAACTACCAACAGGCACAGCAGCGTGTTATGTCTCTGAAAAGAAAATTTGAAAAGAATGAACAATATCATAAAGAATATACTGCATTTCTAGAAGGAATGCTTGAAAAGGGCCACGCAGAAGCGGTGCCTTTTGATGAACTAGAAACCCAAAGTGGAAAGGTGTGGTACATTCCACATCACGGAGTGCACCATCCAAAGAAGGGCTCCCTGAGAGTTGTATTCGATTGTTCCGCATCCTTCCAGGGAACATCCTTGAACAGCAAATTGATACAAGGTCCAAATCTCACCAGTAACCTGATAGGCGTCCTGTTGCGCTTCCGCCAGGAGCCAATCGCCCTTATGGCAGATGTGGAAAGCATGTTTCACCAGGTGAGAGTTATGGAGAACCATGTGGACTTTTTGCGTTTTCTATGGTGGCCAAATGGTGACTCAGGTCAACCATTGAAAGAACACAGAATGACAGTGCACTTATTCGGGGCAACATCTTCGCCAAGTTGTGCAAGTTTCGCCCTCAAACAAACTGCCGAAGATTTCAAAGATCTCTTTTTGCATGAAACAGTGGAAACAATTAAGCAAGATTTTTATGTGGATGATTGCTTGAAATCGGTGGCCACTGAAGCTGATGCTGTGACGTTGTGCAAAGAGCTTGAAAGAGCTTGCTCAATGGGAGGCTTTCGTTTGCACAAATGGATAAGTAACAGCAGAACTGTCCTAATGTCCATCCCACAAGCAGCCAGAGCAAAGGAGGTCAAAGACCTCGACTTGGAATCCAGCGATCTTCCTACAGAAAGAACTCTTGGCATACAGTGGCACATAGAAAGAGACAAACTCACTTTTGCAGTGAGCCTGAAACAGCAGCCATGTACTCGAAGGGGAATACTGTCCATCATATCCTCGGTATACGATCCTCTTGGCTTCATCTCTCCATTCGTCCTTACTGCTAAGAACATTCTGCAAGATCTTTGCAAGCAGAATTATGCCTGGGACAAAGACCTACCAGACCACTACACGCAGCTGTGGCATGAATGGATGGCAGGTCTAAGTTGCATTGGAGAGCTCAGTGTCAACAGATGTTTCAAGCCAAAGAACTTTGGTCCGATAACATCTGCACAACTACATCACTTTAGTGATGCGTCTGAAAGTGGTTATGGTTGTGTCACGTACGTTCGTCTCTCAAATTCAGGACATGAAGTGCACACCTCATTTCTAATGGGGAAATCCCGAGTTGCACCATTGAAACAAACTACAATGCCAAGAATGGAACTCACTGCAGCAGTGCTTGCAGTACGAATGGATAGACTGATCAAAGCAGAGTTACAACTTGCTCTTGAGAACTCCATTTTCTGGACAGATAGTACGTCAACATTGAAGTACATTCAGAATGAGAACAAAAGATTTAAAACCTTTGTGGCCAATAGAGTGAACGCAATCAGAGAAATGACCAAGGTAAAACAATGGAGATACATAAACACTAAACAAAATCCAGCTGATTGTGCGTCTCGTGGTCTCAAGGCCAGTGCTCTTCTGAATTCGAAAGTTTGGCTGAATGGTCCAGAATTTCTCAAATGTCAGGAATCTGAATGGACAAATTCTGACATTACCATACAAACACATGAAGAAGAAGAAGAAGATGATGTGGAAGTGAAGAAGGATGTTCTTAGCATGAACTTAATTGTAAAGGAAGAACAAAATCCTACTCACACATTCATACACCATCACTCAAATTGGAACAATCTAACCAGAGCAGTAGCATGGCTACTTAAGCTAAAAGACATACTCTTGCAACTAAGTCAGAAAAGAAAGGAAATACTTACCAACATGAGTATTAAGAACTCAAATGCAGAGAAACAATGTCTGATGGAAAGAAAAATGCAAACAGTTAAAAAATGAATGAATGTACAGCAGATTACTTTAGAAGATGTCAAAAGAGCAGAAAATGCAATTGTACGCTTTACTCAAATGGAGGCATTTCCAGAAGAAATCAAAACCTCGCAAAAGGAAAACGCTCATGTCAGTCGTCAGAGCCACATTCGTAAGCTTGATCCTATTCTGCAAGATGGATTACTTCGTACAGGAGGGAGATTAAGCAGAATGGCTATGCCAGAGGACCGAAAACATCCTGTGGTTCTTCCAAAACACCATCATGTGTCCAAACTTGTGTTAAAACACATCCATGAACAACTAGGCCACTGTGGAAGGAACCATATGTTGGCCAAACTGCGACAGCAGTACTGGATTCCAGCAGCAAATTCCCTTGCTAGAAAGATACGGTCTGAGTGTGTGTTCTGCAGACGCCTACATTCAAACTTAGGAGAACAAAAGATGGCCGACTTGCCAAAAGAAAGAATAACACCAGATTTACCACCATTTACCTTTGTTGGAGCAGACTTCTTTGGTCCAATTACAGTAAAAAGAGGACGCAGTGAAGTGAAACGATATGGTGTCATTTTTACATGTTTCACAACTCGAGCGATACATTTGGAAATAGCCAATTCACTTGACACTGATTCATGTATCAACGCAATCCGCAGATTCATAAGCAGACGAGGGCAAGTGCGGCAAATAAGATCTGACAATGCCATAAAGGAGTGGAACCAAAGCAACAAACTCCAAGTTGCTCTGCAACAAAAAGGCATAAAATGGACTTACAACCCACCTGCCGCTTCACACTTTGGAGGAGTATGGGAGAGGTTAATAAAACAGGTCAAACAAATACTTTTATCACTGACAAAGGATCAGATATTAGATGATGAATCCCTTCACACTTTCATCTGTGAGGTAGAAGCCATAATGAATAGTCGCCCACTTACCACAAATTCAGATAGTCCAAATGACCTCGAACCTCTAACGCCCAACCACCTTTTACTTCTCAAAGGGCAACCCACATTACCGCCTGGCTTATTTCAGAAATCAGATGTGTATAGTAGACGCAAATGGAAGCAAATACAATACTTAGCTGATATATTTTGGAAAAGATGGGTTAGAGAGTATCTTCCAAACCTACAAGAAAGACAAAAATGGTTTAAAAAGAAAAGAAACTACGCAAATGGTGACATTGTGTTAATTGCAGACCCTACTGCCCCTAGGGGATCTTGGATGTTGGGGAGTTATTGACACAAAGAAAGATTCAAAGGGAATTGTTCGTAGTTTGATTTTAAAAACAAAGACAAGTGTTATAGACAGACCGATCACAAAGGTTTGCTTATTGTTGGAAAATGACATGTAGATATGAATGTCCAATGTATATGTAATGTTTATTTTACCTTGTAGGAACTAACATGTATACTGATCTTTACACGCGCACCATGGATTATGGACTATCCGAGCAAGAAATGTCTTGCAACGTACACACATGCGCACATTCATACAAATACACATACACACTGAAATGGACAATGCCTCTCTCGGCATAATGGACCTTTCCTTTTAAGTTATGCACTGAACAAGAAGGACTCTTAAAAAAAAAAAAAAAAAAAAAGGGGAAAAAAAAAAAAAAAAAAAGGGCTATTGCATGTGATATGGTCTTGAATGAATTGTGATGTAGGCTCCACGTGTTTACTGTGTATATTGTGATGTATGGCTCCACGTGTTTACTGTGTATATTGTTATTGTGATGCATGGCTCCATGTGTTTAGTTTAGTTTGTTATTGTACCTATTTAGCCGGTAGCAATAAGAGGGCCGGTGTGTAGGAGCCATTAATTACTTTCTCGTGATTAAGTTGATTTAATGACCCCTGCTGGTGACATGACCTTGTGGCCTTGGAAGGCCTTGGCACATAAGGAGTTAAATTGCACACCTGTGCCAATTAGTGGCATATAGGTAGAGAAAGGAGGAATCCTTGGGTAGTTGGTTTTGGAACTCGATGTTGGAACGCCAGCAGGCATATGGTTTTCAATTGTATTTGTATTTGTTACTTGTCAGTTTATTTATAGAGACGAACGAAACGAAATACTGGAATAAACGAACGAACAAACTATTGAAACCCCTGAGGCGTCCGAAGTGACTTACTGGAAGGCACTACAATATATATTGTTTTTCCAAATTGCGGAGCCCACTGTAAGGATGAGTAATAATTTGACTGATGGCAGTTCACTGCGCTAGGCCACAGATTTGCCTGCAAACAATTTATTAGGCTGTCTGGCAGTGGCGACTCATAAGGGAAGCCAAGGTCAACACTTTTATATTATTTAAAAGATAATAATGACAGTAATTTTGTTTTAAAGTATTCATTTCTTAAGAAATACTACACATTTGATGCTGTTTATCTCATTTGTAAATGGTGCACTGTCACTTTAAGCCCATTGTGTCACATGTTCTCATAATGATCCTTTTTTTACCAGCTCCGTTCAAATATAGCCTATGGCTAGTCCACAAACTCAAACATTGTTTGTGCCACATGTATAGCACAATATTAACAACGATAAGCATGATATTAAGTTGGCACAAACAGCTTTCATTCCCTTGGAAAGAGAAGCATGTATGACATGATGCTTGCTTGACATTTTCTGTTTGCAATTAAAAGTGAATTATGAGCCTGGTAGCCAGTAGCCACCTAGCTACAGTAGCTGAGTGAAATGTATTTCAATCGGCATATCATGTGCTTCATGTAAATAAATTATTGAATACTTCAAGACTATTAAGACCAGTTCCATTACACAAGGCAAAGACAACTCTTCATAATATTCTTGTCCACTTTCCAAATCACAGTGAGTGCAGCTATGTCATAGTGACCTGGATCTCATAGTTTATAACAGTACAGTAGGCTAGTGAGAACCGGATAATTCACAATCTCCTCTAATCTCGTATTTGTTGCCTTCACGATTTCCTTTTATATGTTTCTTATATTTAAAAGAAGATATCAATCATCATCAACAATGACAAGCCAGCTGGAACCTACTCATTTTCTCTCCCTCTCGTGCGTGCTTGGATGCGTTCTCAATTAAATGCAGTAGGCTAGCATAAGTTCAAGTTGGATCTTAATGGAGAGGACTCGAAAAGTATCAACTTTATGTAACATGCTGTTGGTGCTTTTTGACATTAAACGTTCTCTAACAAGAGTGCAAATCAGTTTGCAGTAAAGCTACTAGTGGTTGGCTAAATGTTGGTCCTTCCTCTGTCTCTTGGTGCCCTACACACAGTGCGTAACGCGTGTGGGGGTAGCGGCAGTACTGTACTGTGCTCTGGCCGCTTGTCTCCGCTATTTCTATATATATAGAAAGCGTCTGTGGGGTGACTGGTCCACGATCAGGAAATTTAGTTTTTGATTCGAGACATGTCAAGTCATCACAAGTCAAAGAGGCAAAGTCCGAGTCAAGTCTCAAGTGAATAGTATTCAAGTCCAAGTCGAGTCGCAAGTCATGCCGAATTTTATCAAGTCAAGTCTGAAGTCATTAAAATCATGACTCGAGTCTGACTCGAGTCCAAGTCATGTGACTCGAGTCCACATGTCTGGTGTGTACTCCTGTGTGTGTGTGTGTGTGTGTGTGTGTGTGTGTGTGTACTCCTGTGTACTCCTGTGTGTGTGTGTGTACTCCTGTGTGTGTACTCCTGTGTGTGTGTGTGTGTGTGTGTGTACTCCTGTGTGTGTATGTACTCCTGTGTGTGTGTGTACTCCTGTGTACTCCTGTGTGTGTGTGTGTGTACTCCTGTGTGTGTGTGTGTGTGTGTGTGTGTGTGTGTGTGTGTGTACTCCTGTGTGTGTATGTACTCCTGTGTGTGTGTGTACTCCTGTGTGTGTGTGTGTGTGTGTGTGTGTGTGTGTGTGTGTACTCCTGTGTGTGTGTGTACTCCTGTGTGTGTGTGTGTGTGTGTGTGTGTGTACTCCTGTGTGTGTGTGTGTGTGTGTGTGTGTGTACTCCTGTGTGTGTGTGTACTCCTGTGTGTGTGTGTGTGTGTGTGTGTGTGTGTGTGTGTGTGTGTGTGTGTGTGTGTGTGTGTGTGTGTGTGTGTGTGTGTACTCCTGTGTGTGTGTGTGTGTGTGTGTACTCCTGTGTACTCCTGTGTGTGTGTGTGTACTCCTGTGTGTGTGTGTGTACTCCTGTGTGTGTGTGTGTGTGTGTGTACTCCTGTGTACTCCTGTGTGTGTGTGTGTACTCCTGTGTGTGTGTGTGTACTCCTGTGTGTGTGTGTGTGTGTGTGTGTGTGTGTACTCCTGTGTGTGTGTGTGTGTGTACTCCTGTGTACTCCTGTGTGTGTACTCCTGTGTGTGTGTGTGTGCTCCTGTGTGTGTGTTCCTGTGTGTGTGTGTGTGTGTACTCCTGTGTGTGTGTTCCTGTGTGTGTGTGTGTGTACTCCTGTGCATACCTGTCAACATTTAGCTTTTAAAAAACGGGAGATTTTTTTTTCGGGGGGGTCAGTGTTTATACCGGATCTGTGTTTGCATATTTAATATGTTTCATACACGTGTTTCAACACTGCATTTCGGTCGTTGCTTTTACCTTACCATTACCTTACGCATGCCAGTTATGTATCCACCAGCTGCCTGCCTGCAGCCTACTTCCAAAACTCCAAAGCTGTTAGATTTGGTTCCGAGGGCTCAAGTTCAGTGTATCAACAACACTCAATAACAGTTTATGTGATGTGTTAATCAATTAAATTCCCAACAATTTCACAACAGCTAGTTCTGGAGTAGGCCATTCAACTAGCCCGCTTGCTTACGACGAGACTCAGGCTGCGCAGTCGGCACCCGCTTCCTTATTTGGGTTTTGGGTTGCCAGGTTTTAGCCTAAGTGATTGTGTATGTGTAGGGTGTATTTCATACACAATCTGGCAACCTGAATGGATCAATGATTTTAAAATGAAGTTTGATGGCCATGCAAATTACGGGAGTTTTCTGGGAGAAATAACAAAACGGGAGGGTGCTGGGAGATGACCTTGAAATACGGGAGACACCCGGGAAAAATGGGACTGTTGACAGGTATGCTCCTGTGTGTGTGTTTTGTGTGTATTAACTATTGTAGGTGGAAGGACATCAGCGATAACAACCTACCTCTGGGTTGTCAGTCAGGTAGATCTGCCTGGAGATGTTGTTCAAGGTGCAAATCCACTGTGGATAACAAACAGCATGGTCAGCAGAGGGCTGGTCCAGTTCAGGTGCTGATTAACTGAGCTCTAGAGAGAGGCTACAGTACGCAGGCAGAGGGGCATGTTCAGGCAGGTTGGTTATTTTGATAGAATGTACATGAAATCTGCAGCCTAGTAAATCACGTTGAGATTAAACTGTGCTGACACACACAGTTTTAAAGCTGGACAGACCGGCTGTGCAGTCCATCCCCGTCCCGCTGCGGGTCAGAGGAGGAGGCTGAGGAGGCTGTGCCAGGCTGAGGAGGCTGTGACAGGATGGCCTCATTTTCACTCAGAAGATAACATCAGCATGAAGAATGTGCTGCTGGGGCCTCCGTCTAAAGACTCTCTGGCCAAAATAACACTCGACTGAAAATAACCCGTAACACCACATTCGGTGTTCCATTCAAATGCCATTCCTGTATTTCTAAGAACCCACACACAATGGAGGACCAGTCACTAATACTCTATACTACACTAATACTCTATACTTCACTAATACTCTATACTTCACTAATACTCTATACTACACTGATACTCAATACTACACTGATACTCTATACTACACTGATACTCTATACTACACTGATACTCTATACTTCACTGATACTCTATACTTCACTGATACTCTATACTTCACTGATACTCTATACTTCACTGATACTCTATATATCACTGATACTCTATACTTCACTGATACTCTATACTTCACTGATACTCTATACTTCACTGATACTCTATACTTCACTGATACTCTATATATCACTGATACTCTATACTTCACTGATACTCTATACTTCACTGATACTGTATACTTCACTGATACTCTATACTACACTAATACTCTATATATCACTGATACTCTATATATCAATGATACTCTCTACTTCACTGATACTCTATATATCACTGATACTCTATATATCACTAATACTCAATACTTCACTGATACTCTATACTACACTGATACTCTATATATCACTAATACTCTATACTTCACTGATACTCTATATATCACTGATACTCTCTACTTCACTGATACTCTATATATCACTGATACTCTATATATCACTAATACTCAATACTTCACTGATACTCTATACTACACTGATACTCTATATATCACTGATACTCTATACTACACTGATACTCTATATATCACTGATACTCTATATATCAATGATACTCAATATATCACTGATACTCTCTACTTCACTGATACTCTATATATCACTGATACTCTATATATCACTAATACTCAATACTTCACTGATACTCTATACTACACTGATACTCTATATATCACTGATACTCTATATATCACTAATACTCTATACTTCACTGATACTCAATACTACACTGATACTCTATATATCACTGATACTCTATATATCACTGATACTCTATACTTCTATGCAAATTGAATGAGCATTTGATAACGTTTGATCTCTTTTGGAGACAGAATCTTTCATCAGATAATACATACCTCTTCATATTCCCTTTTGCTCTCTGCCTGCAGAATTATAGACCTGAGGGAAAAAAGGGAGATAAAAAGATAGATTCCTTCATCAGGTTATGGATTTGGAATAAAGAAAACCGCACAATGTAGCCAAAGCAAATTCATCATGCCATTCTTTTCAACCAGAGATATGCTGGAACAGTCTATCAAATTTTATATTAAGAAGAGCTTTTGTCACCAACCTGTTATTATTCCATGAAAAATGATGGTATGACACAACACTGAAAATGACACAAAACACACACACACACACACACACACACACAAAACACACCCTTTCACAGCGGCTCCCTCACACAAGCATTTGATTCATGAGAAGCACATACAGCATCTGTTAAATAAGTCTGACCCCACTTATCCAGATTTCCTGTTCCTTAGAGGCTTGCATCTATAGATGACAATAAGCTTACAACTATTGCAAGTTTGAGTGTGTGTGTGTGTGCATGTGTGTGGTGTGCATATGTGTGTGTGTGTGTGCATGTGTGTGTGTTAAGGCATCTGTGCATGTGTGTGTACTCCTGTGTGTGTGTGTGTGTGTGTATTTGTTAAGGCGTCTGTGTATGTGCATGTGTGTGTACTCCTGTGTGTGTGTGTGTGTGTGTGTGTGTGTGTGTGTGTGTGTGTATGTGTATGTGTATGTGCATGTGTATGTGCATGTGTAACTGTGAGCCCAGTGTGTGCATGTGTCCATGACACCACCACCACCACCAGCAGCAGCACAGCCCCCATGCCCCTGAGCTCAATGAAGCACTTTGGGCACAAATAAATGCACATCCACAGCATTTAGACCCCTGCCTTGAGGTCATAGCATGCTCACTTTCCGGCGAAGTCGGCGCTTTAGCGTCGCGTCTTGCTCCTCGCTTGAGGAAGGGGGACAGCGGCGCGCCGGAGCTAATGAGCAGAGCAGAGCAGAGCAGAGCAGAGGCTTGCTCTCTCTCTCCCCTCGCCCTCTCTCCCCCCCCCCTGCTCTCTCTCCCCCCCCTCTCTCTCTCTGCTCTCTCTCTCTCTCCCCCCCCTCTCTCTCTCTGCTCTCTCTCTCGCCCTCTCTGCTCTCTCTCTCTCTCGCCCTCTCTGCTCTCTCTCCCCCCCCCCCCTCTCTCTCTCCCCCCCCCCCCCTCTCTCTCTCTCTCTCTCTCTCTCGCCCTCTCTGCTCTCTCTCCCCCCCCCCCTCTCTCTCTCTCGGTTTCTCTCTCTCTCGCCCTCTCTCTCTCTCTCTCTCTCTCTCTCTCTCTCTCTCTCTCTCTGCCGCCGCCTTAACATTGCATTTTTAATGGACGTGTCTGGCTCCCTGCCCGCCCTGACGATGACGCTGAGCAGACGAGCCAGATAAACCGGCAACCTGTCTCCGCCTGGGTGAAGTCCACAGATCCGCGTCTGCCTGGGTGAAGTCCACAGATCCGGTGCCTCTCCCTTCGCTCACACAGGCAGATTGCCCTTCGCTCACACAGGCAGATTGCCCTTCGCTCACACAGGCAGATTGCAAAGCAAAACTAGAGGCCTGCTCTCATAGAGGCCTGCTCTCATAGAGGCCTGCAGTCATAGAGGCCCATAGAGGCCTGCTCTCATAGAGGCCCATAGAGGCCTGCACGGAATGAATACACACTTTTCCCCAGTGAACTGTTCATAATGACACAGTGCAGTGCAGACACAGAGGTGAGAAGAATCGATAGACAGACGGAGAGACGGAGAGACGGAGAGACGGAGAGACGGAGAGACGGAGAGACGGAGAGACAGAGAAGCCGAGAAAAAGAGAAAGAGAGCGACGGAGATTAAAAATGAAAGTGAAATGCACCATGACAGATTGGAGAGAAAGCTCCCCAAGCCTCGGCTGGCAGACATGCCCACGTTTTGCCCGTGGGCGAGGTCATCTATATATATATATATATATATATATATATATATATATATATATATATATATATATTTATACTATACATACTCACGTTTTGCCCGTGGGCGAGGTCATCTATATATATATATATATATATATATATATATATATATATATATATATATATATATATATATATATATATATACACTTATACTATACATGCTCACGTTTTGCCCGTGGGCGAGGTGATCTGGAGGCAGTAGCGCCGGTCCTCGCACTCCACGGCCATGACGGAGCTATTGTCCAGGTCCATCACCATGCCCCCAGCGACCGCACCGCGCGGCTGGCACATGAGGTTCCCTCCCTGGGTGAAGAAGTACAGCCGGTCCCAGGCTGTGGTGACCAGGCCCGTTTTACTGGTGGAGGAAGAGGAGGTGGAGGAGGGGAGGAGGAGGAGGAGGAGGAGGGTGGGAGGATTAAGTGGGAGCTGCCATTTTAAGAATTTCATCCTGATGAGTTCAGGATGAGTAATTAGATCATCTCTGTGTAACATTTGCCGAAATGTTCTCATGACATTCCAAAATGACTAATTTACTGTGAGCGCTGACAGCTCTCCTCGGGGATTAATATTCTGTATTAGCAACATTAAAGTTTAATAGAGTTAACTGCACTGAAGGCATTTCATTTCTCTTTTCTTCAGACATCCCCACAGTGTCCCAGTTTGCTGTGGGTGTGACTAACTGGGACAGAGTGGAGTGTGTATATATATATCTGTGGAGTGGAGTGTGTGTATATATATATATATACACACTCCACTCCATAGATCTGTGGAGTGGAGTGTGTATATGTAAGGGATAATGCCCGACGAGGTGTCCATTATCAGAAATAAATGGACGACGCGGAGGTGTGAACCGTCCGACGCGAAGCGGTTGCTTCCGCGAAGTCCATTTATTTCTGATAATGGACGCATCGAAGGGCATTATCCCGTTTATACCATGGTCACTTACGAATAAATAAATATGAAATCAATTATTAATACTAAATGAGTTTTAGAGCTAAAATCGTTAGTTTTTTCAGCTGTTTATCGCAATGCTGTGGAATGTTGATAAGTCACAGCTGAGCGGACTAATTCAGGCGTTGTCAAGCAACGTCATAATAATTTTATAGGTGTAGTATATCACTTTTTAAATGGCACCCTTTTTAACCTAGACCATGGTATAAATATATATATATATGTGGAGTGGAGTGTGTGTGTGTGTGTGTGTGTATATATATATATATATATATTTGTGGAGTGGAGTGAGTTTTTATTCACTCAGTCTTACTTGCGGATGTTGAGGTAGCCTGCTTTCTGGATGAGCGTGCGGTTGACAGGGTCCAGGTCCCGATCGGGCATGTACACCATGTCCTCAACAGACAGCAGATCTCTTTGGGTCATACGCATGCTCTCGGCCTCCGTGTCCAGCTGTGACTGAATACTGGCAGAGAGAGAGAGAGATGCAGAGAGATGCAGAGAGATGCAAAGAGAGATAGAGAGAGAAAGAGATACAGAGAGAGAGAGATGGAGAGAGAGATACAGAGAGAGAGAGATGCAAAGAGAGAGAGATACAGAGAGAGAGATGCAGAGAGATGCAGAGAGATGCAGAGAGATAGAGAGAGATGCAGAGAGATGCAGAGAGAGATGCAGAGAGAGATAGAGAGAGATGCAGAGAGAGATACAGAGAGAGATGCAGAGAGAGAGAGAGATACAGAGAGAGAGAGATGGAGAGAGAGATACAGAGAGAGAGAGATGCAGAGAGAGAGAGAGAACTGTAAGCTGATGTACAGCATATGTCTTTCAGACAACTTCAATCTGCAACTACACTAAAGAAGCCTCTAGGAAGAACAGTACAGTGCTGCAATTACACTCAATTCATCCCGATGTCCTGAACAAGTGAGTTAAGAATGAACAAAACTGACCAAAGGTGAGTTTACACTGACGACTTTTTGAAGCTTGTTACCTTTGCGTCATACTGGATACTGAGGACAGAAAAGTGTCCATCTTCTTTGTCACCAGCTCAATGCCTTTCTTGAAGAAGTTTATCTAGACAAAGAACCAAAACACAAAAGAATGTAAACTCTCTTGATAACAACCTCTGCATGCCCTCGGCTGGCCTGCATTTAGCGGCCCGACCTGTCCTACCGGCGCTTAGCGGCCTGACCTCTCCTGTCCTACCTGCGCTTAGCGGCCTGACCGCCGGTCCTACCTGTGCGTGTGTGTAGCCCAGCATGGGCTCCAGCATGGCCACTCTCTTGCGGTGCTGCAGCGCATTGAGCGCGCAGTAGTACTGCATGGACGCCTGGTGCTGCTTCCTCCTGGCGAAGGCCACCTCGCTGACCACCTCCGCTTTCGCCTGTGTGGAGTGGACACAGACAAATCAGCACCGGCCGCACATTACAACACAGACAAATCACCCCCGCCCGCACAAATCACCCCTGCCCGCACAAATCACCCCTGCCCGCACATTCCAACACAGACAAATCACCCCTGCCCACACATTACAACACAGACAAATCACCCCCGCCCGCACAAATCACCCCTGCCTGCACATTCCAACACAGACAAATCACCCCTGCCTGCACATTACAACACAGACAAATCACCCCTGCCCGCACATTACAACACAGACAAATCACCCCCGCCCGCACATTCCAACACTGGAGAGCGAGGGGGAGAGAGTGTGTTGTGTTTACAGGGAGGTGGGACAATGACAACTGGGAGCTTATTATTCATCAAGGGAACCGTGTCACACATGACAAATGGCTGCAGCGCCATGTTTAAATTCAAGGGTGCAACTGTCCAGGCCACCTTCTCATTCTCCCTCTTCTTGGGCAGTCGGCTGTACTTCACCATGGCCGCCTCGTGTTCTGCAGTGGAAAAGACATGTGTGAGTGCATTTGCTTTTTCTTTTTGCTTATTCAATGGCCTGATTGGAATGGACCACATATCACCCATACAAAATGCAGAGTGTGCAAGAAAAAGTCCTTTCCGAACTGAAGTGCTGCTGCTCTTCATATCATTTGTGTTTGTGTTGCAAACATTCAGTGACGAGCACCAAGGTGAGCAAACGGAGATACGTACCGTCAGTGGCGATGCCGAATATCTCCTTCATCGTGCTTATTTCTGTACAAAGACAGACAGACAGACAGACTGATTGACAAGATCAGTTTATGATCCAATAAGTAGCAGCTCAGTGGTGTGTATATATGGGGGCACTGTCTCTGTGGGCTGTGTGTGTGTGTGTGTGTGTATGTGTGTGTGTGTGTGTGTGTGTGTGTGTGTGTGTGTGGGTGCAGTGTTTCCCACAGAATTGAATTCTATTTGTGGTGGCAGGTTTGCAGAATTAACTTGAATGCAACAGTTTTTAAGAAATTAGCACAGCATGGTTATGATGCTAACTAGATTTAAGCACAATTTTTAGTACAACCTGGAAAATCATTGTGTGGTGGTCAATGTTGATATTGTGGTGGGCCACCACAAATAACTCAATGTATGGGAAACACTGGGGTGTGTTTCTGGTGCATGCAGAAGATACCTGTGAGGTCTTTCTCTCTGAACTGGATCATGGGGTACACCATTCGATCTGCAATCAGGGTGGCCAGCTCCGAGTGCAGACTGTTTAGCTGTGAGGGAACACAGAAGTGAGCACATGAGCCTCACACGGCAAAACACACACCACTACCAACACCACCAACACAACACCCACCATTACCAACACCACCAACACCAACACGGCAAAACACCC
Source organism: Alosa sapidissima (assembly GCF_018492685.1). Classification (NCBI taxonomy): domain Eukaryota; kingdom Metazoa; phylum Chordata; class Actinopteri; order Clupeiformes; family Clupeidae; genus Alosa; species Alosa sapidissima. The sequence continues at coordinate 38,104,481 of NC_055967.1, forward strand.
ACCATTACCAACACCAACACTGCAAAACACACACCATTATCAACACCACCAACACCAACACTGCAAAACACCCACCATTACCAACACCACCAACACCAACACTGCAAAACACCCACCATTACCAACACCACCAACACCAACACTGCAAAACAACCACCATTACCAACACCACCAACACTAACACTGCAAAACACACAACATTATCAAGACCACCAACACAACACCCTATTTAATACCCCTGCTGAAAAAAACAGCTAGAAAGCAGCTTATGCTGGTAGCTGGTTTTAACTGGTCTTTGCTGGTTTTCTTCCAGCTCTTGCTGGTCTTTGCTAGTGTAGCTGGTTGGGCCACCAGCTGGACATGTTGGCGTGACCATCTGAGGAAGCTGGTCATGCTGGTGTGACCAGCCTGTCATGTAGGATACAGCTGGTGTAAGATAGTCATGCTGGTGACCAGCCTGCCAAACTTGACATTGTTGGTGTAAGATGGTCATGCTGGTTTGCTAGAATGACCAACATAAGCTGGCATGGCCAGTTAAACCAGCAGTGTAGACCTGCAACACCAGCTAAAATGACCAGCTTGAGGTGGTAAAACCAGCTGAATTACCATCGTAAGCTGGGTAAACCAGCTGAAGATATGTTTTTGAAAGAGTTTTGCTGGTCTAGCAGGTCAACCATCATAGGGTGGTCAAAGAAGCTGGTTAACAAGCTGGTCAACCAGCAAACCACCTTAAGCTGGTCAGGCTGTTTTTTTTCAGCAGGGACCATGTCAACACTGCAAAACACAGACCAATACCAACACCAACAACAACACAACACCTTATCTGATACCCAATCATGTCAACACCATTTACTGCACCCTCACTGCACAGACAGACATACTGTACATGGTCTTTATATACACAAGTCCATATGTGAGGACACAATAAGATGATTCAACAAGCTGCATTAGTGATGGAGGCTAACACACTGTAGAGGTGTGCAGTGGAGCTAGATCGATTGTCACCATTTGCTTATTCAAACATAGGGTTGCACCACCACATGATGAAATGACGCTAATGTTTTCTGTGACCAACACAAGTGCAGAATTAAATAGATTGTCTGTAGAAATACATTCCACCTAAATAACACCCATACTGATCAGTGCAGACCTATCCTGTCCTAGCATGAATTTGGAATAAATAAATGTGAATTTGAGACATTTTTATATAATGAGACTCATTGTGAATACAGTGTTCCACCTCCTACCCCTCCCCACCTCTATTATCCACTTTAATAGCTTCACTTAATTAATGTTGCGATTTAATGAGACTCCAAATTGTATTAGCTCGTGCCCACATACATTTTACTGCTAAAAATAACACATAAAACCTTTCCAAATTACTCCTCTCCATCTAATTCCAATACAGCACAGTGAAATGTGATTCTACTATGAGTATTATTTTGCTGCCAACTCTCTCGTCATATAGGGGATTATGATTTTAATTCACCTGCAAAAGCCAAGGATATAAATATCACTGCTAATGCAACCAACCACAATAAACTAATCTCTAGAGGCTCCATTGTGGAGGCGGCCGTATGTAAAAATCTGAACATGCCGTCCAAAAAATCTTCCTCCTAAAGTCCTTCTCAAATGCCAAGGTGTTTCCTTATACCACCAACGAAATCAACAAACGGATTTACCAGATATCTCAGATATTTACCAGATACCTCTAAAGCCACCCATGGCCCTATCAGATAGATAGATAGATAGATAGATAGATAGATAGATAGATAGATAGATAGATACTTTATTGATCCCCAGGGGAAATTCAAGGTCTCAGCAGCATACAGACAACACAAACACATTCTTTAACAGCAGAAAGAGTAATTAAAGTATATAATATAAAAACACAACTAAGCAATAAGGACAGTAGAAGATAAAGAATATGCTAAATATACTAAAATACAAATTATACTAACTAACACTTAATCTAAATCAATTCTAAAAACAGTATCCACATAGTGGTGATTAATCAATCAGAGGCGCTTGCAATGACTGAGGCAGGGACTGAGCCTGTGATTCCTGTGAGCCGGTGAAGAGGCAGACAGACTATGCAGAGAAGTCTATCTCTCCTCTTCCCTTAAGTGAGGCATTGAACAGTTCAATGGCCCTGGGGACAAATGACTTTCTCAGTCTGTCAGTTGTGCAAGGCAGTGAGCGAAGTCTCCAGCTGATCAGGCTCTTCTGCAATATGACAATATGACACTCATTCACACAGAGCACCTTAGAGCACAGAGAATCACAGACTCAGTCCCTGCCTCAGTCATTGCAAGCGCCTCTGATTTATTAATCACCACTATGTGGATACTGTTTTTAGAATTGATTTAGATTAAGTGTTAGTTAGTATAATTTGTATTTTTGTACATCATACTTTTTTTGTTGGGAAAGCAGCATACAGTTCTGGTGGGAACAACAATGTCCATGCAGAAGTTCAGGTAGTCAGTTGTGCACTGTGTGACCTCCTCTAAGTCCTCTCCATTCTGTAACACACTCCAGTCAGTACACTCGAAGCAGTCTCTCAGAGCCTCATCCACTTCGGGTGTCCACTTCCTGAAGGTGCGTGTGGCAACTGGTAGCCTCTGTACTTTGGGCTTGTACATTGGCTGTAGATGAATGAGGTTGTGGTCTGACTTTCCCAGTGGGGGGAGGGGGTTTGCACTGTATGCATCCCTCACGTTTGCATGCATGAGGTCTATTGTCCTGTTTTTCCTTGTAGGGCAGTCAACATACTGGTAAAAATTCATGAGTGTGGAATCCAGTGTTATATGATTGAAGTCGCCAGAGATCACAAAAAAGGCGTCAGTGTGTTGGGTTTGAAGCCTTGCGATTGTGGAGTGGATGACG